>NC_092128.1:114584744-114890786 GCF_043159975.1 Macaca nemestrina
ATGCAGATAAGGCTCTTGGCACATACAAGTTGTTCAATAGTTTGTAGCTGTTGTTGCTACCAAAGAATATTTTAGCCCTTGGGTCAGAGTTTAAGACATGGGCTGTCCCCCGCTCTTGATTGATGGCAGATCTAATGCCAAACTCCTACCCGAATGTGTACTGATTATTTCGGTGTTTTAAGGAGACAGACTAGGTGGCATAGTCTCTTTGATGCTAGTCCTACAGTAAGTCAATGAAACTTTTTGTCTGAAAAGAGAGTTACTAGGGAATGATGTCATGAAACTGGCAAAATAGGAAACTTCAGGAATTGGTTCCTCGATCTAGACAATCATTAAGTTAGGAGAGAAAAAAATCCCGTAAGAGTCAACTATTTCAGAATTCTGGAACCTGATTGGACACTTACAGCAACCATGGGAGTGCTTGATGAAGGGAGAGGCATGCTGATGGCTCATAAGTGAGTGGTGTGGCAAACCAGCTACCATCCTGCATTCTTCAACATTCCTGTAGCCATGGGGACAGTAATTGTGTTCCTAGAGCAGCTGGTTGGAGCCAGAGTGGGCAGAAAGGACCTTGTCTTCCAGAAATTTGGAGAATCAAATTTCTTTTGTTTATCTGGTGGTTCCTTGAGGGCTCAGAGTAGAGCTTGCCTTTGTTTCTGCCCCTTCAGGCAGCAGCAGCCTTCCAGGTGGCATCTATCAGAAGATTTTTAAAAAGGTACATGCTAGGTTTTTTGTTTCTTGGGTTTAAAAAAATCTAGGCATTTAAGGAATACTTCCAGGTCATAGGCTGACTGCAGAGACACCAGAACAGAAACATCAATGATCAGACACAACGGAGAATACATACTTTGCAAAAATAGTTTGGAAAAGTCACTCTACAAATGGACAACTGAAGCCCTCAACAAACGACAAAACCAATCTCAAAGGAGGGGGAGAATCTGGCTTCCAGAATTACCACATTATACTACTCAAAATGTTAAGTTTTCAACAAAGTATTACAAAGCAAATAAAGAGGAAGATATGGCTCTATAACAGGACAAAAATAATTTAAAAGAAGCTGTCCATAAGGAATTTTAGACATTGGAATTACTAGTCAAAGACATTAAGTCAACTGTCTTAAATATGCCTAATGAACTAAAGAAAACCATGGACTAAGAACTGCAGGAAATTGGGAGAGCAATGTATTAACAGATGGGGAATGACAATAAAGATAATTTATTAAAGAGGAATCAAATAGAAATGCTGGATCTGAAAAGTACAATACTGAAATGAAAAAGTCCCTGGAGGGGTTAAATGGCCAATTTGAGCAGGCAGAAGAAAGAATCAGTGAACTTGAAGAAAAGGCAATTGAAGTTATCCAGTCTGCATAGCAGAAAAAAAGAAAGAAGAAAAATGAACAGAACCCAAGAGACCAGTAGGATGCCATCAGACATACCAATGTAAGTATATGGGAGCTCCAGAAGAAGAGAGATGGAAAGAGGAAGAAAAATATATTTGAGAAAAGGTGAAATAATTTCCCAGATTTGTTGAAAGACAAACATACGGCCGGGCGCGGTGGCTCACGCCTGTAATCCCAGCACTTTGGGAGGCCGAGGCGGTTGGATCACAAGGTCAGGAGATCGAGACCATCCTGGCTAACACTGTGAAACCCCGTCTCTACTAAAAATGCAAAAAATTAGCCGGGCGAGGCGGCGGGCGCCTGTAGTCCCAGCTACTCGGGAGGCTGAGGCAGGAGAATGGCGTGAACCCGGGAGGCGGAGCTTGCAGTGAGCCGAGATCGTGCCACTGCACTCCAGCCTGGGCGACTAAGCGAGACTCTGTCTCAAAAAAAAAAAAAAAAAAAAAAAAAAAGAAAGACAAACATACACATCCAAGAAGCTCAATGAAATCCAAGTGGGATAAACTCTAAGAAATCCACAGTGAAACACATTATAGTCAAATTGTCAAAAGACAAAGACAGAGAGAGAATCTTGGAAGCAGCAAGAGAGAAATGACACATAGCATACATACCAAGGATTTGCAATAAGTTTAACAGATGATTTCTCATTAGAAACCAAGGAGGCCAAATGGCAGCTGTAATAATAATTACATTTTAGGCCAGGCACGCTAGCTCATGTCTGTAATCCCAGCACTTTGGGAGGCCAAGGTGGGTGTATCACTTGAGGTCAGGTTCGAGACCAGCCTGACCAACATGGTGAAACCCCATCTCTACTAAAAATACAAAAATTAGCCGGGCATGGTGGCGGGCACCTGTAATCCCAGCTAACTCGGGAGGCTGAGGCAGGAGAATTACTTGAACCTGGGAGGCGGAAGTTGCAGTGAGCAGAGATTGTGCCACTGCAATCCAGCCTGAGTGACAGAAGGAGACTCTGTCTCAAAATAATAATAATAATAACAACACTTTAATAATAATTGAAGTGCTGAAAGAAAAGAAAAACTATTAACTAAGAATCTTATAACCAGCAAAACTATTCTTCAAGAATAAAAAAGAAATTAGACATTTCAGATAAAGAAAACCAAAGGGATTTAATTACCTGCAGGCCTGCCCTGTAAGAAATGCTAAAGGAAAACATTGAGGCTAAAATGAAAAGACACTAAGTAGTAATTCAAAGACATCTGAAGACATAAAAGTACACTGTTAAATGTCACTATATAGGTAAATATAACAGTGAATATTAATGTAGTTTTTTTTTGGTGATTCTCGGTTTCCTATACGATTTAAAAGGCAAATGTGGAAAATAATTATAAGTTTATGTTAGTGAGGATATAATGTATAAAAACACAATTTGTGGGAATAACAATATAAAGGAAGTAGGATGGAGATGTATAGGAGTATAGTGTTCATATACTATTGGAACTATTATTCAAACTAGCTTCTTATAAATGTAAGTTGTTAATTACCATCCCCAAGGCAATCATTAGGAAAATAACTGAAAAATATAAGAAAAGGAAAGTGACACAGGACTTTTCCTTGGTCACTTTGCAAGCTGGGGACCTCGGTGATGCCCTGCCCAGGCCTCACTTGGCCATGCTACCTGCTGCAGGAGATTGTCCACCCACCCGTGCTGCCCAGACCAAGTCTGGTTTGTGCACTGATTCCCAAGTTCTTGTCCCACACCCAAGAAGAATGAGGATACGCTGACAATCAAAGAGACAGCAAGGTGAGAATTTCACTGAGTGTTGAAAACAGCTTTCAGCAGAGAGGGGATACAGAGGTGGTCCCCCTACCTGAAGTTGGCAAAGTGCCCCCAGTGTGGCTGATTCCAGGGTTTTTATGGGCTCAGAATGGGGGAGGGGCAGGCCATAGGTAGTATTAGAAAAGGCAACATTCGATTGGTTAAAAGGGATTATTCAGAGGGCAGGCAAAGAGGAATGGAAGTTCTCACTCTGGATTGTGGGTTTCATCTGGGACCAGCAGTCTGGTCTTTTAGCCTTCAGGCTATTTTTTGGCTTGAAGGTGGAGTTTCATGGGGGACAAGCTCCTATCTGCCAGGCATTTGGTTGCCTCCTGTCACTATCAAAAGGAGAAAATAATCAAAATGTAACAACACACACACAAAATCAAGAATTAAAAAAAGAATTCAGTAATGGAGGAATTGAGAAACTTAAAAATGTGTAAGACACACAGAAAAAAATAGCTCAGTGGTAGAAGTCCTTCCTAATCAGTAATTATTTTATATATAAATAGATTAAACTCCAATTAAAAGGCAGAGATTGGCAGAGTGAATAAAGAGAACATTATCCACCTGTATGCTATCTACAAGAGGCTCACTTTAGATATAAAGACAGAAGAATTTGAAAGTAGGATGGAAGAAGATATTCTGTGAAAATAACAACCAAAATGAGGGTTGTGGTGGCTGTATTATCAGCCCAAATAGATTTTAAGTAAAAAAAAAAAAAAAAAGTCTCAAGAGACAAAGAACATTATATGTTGATAAAAATTTTGATCTATTAAGAAGATATAAAAATTACAAACAACAGAACACCAAAATACATGAAACAAAATTTTGCAAAATTGAAGGGAGAAATAGAGAGTTCTACAATAGTAGTTGGAGACTTTAGTATACTACTTTGTTTTTTTTTTTTTTTATTTGTTTGTTTCTGTTTTTTCTCGAGACAGCATCTTGCTCTGTTGCCCAGGCTGGAGTGCAATGGTGTGATCTCAGCTCACTGCAACCTCTGCCTCCTGGGTTCAAGTGATTCTCCTGTCTCGACCTCCTGAGTAGCTGGGATTACAGGCATGCACCACCGTGTCTGGCTAATTTTTTTGTATTTTTGGTAGAGATGGAGTTTCACCATGTTAGCCAGGCTGGTCTTGAACTCCTGACATTGTGATCCACCCTCCTCGGCCTCCAAAAGTGCTGGGATTACAGGTGTGAGCCACCATGACTGGCCACTACTTTGAATAATGGATTAAACAACTAGACAGAAGATCAATAAGGAAAGAAAGAACTAGAACACTACTCTAAACCAATTAGACCTAACAGACATATACAGAACACTCTATCCAACAACAGCAGAATGTGCATTTTTCTCAAATGTGCATGGGAATTCTCAAGGATATTTTAGGGATAAAACAAGTCTTAGTAAATTTTAAAAATTTGAAATCATATAAAGTATCTTTTTGGATCACATGAAATAAAACTAGCAGTGAATAACAAAGGGAAAACTGGAAAACTCACAGATACATAAAATTTAAACAAGACACTTTTAAATGACTCTCAATTGCAGGGAGGGGGAGAGAGAGAACTCAGATTATTAAAATCAGGCATGAAAAAATGAAAGAGTGAATGTTATTACTGACTTTATAGAAAAAAAGGATTATGAGAGAATACTATGAACAATTTAGTATTGTTTGTTGACTTAGACAAGTTAGATAAAATGGAACTTTAACTTAGGTAAACTTGGATAACTTAGATGAAATGCAAAAATTCCGCACAGGAGCTACTACTACTAACTCAGGAAGAAACAGAAAATCTCATTAGACTACTAACAAGTAAGGAAATGGAATTAGTACTAAAAAACCCACCAACAAAGAAAATCCCAGGACCAGATGTCTACACTGGTAATTCTACCAACCATTTAAAGAAGAATTAACACCAATTCTCTCAAATGCTTTCAAAAAAAGAAAAGAGGAAGTAACACTTCCTGATTCATTTCATGAGGCCAGCATTGCCTTGATACTGAAGCCAGACAAAGATGCTACCTACAGGAAAAGAAACTACAGAGTAATATTTCTTGTGAATGTAGATGCAAAATCCTCAACAAAATACCAGCAAATAAAATTCTTCAGTATTAAAAAATTTGTTTTTAGGCCGGGCGTGATGGCTCACGCCTGTAATCCCAGCACTTTGGGAGGCCGAGGCGGGTGGATCACGAGGTCAGGAGATTGAGACCATCCTGGCTAACACGGTGAAACCCCGTCTCTACTAAAAATACAAAAAATTAGCCGGGCGTGATGGCGGGCGCCTGTAGTCCCAGCTACTCGGGAGGCTGAGGCAGGAGAATGGCGTGAACCCGGGAGGCGGAAGTTGCGGTGAGCAGAGATCGCGCCACTGCACTCCAGCCCGGGCAACAGAGCGAGATTCCATCTCAAAAAAAAAAAAAAAAGATTGTTTTTAGAGATGAGGTCTTACTCTGTTGCTCAGGCTGGAGTGCAGTGGTGCAATCATGGCTCACTGCAGCCTCAACCTTCTGGGCTCAAACAATCCTCCTGCCTCGGCCTCCTGAATAGCTAGGACTAAAGGTGCACGACCACCACATCGAGCTAACTTCCTTCATTCCTTCGTCCGTCTCTCCCTCCCTCCCTCCCTCCCTCCCTGCCTGCCTGCCTGCCTGCCTGCCTGCCTTCCTGCCTTCCTTCCTTCCTTCCTTCCTTCCTTCCTTCCTTCCTTCCTTCCTTCCTTCCTTCCTTTTTGACGGAGTCTCGCTCTGTCGCCCAGGCTGAAGTGCAGTGGCGCCATCTCCGCTCACTGCAAGCTCTGCCGCCTCCTGGGTTTACGCCATTCTCCTGCCTCAGCCTCCCGAGTAGCTGGGGACTACAGGCACCCACCACCACGCCTGGCTAATTTTTTTTTTGTATTTTTAGTAGAGACGGGGTTTCACCATGTTTGCCAGGATGGTCTCAATCTTCTGACCTCGTGATCCACTGGCCTCCGCCTCCCAAAGTGCTGGGATTACAGGCGTGAGCCACTGTGCCCGGCTGATTCTTTTCTTTCCTTTTCTCTTTTCTTTTCTTTTCTTTTCTTTTCTTTTCTTTTCTTTTCTTTTCTCTTCTCTTCTCTTCTCTTCTCTTCTCTTCTCTTCTCTTCTCTTCTCTTCTCTTCTCTTCTCCTTCCTTCCTTCCTTCCTTCCTTCCTTCCTTCCTTCCTTCCTTCCTTCCTTCCTTCCTTCCTCCCTCCCTCCCTTCCTTCCTCTCTCTCTCTCTCTCTCTCTCTTTCTTTCTTTCAGATGGAGCTTTGCTCTTGTTGCCCAGGCTGGAGTGCAATGGCATGGTCTTGGCTCACTGCAACCTCCATCTCCCAGGTTCAAGCGACTTTCCTGCCTCAGCCTCCTGAGTAGCTGGGATTACAGGCATGTACCACCACGCCTAGCTAATTTTGTATTTTCAGTAGAGGCAGGGGCTCTCTATGTTGGTCAGGCTGGTCTCGAACTCCTGACCTCAGGTGATCTGTTTGCCTCAGCCTCTCAAAGTGCTGGGATTACAGGTGTGAGCTACCACATCCAGCTCTAATTTTCAATTTTTTTGTAGGGGTGGGATCTTGCTTACTTGCCCAGGCTTTTCTCAAACTCCTGGTTTCAGGTGATCCTCCCACACCAGCCTCCCAAAGTGTTGGAATTACAGGCATGAGCCATTGTACCCGGCCTCTTCAGCATATCTTCAGGTTATGGTTATGGATTATATATAAAAGTGAAATTTATCCCAGGAATACAAGAATAGTTCAACATACAAAAATTAATGTAATATACTACAATAATGGAATAAAACAAAGAAACTACATGGTCATATTGATTGATGCAGAAAAAGCATCTGACAAAACTCAACGCCCTATCTTCATTGAAACAAGAAGAAAATTTCCTCAACATGATAAAAGTCATATATGAAAACCCCATAGCTAATGTCATATTCAATGGCAAAAGACTTAAACTTTCTTCCTAAGATAGAAACAAGACAAGAATACCCACTTTTGCCACTTCTTTCAACATAGTAGTGGAGCAGTTAGGGAAGAAATTTCTAACCAAAGCAATTAGAGAAGAAAAATAAATAAAAGGTATCCATATTGGAAAGTGCTATGGAAAATTCTTTGTGTCCCCCTCAAAATTCATATGTTAAATCTGCTGTGTGGTGATATTAAGAGGTGGGACCTTAGGAAGTGACTAGGTCATGAGGGTAGAGCCCACATGAAAAGAAAAAGAGTCCTTATAAAAAGAATCCCAGAGGCTGGGCATGGTGGCTCATGCCTGTAATCCCAGCACTTTGGGAGGACAAGGTGGGCAGATCACGAGGTCAGGAGATCGAGACCATCCTGGCCAACATGGTGAAACTCTGTCTCTACTAAAAATACAAAAATCAGCTGGGCGTGGTAACAGGTGCCTGTAATCCCAGCTACTCGAGAGGCTGAGGCAGAAGAATCGTTTGAACCAGGGAGTCGGAGGTTGCAATGAGCCGAGATTGTGCCACTGCACTCCAGCCTGGTGACAGAGTGAGACTCTGTCTCAAACAAACAAACAAACAAAAACCAAACCAAACAAACAAACAAAAAAACGGAATCCCAGAGAGCTACCTTGCCTTTTCCACCATGTGAGGACACAGCTAGAAGGTGCCATGTATGAACCAGAAAGCAGGCCTTCATCAGACAGTGAATTAGCTGGTGCCTTGATCTTGGACTTCTCAGCCTCCAATTTATGGCATTTTGTTACAGCAGCCCAAGTGGACTAAGACAGAAAGAAGGAAATAAAACTATCTTTATTTCAGATGACATGATCTTATGTAGATAACCATAAATAATCCACAAAAATATGTGAGCTAATATTTGAGATCAAATTGAGCTAATAAGCTAATTTGGCAAAGTTCCAGCACACAAATATCAACACACAAAAATCAGGATTTTTTTATACACTAGCAACAAATAACCCAAACAGGAAATTAAGAAACACTTAATTATGTGAAATTAGGGAACACTTCACACAGTCATTTAGGAATCCAGGGTTCTTCTACTTTATGGCTCCACCCACCCCCTAATGGTTAGCATCATTATCTGCAGCTAACCAACAGAAAGGTGAGAAAGATCATGAAGAAGCCGTCCTCTTCTTAGGAGCCTACACCTGGAAATGGAAATGGTATATGTTGCTCCACTGAAATTGCATGGAGACATCTCACTGCAAGGGAGGCTGAGAACTACAGAACAGCTGGCCAGCTGTTGCTAGCATTGTCATCACTGTGGAGAAAGAGGACATGGGTTTGGGTCTAGAACTAGGAAGCTCTGCCATGTTCACTGGATTCCTAAATGACTGTGTGGAGGAGAACCTCCCAGCTGATGAAGAACTGCATTTGACTATTATATGGGCAACAAATACAATTCTACTATGTAACTCTATTTCATGTTTTGCTGTATTGGTTACTGCAGTGAATTGTTCCCTAATAACTACTCAGAATGATGGTATCAATGACCAAAAATATGTTGGGAAGGGGATACTGGATCACTCATTACTCATTGTTTCTTGAGAACCTAATTTGTGCTTAGTCTGAAGTTAGAAAAGTGATTAGTTTTTAGTTTCCAAGGAGCTTACCATCTAGCAGAAGAGACAAATGAACAGCTTAATACAACCAGATACCAGCAAAGCTACAGCGTCTTTGGGAGCATAAAGAGACTGATAGGTTTCGTTTTGTTTTGTTTTCTGAAGGCAACAGGGCAGGATTTCTTTGATGCACTAGGGGGAACTGGCTAGGAAGGGAAGGACATTCCAGATAGAGAGACCAGCAGGACAGTGTCACGGGTGTTTGGAGAAACACAAATATTTGAGTGGTTCAGACTTAAGGCACCCCAAGGGAACACCTAGCAAATGAGGCTGAGGCAGATGAGAAACAAACAACAGAGTGGAAACCAAAATATTCTGTCTGCTCAGAAAGAGAAAAGTGCTGCTGTAAATAGCATTTGGGCCAAAGGGGAAATCTGCATTGCATTACAGACCATTTATAAATGAATAACCATGAATGTACAAAATATTAAAAGTATGGTTAATAGCCAAAGCTGTCTCAGAGGAACATTTACACCCATAAAGGCACTTACTATAAAGTAAATGGGGCTGGGCATGGTGGCTTACGCCTGTAATCCCAGTACTTTGGAAAGCTGAGGCGGGAGGATCACTTGAACCAAGGAGTTCGAAACCAGCCTGGGCAACAAAGTGAGACCCCATCTCTACAAAAAAAATAATAAATAAAATATTAGCCAGCTGTGGTGGTGTGTGCCTGAGGTCCCAGCTACTCAGGAGGCTGAGGTGGGAGAATTGCTTGAGCCCAGGAGGTCAAGGCTGCAGTGAGCCATGATTGCACCACTGCACTTCAGCCTGGGCTATCAAGCGAGACCCTCTCTCCAAAAAATAAATAAAATAAAATAAATGGGAAATCAGTGAGCAAAGCATTTCTCTCAAGATGCTCAAAACCTCAATACACAGATAAAGTAAACAAAAGGAAAATCAGATTAAAGGAATTGATAGGCCGGGCATGGTGGCTTACGCTTGTAATCCCAGCACTTTGGGAGGCCGAGGTGGGCGGATCACGAGGTCAGGAGATCGAGACCATCCTGGCTAACATGGTGAAACCCCGTCTCTACTAAAAATACAAAAAAAAAAAAAAAAAAATTAGCCGGGTGTGGTGGCGGGCGTCTGTAGTCCCAGTTACTCGGGAGGCTGAGGCAGGAGAATGGCATGAACCCGGGAGGCGGAGCTTGCAGTGAGCCGAGATTATGCCATTGCACTCCAGCCTGGGCAACAGAGCGAGACTTCATCTCAAAAAAAAAAAAAAAAGGAATTGATAGTGATAAAAGCAGAGACTAATTATACAGAAAGCAAACAAAAGCCACAGTAAACTCGATTAACAAATCCCAAACCCAGTTTTTTAAAAAGGCTAATAAAATAGATGAATTTTTTTTTTTTTTTTTTTTTTTTTTGAGACAGAGTCTCACTCTGTTGCCCAGGCTGGAGTGCAGTGGTGAGATCTTGGCTCACTGCAAACTCCACTTCCCGGGTTCACGCCATTCTCCTGCCTCAGCCTCCCAAGTAGCTGGGACTACAGGTGCCCGCCACTATGCCTGGCTAATTTTTTTGTATTTTTAGTAGAGATGGGATTTCACCGTGTTAGCCAGGATGGTCTCGATCTCCTGACCTCGTGATCCACCCACCTTGGCCTCCCAAAGTGCTGGGATTACAGGTGTGAGCCACCGCGCCTGGCCCTAGATGAACATTTTTGATTAGATTTGGTAATCTGATCAAATATAACAGAGAAGACACTAATAAACAACTAGAGGAAATGTCTGATTTTCAAAATATAATATATAAATTATCAAAATTGACTCAGGAGGACAGAAAAACCTGAACAGATGGATAACAATAGAAGAAAAGTTAACAGATATGGAAAACTATTTCTCTAACAAGAGTATCAAGTCCAGCTAGTTTTTTTTTGAGATGGAGTCTTGCTGTGTTGCCCAGGCTGGAGTGCGGTGGTGCTATATCAGCTCACTGCAACCTCTGACTCTCAGGATCCAGCAATTCTCCTGCTTCAGCCTCCCAAGTAGCTGGGATTACAAGTGCGTGCCACCACGCCCGGCTAATTTTTGTATTTTTAGTAGAGATGAGGTTTCACCATGTTGGTCAGGCTGGTCTTGAACTCCTGACGTCGTGATTCACCTGTCTCAGCCTCCTAAGTGCTGGGATTACAGATGTGAGCCACTGTGCCCGGCCAACAGCTAGTTTTTAAAAAACAAATATGGATACAGAAATGTTCAATGCAAGGCCCCAGCCAAGGACGAGGCAGAGTCCTGGCTTATTGAATGAGGTGGTGACAGACAAGACCTGTGGGCTGTCAGGGAATGTATGTGAGGGACACACAGCTAGGACACTGAGTCCTGCATTCATGTTTATGACAACATGGAAACGATGGGCTGGAAGAATAACATAATAGCTCATGTATACTTTGTGCCAGGTGCTGTCCTAAGCTCTTCTATGGATTAATTTATTGGATCCTCACAGCAGCGCTATGGAGAGATAAAGTAAATTTCCCTTGTGACCCTTGCTAATACAAGGTCCAAACCCTGGCACTCTGTCTTCAGGGCCCACCCTGCATCACTGAGCCATCCTGCCTCTGGCTAGCTGGAGGGAGGGACAGACAGGCTGAAATGTCATAGAAGGAGCTACGGTGATGGGTGAGGAGTACTGCTGGGTGGTAGGTAGTGGGAGGAAAGGGCTGCGGATCCAGCTCACAGACACAAACAGGGATGCAGGCCCAGGGTGCTTGTTAGGACCAGGGTAGAACCAGTCTCACCTCTTAGCAGACACATACCTGAATAAACATCCAGAATCTTCCAACTCAATAAGAAGGTAACAACAACCCAATTTTTAAAAACTCACAAAAAAATGCCCACTAGGCATACAGAAATATGTGCAATATTATTATTAGTCAGTTGTAGAAATGCAAATTACAACCCCACTAATATATCAGTACACAGTCACCAGAGTGGCTAATATTTACAAGATGGATGAAACCGAGTGCAGGGAGAAGGATGTGGAGCAACTGGAATCCTCAAACACTGCTGATGGAAATGCAACACGGTACAGGCCACATTGGAAAACAGTTTGGCAGGTTTTCTAAGTTTAAATGTACACTTAACCACACGATACCACTCCTAGGTATTTATCCCGCCAAATGAAAACTGTCTACACAAAGACTTGTACTTGAATGTTCACAGCGGCTTCAGTCATTATAGCCAAAGCCTGGAAACAATCCAACTGCCCATCAGCTGGTGAATGAATAAATGAATGAACACACTGTAGTACAGCCATACAGTGGAATACTCACTGCTCAGCAATGGCAAGGGAGGGAGGATTGACACACTGCTGAGCTAGGCATTACGTTAAGTGAAAGAAGCCAGACACAGAAGACTATATTCTCAGTGATCTCATGTATAGAACATTCTAGAAAAGGCAAAACCAAGGAAACAGAAAACAGATGAGTGATTTCCAGTGGCTAGGGTGGGAGAAGTGATTGACAACAAGGGGTGGGGCTGAGGGAATTATTTGAGTGATGGGAAGATTCTGCCTTAATGGTGATGGTGGTTATATAACCATATATATTTGATAAAACTCATCAAACTGTATGCTTAAAAAGTAAATGTTATTGTATGTATATTATATGTTATTATTTTTTTTTTTGATGGAATCTCGCTTTGTCATCCAGGCTGGTGTGATCTCGGCTCACTGCAACCTCTGCCTCCTGGGTTCAAGAGATTCTCATGCCTCAGCCTCCCAAGTAGCTGGGATTACAGGCACCTGCCACCACTCCCGGCAGGTGACAGTGAAGCCATTGTTCCAGCTCACTCAGTGGGACTTGGGGCAGGAAACAGGAGATCTGGGGAGCTGGTGGGACTCTTACTAGCTACCTGACCTTGGATGAGTGATTCATTCCTCCAGAGCTTCTGTTTCTTCATCTATGAAATGGGAGAAGATGCCACCTAATTCCAAGGAGCTGCATGGGGATTAAAGGAAAAATCTTGACACTCAAACCCAATTTTCTGTTGTTACAGGGCCAAGGAGCTCTGGGCCTGAGAGGGGAAGAGTCTGTCTTCAGGTCAGCATTGCCCAGTATTATAGCTGGATGTTTGTCCACACGAACCTCGTGTTGAAATTTGATCCTCAGTGTTGGAGGTGGGAGCCTAATGGGAGATGTTTGGGTCATGGGGGCAGATCCTTCATAAATAGATTAATGCCCTTCCTTAGGGGAAGGGGGTGAGTTATTTCTCACTCTATTAGTTCCCAAAACAGCTTACTATTAGGAAGAGCCTGGCACCTCCCTGCCCCCTCGTGCTTCCTCTCTCACTATGTGATATCTGCACATGCAGGCTCTGCTTCACCTTCCGCCATGAGTGGAAGCAGCCTGAGGTCCTCATCAGAAGCAGTTGTTGGTGCCATGCTTCTTGTACAGCCTGCAGAACTGTGAGCCAAATAAACCTCCTTTCTCTGTAAATTATCCAGCCTCAGGTATGCCTTTATAGCAGCATGAATGGACTAAGACATCAGGGCTCCCTGAAAATCAGCAAGGTCATTGGCAAAAGCAAAGCTATCCAGCACGAGCCTCTGCTTCTCCTTCTTCTTTCTTCTTCCTTCTTCTGTCTTCCTCTCCCTCTCCCTCTCCTTCCTTCCCTTCCCTCCCTCCCTCCCTCCCTCCCTCCCTCCCTTCTTTCTTTCTTTCTTTCTTTCTTTCTTTCTTTCTTTCTTTCTTTCTTTCTTTCTTTCTTTCTTTCTTTCTTTCTTTCTTTCTTTCTTTCTTTCTTTCTTTCTTTCTTTCTTTTCTTTCTTTCTTTCTTTTCCTCTTCCATCCTTCCTCTCTCTTTCTTTCTTTTTCTTGTGCTTCCTAATCCTCCTCTTCCTCCTCCTTCTTTTTCTCCTCCTCTTCCTCCTCTTCCTCTTTTTCTTCTTCCTCTCCTTCTCCTTCTTTTCTTCTTCTTCTTTCTTCTTTTTTGAGACAGGGTCTTGCTCTGTCACCCAAGCTGGAGTGTAGTGGTGTGAACATGACTCACTGCAGTCTCAACCTCCTGGGCTCAAGAGATGCTCCTGCCTCAGCCTTCCAAGTAGCTGGGACTACAGGTGTGCACCACCACACCTGGTCAATTAAAAAAATTTTTTTGTAGAGCCAGGGTCTTGCTACGTTTTCCAAGCTGGTCTTCAACTCCTGGGCTCAAGCAGTCCTCCCACTTCAGCCTCCCAAAGTGCTGGGATTACAGGCATGACTATCACACTTGGCTGCTTCCCCATCTTCTTCAGGTCTCAGCCCAAAGGTCACTTGGAGAGCATCACTGTATTAGGCTGTTCTTGTGCTGTTGTTAAGAAATACCCGAGGCTGGATAAATTATAAAAAAAAGAGGTTTAAATGACTTACAGTTTTGCAGACAGAACAAGAAGCATGGCATTGGCATTTGCTTCTCGTGAGGCCTCTGGAATCTTAAAATCATGGCAGGAGAAGGAGGAGCAGGTGTCTCAAGCAAGAGTGGGAGCAGGAGAATGAGAGGGGGTCTGACTCTTTCAAACAACCAGCTATCAAGTGAACTCACCCATCACCAAGGGGATGGCACTAAACCAAGGATCTGCCCCCATGACACAGACACCTCCTGCCAGGCCCCGCCTCCAACATAAGGGACTACATTTCAACATGCGATTTGGAGAGAACAAATATCCAAAGGATATCAGTCACTATTGGAAACCACCTCATGTTCTATTTGTTTACTGTTAATTGTCTTTGCCCTCTAAGAGGCAACGCCCAGGAGAGCAGGAGCCCAGTCTATCTCGTTCAGGTCTCCAAGACCCAGGGCCTGGTCCATCGTGGGCTCTCACTGCTCAGCAGCTGCTCTATGACCTGCAGGCCAGTGCAGCCTTGAACTGTTCCCTGAGTCCAGGCTCTGGTCTCACTTTCCCAGCGTCCTGTTACCCAGCACTGGCAGGTCTCTGGGCCAGCTCCTGGGCAGCAATGGGGGCAAAAATGGGGCAATTGTCCATGCGTGCTCCTAGGGGTGGGGTGGATACATTCTTGCCCTCCAACATCCAGTTCCCATTCCTTCTTGCTCATGGAGCCTCCGTTTTATTCAGGGGTCAAGTAGTAATGGACTCAGCACTGGGGGCTGAATGCCCCGGACAAATTCACCCTGCTCTCTTCTGCTAGAGCTGGCTTCAGGACAGTGAGATGTGAGAAGGGAGGCCTCTGGGGAGATATGGTGGGGGATCCCCTTCCCCTCTTGTTTCCAGAACATTGTTGGGTTTGTTTGTACCTCCTGTGCTTGTGGCGACATCTGGCAGATGTGGGGAAGGCTATGATAATCTGGAAAGCTGACCAGAGCCTGACACCAGGCTGAGAGCTGCCTGCCTCTAGGCTCTTTCTTATGTGCTTTGACAACGCCTCTTGGTGAATCCAGTTTAGAGTATCTGGTACAGCCTAGACAACCCTAACAGACACAGTGGGCTTAACAGTTCGTTCTGTTCAGCTCCGTGTGAGAGGTGCTCCAAAGAGATGGAAATGAGGCGTGGTAGGTACAAAACGTAGTTACTGTTTACAGGGTGGGGTTCGGAAAAGCAGGTGAGGCAGCAGCTGGGGAGGTGGAGCTCCCAGCCAGGTGACCAAAATCCAGTGCTGTGCTGGAGAAGGGTTAGCAACCGGCTGTCCAGGGAAGCAGACCTGACTGGCAGCGTTTGCTGCCTTCTGTGTTGTTGGCACTTCACCTGATGTCACTCTAGGGGGAGTGGAGCAGAGGCCGCACCAGTGCCCCTCCTGAACCGCAGCTTGGAGCCCTGGGTCTGTCATAGAATCACCCGATGCTTCCCTGCTCTGCCTGCCTCCAATCCAAAGATTTCCTCACATCTGATCCTCCTGACCTACCCAGGCCAACTTGCCACCTCTAAGAGGCTGCAGTTCTCATGGGGATTGGTTACAGATGCATCCACTGGCTTGACGTGGTGGGCTGGGCTGTGTCTGAAAGGACTGAGGGAAGCAAACCATTCCACCCATTGTCTTTGTCCAGCATTACCTGCCCAACCAGCCAAATTCAGGCCAATGCTGCCCTCCTGGATTTCCTGGGAGGGTGAACCACATGCATGTCCTTAGCAGCCACATTGAAAAGGTATTGGAGAGCTAATTTACTGATAGCAGGATCACTCTCTAGGATTACAATACTCTAGGGTTTTAAATGAAAAAAAGTATGATGCCCATCTGAAAACTCCATCTAGTCCCCCCAATATCACAAAACTCTCCAAATATAGCAATCCACAAAGGACTTTTGCATAATACAATGCATTTAAAATACCAACTACCTAATTATATAATCCCTGAAGAACTCAGCAGTGGATACATTTGTATGCAGTACATGATGACTCTGTTCATTTCAGATGCTGTAGGAGATGCTATGGGTGCCTGCTGGGCCCCTACGCCCACCCCCAGTTGCCCAGGGTTGAAGAGAAGAGCTGGACTTCTTTCCTGGGACTTACTCCTGATCTACAAAGTTACTTCACCTAGAAATAACTGGGAAGTTATGCCCTTCCTAGGGCTGGCAGAGAAAACACATTGTGTTATGCACAATTTGGGACATATACTAAAAATTGATTTGTTGTTTATCTGAAATTCAAATTTAACTGAGTGCCCTAATTGTTTATTTGCTAAAGGTGGCAGCCCGAGCCTTTCCCCAGGGGCCTCCAGCCAGTGACTGACTCATGTAGGAGCACAAAGGCTGGCCCCTGCCTCAGAGGGACAACCCTGTGATGTCATTCACATTTGAGAGCTCCCTGCTGGGTCAGACCAAGGCTCACCTGCTGCTGAATCTGTACCTTTGCCTATTTCTACCCCGTCTCATCCTGAGAGTACCCTCCCACTCAATCACAGGTGCCAGAATCCTTATCTCAGGCTCTGCTTCAAGAACCTAACACAGTCTACCGGGGTGGTCCTAGAAATCAGCCTATGAGGGCGGGGCTCTGGAGTTGGATCACTTCCAGCTGGATGCCACCTCACTGGTGGTAGGAGTACCGGCAGTCCCTGACACATTGCAGCAGTGGATCACCAAGGCCCTGCCCGTGGGGAGTGGGGATGGAGGTGGACAGGGAGGTGCTTGCTTACTCAGTGTCTCTGGCACCGAGGGTGTGGGGGAGATACTAACCCGAAGGACTATGCCACCGAGACCTGTTGATCAGTGGAGCGATGCATGGAAAAGAGAAAATGGCAGGCTCAGGTCTATCAATTTAAAGCCAAGTCTGAGAGCCAGACGGTCTTCTCAGCAGTGTTTAAAGAGACGCTTGTCTCCTATAGTGAGGCAGACAGAGCTGGAGACTAGGCACAGGACTCAATTGTAAAAGCAGCAGCAGAACTTCAGCAAGGTCTGAGTCCTCCAGCAAGGCAAGCCAGGGCCGTGATGGGAAGGAGTATACACTGTGGTATGCTGGGAAATGGCTAACAATCTGCTGTCTAGAGATGCAGGATGCCCTGGTTTGTAGCATTTTCTGATTTTCATGGTTTAAATACACCCATCATGGCCCATTTCCAGCTACCGACATGGTGTCACTGAATGAAGATTTGGAAAGAGATGTGCACAATTGATTTTCTAATGTGCTAGTGGGTGCGCTTGAGAATTTTGAATTCCCAGATTCCCACAAGCCACCTGCACCTACAGAAGTAGTCTTGCTGTGAGAAGGAGGCCTTTTCTCTCTTGAAAAGTATGTAGATGTCTGAAAGAGACAAGTGCCCCAGGAGACAATGCATGCCTTCCTCATGATTGGCCCCCACCTTCCCTCCTGGCCACAAAGAGGGTCAAATCTCAGCATGGCCCAACTTGGACCTGTCAAGGAAGAAAAAAAATTGTATGCCACAGGAACTTCAGTCTTTGGCTAACAAGTACTAGCAGGAAGTGGGAGACTAGATCCCAAAGGTGCTGGAGCTTATGCTTGAGATGGTCCCAAAGGTGCTGGATCCTGTGCTTGAGACCAGATCCTGAAGGTGCTGACTGAGGCAGGTGGGATATCAAGAGGATAAGGGGACTTTACTGATGTGGGGACATTCTCCTATGATGCAGGATTTAACACCCTGGCACGGGTCCCAAGAGAGGGCTCTGATACATTGCTGGGGTGGCTCTTGGTAGCTTAGAAAAAGCAACAACTCGATTAAATGAAGTAGAGATGCTTGAGTTTACGTGGTGGACCAACAGGAAGTGATCAAAAGGATAAAAGAAATGGGGCAAAATATAATTGACCTACTCTATAAGATCAAAAAGCCTGTAAGCTGGCTATGTTCCCTGGAAAGGCGTGGAAGACACTCTGCTTCCCAGGTTGTAAAGAATCTGCTGCTGTAGGGCACATGGCTGAGGCTCAGTAGGCCTGTCCTCTGTAGACCAGAATTGATGGGAGACATTTTGCAGAGCTTCTCCCCCTAATGGCAGTGGGGATGATAGACCGCTTAAGGGCAGAGACCAGGGGCAGCACTTAGAAGCACATCAGAAGCAAAGTGGGAATAATTATCATATTGGGCACCAAGGTCAGCCTAACAACCAGAAGGGATTAGCCTATAGGGGTCTAAGGAGAAGGCTAATAGAATGTTGGGTTCTTAGGGGCCAGAAAGGATGAACGAAGGCCAAGGTCAGTCACCCCAGTGGAAAGTTAGGATGGAAAGGCACAGTTTCTAAACCTCAGCCAGTTCTCAGAATCAGAACCCATTGATTGAAAGAGGGACTGGGTTCCCATGGGAAAGACTCTGTAGCACCACAGCAAGTGTGTGTAATAGGAACCTATGGTTATTTATATTTGACCATACTGAGTAAGGGTAATACTCAGATATTTTGATAGTGATTTCATAGCAATTCACACTTTTTTTTGAGATAGAGTCTCACTCTGTTACCCAGGCTGGAGTGCAGTGGTGTGATTTTGGCTCACTGCAACCTCTGCCTCCTGGGTTCAAGCAGTTCTTCCTGCCTTAGCCTCCTGAGTAGCTGGGATTACAGGCACCCACCACCACGCCCAGCTAATTTTTGTATTTTTTAGTAGAGATGGGGTTTTACCATGTTGGCCAAGCTGGTCTTGAACTCCTGACCTCAGGCAATCCGCCTGCTTCAGCCTCCCAAAGTGCTGGGATTACAGGTGTGAGACACTGCACCCAGCCAGCAATTCACACTTGTATCTAGCGTCCCAAGGTGCTATCATGGCTGTCCTAGTCAAGTGCAGGCTTATTGGGGTAAGACGACAAATATAGTTCTGGCCCAGGTATGTCTCATGCTGGATCCACTAGTTCTGTGTATTCACCCAGAAATAATTTCCTTAGATCCTGAATAAATCATTGGAATGAATATACTTAACCATCAGAAGAGTCCTTACAATGGTTCCTTGATTTATAGAATAAGCAACATTTGTAATAGCAAAAGCGAAGTGAAAATGCTGCACTCCCACCCAGCCAAAATAGAAAAACACAAATCTGGTGGGATGGCAGAAATTATTGCCATTCTCAAAGACTTAAAGGATGTATGTAGAGTGGTGGGTCACATCATATCAACCTTTCATTCTCCAGTCTGATCCCTGCAATAACTGGTTGGATCAGTCCTGACCCTTAGGCTATGTGATTGGCAAATCTAAGCATACTCTGCATGGAATGTGAGATTAAGCCCCAATAGGAGTCACTGTCCAAACCCCTAGGGCTCTGGACCAAGGTCACGCCATCAGCAGCAGAGAACCAAACACCACTTGTAAAGCATTTCCTGGCATGCCACCCAGCAGAGTATCTGACCATAGGACATTAAGTGACCATGTGGCCATAACTGCCCATTATGAGTTTGGTGCTGTCAGACCCACTAGGTCATAAGCCATCCAACATAAGATGGAACTGCCATAACTGGAATCAGGCTTGAGCAGGTCTAGATGACATAGATAAGCCGCAGGGACAGGTGGCCCAGACCCACCTGCCATCTACCACTGTTGCATGAATATTGGCCCCTGTGCCTCTCTTTCACTCGCATGCATACATGGCCTCCTGGTGGGGGGTGTCTTTTGTCTAGCTGCTGGAGGAGGGAAAAATCCACCTACGCATCGATCATGGATAGGTTAGTTTGGCATGTCGACGCAAGCTGGAAATGGACTTCTGCTGTAGTTCAGCCCCACTCAAGGTGGCCCTGAAAGACACTGGGGAGAAGAAATCCTCTTAACAGAGTTTTGGAGGGTGCACCTGCTTATTCACTTTGTGTGGAGAGAGATGTGGCCTAAGGTAAAGATAGACTCATGGACATTAGTGAATAGCTTAGCTCATTCTTCAGCAGCTTGGAAGGAGCAACATTAGAAGACTGGGGAAAAGCAGTGGCATGGGGGAAAGTTATAGAGATAAACCTGTGTGAGTGGGCACAGAGTATGAGACATTAATGACAGCCAGAAACCACTTCTTATGGAAGAGGCAATAATAACCAAGTGGATAGGATGGCCAGGCAGCTGAATGTTGGCCACCATGAACTCAGAAACAGATAATCATGGGGTCAGAGAAGGAAGCTATGCCTGTGCCCAGAAGCATACATTCCCTCTCATCAAGACTGACCTAGTTTTGCTGCTGTTGGATGTAGGAACTGCCAACAATAGCAACTGGTGCTGAATCCCTGGTATGACACTGCTCCTGGAGGAGACCAACCAGCCACTACTGGGTGACAAGTTGACTAAATCGGGGCCCTTCCAACCTGGAAATGGCAGCATTTTCTCTTGACTTGGATTGACATATATTCCAGCCAGCAATGAACTTGCCTTTCCTACCCTCCGTGCATCCTCTTGGAGGCACAGTGGAGCTGTCATCTTGAAGATGACACCCATGAGGAGGGCCCACTGTCCTCCAGAATGCAATAACACTCTAATGGCTATGGGATGAGGCCATGTTCCTGAAAGGTAAAATATGTGAATTTGGGAACCAAGAGCTCTTCATCACTCTCCATGATCCACTTGAGAAATCTGTGCTTCCACCATTCACAACTTTAGGTTTTGTGGGTCTAGAAGTCCTGGTTCTCAGAGGGGGTCCTTCCACCAGGTGATACATTAACACGTTCACTAAATGTACAGCTACAGTTGCCTCCTGGTCATGCTGTGCTCCTTGTGCCCGTAGCCAAGCAGGTAGAAAAAAGTATTACCATCCTGGCACAAGCAGTACAATGTGGCAATTTACCCTTGTCATTAGGAGGGAGGACTACAGCTACATAATGGAGCAGGAAGAATATGGCTTGCACTCAGGTGATTTGCCAGGGTGTTTCTTGGCAGTCTCATGCCCAGTTGCAATTGGGAATGGACAACTTACAACAATGATAGACTGATAAAGGAATCCAGGATTCAGATGCCTCAGGGATAAAGGTTTGGCTCCTGCTCTGGGTAAGCCACTTAGACTAGCAGTGTTAGCGAAAGGGAAGGGGACACTAGAATGGACGGTGGGGGTGGGGCATGATGGTGAGTATCAGTGACAGTCTTACAATCACCTGCAGAAGTGGGCATTGTAGTTCATCCCTCTGTTTTTCCAGTTGTAAGTTTTCCCAGAAGCTGTGCCTGGATGCAGAGAGCTTAAAGTGGAAAGCAGTAGGTCTGAGCAGTCAAGGGGTGGACTGTAGTACCTGCTATCAGCGCCTCACTGGCCAAGTGGCCTGCACACCCAGCCTCTAGCTGCAGTGAGCAGCAGCTGCAGACTGCTCACAGCTGTACCCTTCTCCTGAGAGTTTCCTGGAAATGCCTGGAAGATCTTCCCTCCCTGCTGGCCCTCAGCTGATGGTTTTGATACAGGTACAACAGGCAGGCCCTCTCCCAGGATGGACAACCGTGTGATATTCTTCATGCATCAGAGCCCAGGTGGAACCAGACTGAGGTGGACTTAAGCTGGACCTGCCTCTTTGACTGGCTTCTTACCTCTCATTTTCTGTCCCCCCAACTTCCTTACAGCTTCTGCTGATAGTGCTCCTGCAAACACCATTTTCCAAGAATTCCAATCTCAGGCTCTACTTCTTGGGAACCTGACCTAAAACAGATACAAATCATGTTTTCCCTTCCTACTGCGCAGGCTAGCAGCAGACAAACAATGCAGGCAGGCAGTGAGACTGAGATTGGGTCCTCCTGGCGGGACAGCTGGGATATGATGTCCATACCCTCTCCCAGGACCCAGGTGGAACTGGAATACTGATTCATGATACTCACTTTTCATTTGGAGAGTGAATTTTGGGTAAATGACTTTGCAATCCAAGAAAGTGAATACTGAGAACGTTTTCAGGTAGCAGAGGATCCCTGTACTTCCGAGACAGAGTGTTCCTTGAGATCAGCCTCACAGCCGTGCCCTCTGGGTCACAGTGCAGGAGCACAGAAAATCCCACTTCTTGGTCTCTCCAGCACTCCCCTCTCCTACTTGTTTATTGGCAGGGCTGATAGGTGCTGGTTGTCTACAACAAAGATCCCACTAGGAGGGGCTCATGCTCAGGTATTGCCAGGTAAGGAATGCTGTGAATATCACTCCAGGTCACAAGTGCATGTGTTAGGGGACTCCTGGGACTAAGAAGGGTTCGGTAAGAGTAATCTGTGTTGAATCTAGCCTCGTTTTCTTTTTCTTTCCTTTCTTTTATAGTGTTTAATTTTTTGGTAATAGAGAACTTCAAAGTCAGTAAATGGGACAGTATAATAAATCCTGATGTACTCACTGCCTGATATCAATAACTGCAACCTTAATTCATTCTAGCATATTTTTACAAGCGTTTCAGACTGAAATAAAGGGAGATTGTTCAGCCTCAGGTGTAGAAGCAGTGAGACCATTTCCCACCACGGAGGAGGATGAACAGCAGGAGAAGCTGGCAGCTCCCAGGAGCAGGTCCTCTGCCCCCACTGCAAGGCCCCTGTGTGTTCAATAAACTGACCCTTGTACAGAGACTAAGGCTCACTTATTGGAAACCATTACTGTTACAGTATCTAAGTAATTAACAAGTGATGCATAGGACTGGTCAGTTATGTGACTATACGTGCGCGTGTGTGCACGCACGAGTGCATGTTTGGGCCATTACAGAAACACCACCATTTCTTTGTAATCAGCTGAAATCACCACTCATTAGTGGGCCTCTCGTGGACTATAATTGATTTTACAGCCACCTGTCATTTCTTTTTTCTTTACAACTTTGTGCGTTTGTGTTTTTCATGGCATGCTCAGGGTACACTATGTTCTGCACGCAAGCAGGGGGCTGCACGGGCTCCATCTACCCCTCTCAGGCACGTCCCTCTTGATGTAATGTGTAGGATGGAACTTCTTCCCATGTACTCTGTGAAGGGGCCCCTTCACAGAGGGGGACAGCTGCTCTAGAGCCTTTGGCAGGGCTGGGCACCTGTGGAGCCTGAGGCCAGACCCAGGAAGCCACACTGTGGGAACCACAGGGCACCTGGAACATGGGTTTAATCTGAGCCTGTCTGTGGGTAATAGTGTCACAGTGGGAGGGCAGGAGTCAGGGTGAGTCAGTGACCCCTAAAAAGGGATCTGTTATGACTCACATGGCATTCCTTCTCTCATCCTTCTATCCTTCTACTTGCAGGACTTTCCTACAATTCTGTCTGTACTGGGGCATGGTTATGTAGCATAAGAATGGGGATCCTTCTTTGCTCAGACCAGCAAAAGAGAGAGAGAGAGAGAGAGAGAGAGAGAGAGAGAGAGACTGAGAGAGAAAAACAGGCACACAGAGAAAGAAACAGAGAAATACAGAAAGATAGACACACACACACACACAGAGACACACACACACACAGAGACAGAGACAGAGAGAGACAGAGACAGAATGACAGAGACAGAGACACAGAGAAGTTCACACAGCTGAGAGGGGGCTAAAGGAGGAAGTGTCCACTCCTGAGAAGGGAAGGGAAGAGAAAGGCAGAAGGAGAGGCCGGGCCAGGTGTCCCAACACAGGGAAAGGAGCACACAGGGGACATGCCTGGGCTGCCTCCAAAGGCCTGGCTCAGCTGAGGAATGACAGACCCCACAAGGGGCTTCCCACATCAGATGGGCCAGAATGTTCCCCTGGAGGTCACTAAACAGGAGCTCAAATCTCTCTTCCCTTCGGGTGGCTTCAAGACAGATGCCAAGGGCACTTTGTACCTCTCTCCATCTGTCCCCTCTCCTCCTGGGGGTCCTGCTGTGGGCAGGTACAGGCGTAGGCCTAGCGGCATCAGTCAGAGGGGCTCACGCTGGGGCTCCTGTGGCCCACTGATCCCCTGGATGTCACTAATGATGTCCCCCTTGGCTTGCTACTGCCCTGGGCTTCCCAGACATAGCTACTCCTTTTGAAGGGTCCTCATCCCCAGAGGCCTGGGCCACAGGCAGCAGAGGGCTTCTCCTGGGGACAACCCCCACTCTTGTCACCTCCCATCCTGGCCCGGCCTCCTGTCCTGGCTACAGCAGGGGCACTGGGGTTGTGACATGGCATCTGATGGATGACCCAGCCCTGGTCCCACAGATGCAGCCCCAGCCCTCACCCCCAAACCAGCGGCCTGCCCACAGCATGCCCATTCCCTGAAGTCAGGGACCTGTCACTGCTCCCCTAGGCCTTGGCACTGCCTGCTCCTCCCACACTGGCCCCTCCTCCCAGCACACCCGCTTGTGGGCCACCTGGAGCTTTGCACTCTGTACACCTGTCTCAGAGCAGGTGCCATGGCAGTATAGGGGCCATCTCTCCTACTGGGGCCCAGGACAATTCCTGTCAGGGATGTGGGTAAGCATGATGGAGTACACCTTATTCCAGCCTCATTCCACTTCTAAGCCTGCTCCTTCAATGGGGCAAAGGTGCCCAGGGCAGCTGGAGACCCCGGAGGGAAGAAGGTCAGTTCCTCCTGGCATGCCCTCCTGGTGTTATGGATTGAATTGTGTACCCCCAAATTCATATGTTAAAGCCCTAACTCCAGTGTGATGGTATTTGGAGATGGGAACTTTGGGAAATAATTAGATTTAGATGAGGTAAGGAGGGGGAGCCCCCATCATAGGATTAGCATTCTTATAAGAAGAGACACCAGAGAGCTTGTTTTCACTCTCTCTCCACCATGTGAGGGCACAGCAAGAAGTGGCTGTCTGCAAGTCAGGAAGAGAGCCCTCCCTGCAACCTGACCATGCTGGCACCTGATCTTGGACCTCCAGCCTCTAGAATAGTGAGAAATAAATTTCTGTTGTGTCTAAGCCATCAGTGGATGGTATTCTCTTATGGCAGCCTAAGCTGACCAATATACCTGAATCTCATCTTTCCAGGCCCCTTCCTGAAAAAGGGTCACCAAATCTATCAGGCAAAGTTAACCAGACTTACTCATCTGTCCATAGTGAGGTGAGAGTGAAAATATAGACCAAAAGGTCCCCAAGAGGGGTGCCCAGGGCCCAATTTCAGGCCACCCAGAAGTGGTGACCCAGTAAGGGATGGACCTTGATGCCAAAGGAATAAGTCAGCAATGGTGGGGTACCAGGCAACCACAGCTGGTGAGAAGGGGCTTATGAGGGGTGGGGGTGGTGCAATCGGGCTCACCCCTAAGGAGCTGACATCCACATGGAGAAGTCACTGGGCGTGGGACTGAGGCCACAGGCTCCTGCAGATTATAAAGGAATGACCACAGGTAAGATCTGGAAGGTTGGTACCAGCAAGATGGTTGCTCTCAATCAGAGAAGTAGTAAGAGGGAAACCAGCAACACTTTAGTTTCCTCCAAAGCAATCAAAAGGAGAAAGAAGACAGTTCCTCTTGGGAGTCTGCACAGAGACAACCACAGCTGACGTCCTGGGACAACTGAAAGTGCAAGGAGGGCACTGCTCATTGCTCTAAGGTCAAACACTGGCTTGGGGTAGGGGCAGTACTTCCCAGAGACACAGGACTGGACCTGGGTGGGCCTGGGAAGCCAGCCCACTTGGAAAACATCAGATCCTTAGGATGACCCTAAAACCAAGCTAGGTTCCCCCAAGACAAGGACCAAGTCTTCTGTGCAGCCAGAGCAAGCAGACAGGAGTGGCCATTGCAGCTCCACGCTTCCCTCATCTGGGCCTTGGCGCCCTGCGATCTGGGCACTAGAAGAGGGGTAGATGGGGTGGAGACAAGTGCAGAAATCAGTGATTCTCATCCTGTCTTTGTTCAGAATTTGGTATTTTGTCCAACATAATTTTTTTTGCATTCATTTTGATTATTTAAAATAGCATATATCTTGGTGATTGATGTTTCTGGTGACCCCTTAAAGGTTGTGCCCAAAGCATTGTCTTGTTCCACTCTTGGCCCTGACAAGAATGTCAGTGACCTCCCAGGATTCTGGGGTTCACAGCTGGCCCTGGTCAGGACCAGCACCCCCTCACACGTGGAGCAGTTACAGGATGGGGCATGGGCAGCTCCAGAGTCTGAGACTGGAGGCCCAGCCCAAGAAGGTGGTTCACTCACATGCCACTGTGAATGCAAGGGGCTCAGGGACAGCTCTGCTGTGGCCTTTATTAAAGTGATTCCCTGTGCACACATATGTGCACATGCATGTACACATGCAGGTATGCACAGGTGCAAACATGCACACATAGCACATTCACACACGTGCACGCACACACATGGGCAAACTATGCTTTCTCTCCCTGTTTGGGGAAAGTGCTGGATCTCCACAGCCCACATGTCCACCTCTCCCTAGCTCCGAGCCATCTTTCTGGTTGTGCCAAAGACAGCTGTTTCCTTCTCCCCGGGTGGCCTGAAGGGTTCCCTTTGGGCAGGATTTCTCATCCAAATTGCTGCCATAGCACCAGTGAGAGGCAGATCTGGGACTTGGTTGAGGCCTCGGCTGGTCCAGCTGTCTGGCTGCGCACCCTCTCACTTGGGTTGGTTGTTTTCCTTCTAACATCATTAGCTCTGCCAGAAGCAGAGCCAGCCCAAGGTTTATGCTGACTTGGTCATTTCACACAGAGGCGAGAGGGAAGCATGCCCAAAGTAACTGGCTCTGCTCACTTACCCCTTCTCCCCCACTCTGCCTGGGCCCCCAGCTGGGGTGATGCAGGCACGTTCCCCCCAGTGTTTCACAGCAAAGTCCCCTGTCTCCAGCTCTCTCCTTGCTCACTGCTGGGCTCAGGGCTGGCTCAGAGCATGCCTGGATTTCTCTTTGTTTTTGGAAAAAGTAACTGCCCTGCACTCCTCAGCAGGCCACAGCAGCCCTCAGGCTCCCTGCAAAGTGATTCCTGCGAGAAGGCAAGGCATCTTTGACTTGTCACCATGTCTAGTGAGTGTTGTCTTAAAATCAGGTAGTGGGCTTTGCCCACAAGACCTCACATCCCTAACCCCCGCATCTAGGGCTCTAAATTCTCCAGAGCCCCTCCCCAGTGGAGGCCACTGCCTGGACTTCTTGGCAGCCTGACTTCCAGGTCGCAGGGCCAGAGTCCAAAGCTGGACGGGTCTTCCAGGCAGTAGGGGCCTTCCTGCCCCAGAAGGCACCCCTGGCAAGACCCTTCTCAAAGAGCCTGTGCATAAAATCAGATTCTGAGGCTCAAACAAACCACGGAATGTTGGGGACAGGCAAGCAAACACTCCCAGAATGCCCAATGGAGGGCGAGCTACCTTCTCCTTCTTGGTGGCCTCCATCCTGGCTCTGTCATCCAGCATCTGCACAGCAGCCAGCGCAGGGAGCTGGGACCCCTCAGCCTTCCCCAACAGGCTTCTGAAGCAGAAATGTCCAAGGCTTCTCCCCTGCAGGGGTCACGGCCCGCCCTGGGTCCCCGGGAGAATGTGGTCCTCCTCAGGCTAGTTTGGGGTTTGAGGTTCAGTCACAGTTTCCTCCTTTTCATTGTTCTCCAGCGAGTCGGCAAGCATTCCCTTCTGGACCCTTCCTCACTGAGCCTGGATGTTCTCCAGGCAGGGCCATCGCTTGGCGCTCAGGTGGCGTCCTTAGCGCTTTCTCTCCAGGTTCTGTTGAGCTGTGGGACTTAGTGTCCTTCAGACAGACTCAGTAGGAAAGGTCCTCTCACTCCTGTGGCCTGGGGACAGCTTTTGAGTAATTAAGCTGCAGGTGACTGTGTCTCTCACGCCCTAGCCTGCTTCCCCGGGGCTCAGGCGCCGCTCGGCATTTCCTGCTCCAACCAGGTGTGGAGTGGGGGATTCTCCTGCCAGGGCTTACTGTGCTCCTGAGAGGGCCTGTGGTTGTCATGGTGACCAGAAGTGGACTCAGCAGGGCTGACCGTGCTGTCATTAGAGCTGCCATGCATAAAACTGGGACTGGTGGCAAAGAGCCTCCATCCCCATCACCATGGTGACCACTCAATCACCTTGTCACTGAAGTGACTGCTAGCCTGTTAAGCCTTTGCCACCTGTTCAGGTCCTGGGGCAGTGTCTCAGGGTCTCCCACACTCCTGTTCCGAGGAGCAGAGGACCCCGTGAGTCTGGAAGCAGAGGAAAGGGAGCAGGCAGCTCGGTGTGGCTCAGGCGCAGGCCCATGGGACCATCGGAGGGCTTTGGTGTGGCCTGTCCTGATTATTGTCTTGAAATCTGAACCAGAACAGTAAACCTGGCCCACACAAGCCTGGCTGAGTTTGAAACTGCCAGAACAGAGGCCCACAGGGACTGGCTCCTCCTCTGGACCTGCTCAAGAAGCTTCTGCCTGGGATGCCACCCACTCTCTCCCTTGCAGCCCAAGCGCCCCTAGAGAGGTTGCCCTGTGCAGTAGGGAGGCCCAGTGAGTGGATGGAGCAGGGGGCCAGGGTGCTGGAGCCAACTTAGCGGCAGGCTCAGACAATAGTCTGGAACAAAATGTACTTCTGCCTAAGATACGGAGGTCTGGTGTGTATTTCCCACTCACGGCCCTTTTCAGTTAGGATCGGCCACTTTTCAAGTGTTCACTGTGACTGGTGGCTACCATACTGGGTAGTGTTGGGATAGACCAAAGAGGGCTCAGGACCCAGCTCCAGGCCACCTATACTCAGAGATCCAGCAGAGGGGGTGAGGAGGAGTGGCCAGTGCGATCTCTCCAGACAGATGTGCTGTAACACTTTAAAATCAACTTCCAAGCCGGGCGCGGTGGCTCACGCCTGTAATCCCAGCACTTTGGGAGGCCGAGGCGGGCGGATCACAAGGTCAGGAGATCGAGACCACGGTGAAACCCCGTCTCTACTAAAAATACAAAAAATGAGCCGGGCGCAGTGGCGGGCGCCTGTAGTCCCAGCTACTCAGGAGGCTGGGGCAGGAGAATGGCGTGAACCCAGGAGGCGGAGCTTGCAGTGAGCCAGGATCGCGCCACTGCACTCCAGCTTGGGCGACAGAGCAAGACTCCGTCTCAAAAAAAAAAAAAAAAAAAAAAAAAAAAAAAAAAAAAAAAAAATCAACTTCCTATTGATGGTCATTGAGGCAGTTTCAGATTTTCACTATTACGAAGGAGGCTGTGGCAGAAGTCCTTGAATTTCACCAGAGTAAGTGTGTGTCAATGTTTCTTCTGGTTGGCTCCTGGAGGCTGAATGGCTAGTTCAAATGCTACACACATTTCACATCTTGGTAGGCAGGACCACGTGGCCTCCTCACATGGCTTCACCAGTTTCTTCCACCAACACGAGAAGTTTGGCTTTATCCTGGCCAGTCCTTCAGATGATAAATCTTTATGAGTTTTTTGCTGATCTGTCACCTCATTGTTTGAATTGCAAAATGCTAGACACCTTTTCATGTGTTTCTTGGTGATTGCATATCTTCTTCTAAGGATGATTTGTTTATATTATTTAACTATGTTGCTATTGGATTATCTTCCGCCTATGGATTTGGAGAAACCATTTTATATTTCATCTGTAATATCTATCAATCCTTTGTCTGTTAAATATGCTATGATATCTCCCCTAGTTTATTGCTAAACCTAACAACTTGATTAATCGTGTCTTTCATCATACAGAAGTATCCAGTTTTTATGAATTTCAATCTTTTTTTCTTGTTTTGGGGTTTTTATATCTTGTTAAGAAAACCATTTCCAATCCCCAAATTGTAAAAATGTTCTCCCACATTTCCTTCTAATATTTTTCCAAGTTTTCTATTTGTTCAGTACTTTAGTCTTTCTGCAATTGCTTGTGCTGTTGCGCCATCATTCTAAGGGCACATCTCACATCCTCGCCTTTCTTCTCATTCCTCCTTTCTGCTCTCCTGAGTCCTGGGAGATGGTGGTTTGGGTATGGTGCTAGGGAAGAGTCTAATATGGCTATTTGGTGGGGAAGCAATCCCTTCCCCACTGCTCTGGAATGTTGGCTGCACCCACAGTTTGTATTCCATTATTTCTCATTGTAAGGGAACAGCTCTGCTCTGGTCACCTTCCAGGTGTACCCAAAGGCCATACAGGCAAAGCTGGGAACCACAGAGAGCTGAGTCTTGTCAGAACACTGTGTGATCCTGCTGGAGGCCATATCTCACTGCCTTTCTCACCTCCCTGGGAGGGTCAGGAGAGTTCCTTATCGTCTCCAGGTTCTCGTGGGACAGATGTGAGGCTCGCAGCTGCAGTCTAGGGTTGGCTCCGCAGCAAGGAAAGACACCGCAAGCATCTTGCACCTTTGGCTTTAGTGTCACCCTTTTTAGAGCACAGGAGAACCCAGGGTCCTGCACCTTGGGTTACCCTTTCTTTTGCTGTCTGTGTTGGTAATAACTTATCTGAATATAGAAGTCACTCCTTATACTTCACCTGCCGAGTCAGGCAGGCCCTGGCCTTGGCCTTGGCTTTGCCTTGCACACTGCATATCTCATTCCTCTGCTGATACTACGCTCTTTTGGTTTGTATAATGTTAGTTTTTTAAAATATCTGATGGGGGCAGGAAATTGTTTTCTTAATAAGATTTTTTTTTCCACAAAATTTTCTTTGCCATGCGCCTTTTATCTTTCTTATAAATCTTAGCACTACTCATCCCACTTCAGAAAATGATGCTGTTGACAATTTCATTGGAAATGCATTGACTTTGTGGGTTTAGGGATTCATTTTAGAGAACTAACCTCTTGATAATATTGAGTTTTCTCATCTAGAAATACGTGTTGTTTCATTTATTTTGGTTTTATTTTATGTCCTTCAGGTGAATTTCATTATTTTTCTCATATAGAACTTACATATTTCTCGTTAGATTTATTCCTAAAGAAAGGCAATACATTTATTAGGAGAAGGAGCAATTGTCGTCATAACTAATATTGATGAAAATATTTATGATTCGCAAAGTACTTTTGCATTCATTCTGTCATTTAATCAGACAATCTCAGTGCAGCAGGCAGTGGTATTATTATTATTACTATTTTTATTTTATTTTATTTTATTTTATTTTTTTGAGACAGAGTCTTGCTCTGTCACCCAGACTGGAGTGCAGTGGCTCGATCTCCATTCAATGGAACCTCCACCTCCCAGGCTCAAGCAATTTTCAGGCCTCAGACCTGAGAGTAGCTGGGACCACACGCATGCGCCACTGCACCCGGCTAATTTTTTGTATTTTCTTTTTAGTAGAGATGGGGTTTCACCATGTTGGCCAGGCTGGTCTCAACTCCAGACCTCAGGTTCCGCCCACCTCTTCCTCCCAAAGTGCTGGGATTACAGCAGAGTGCGGAGAGAGCGGCTGAAGCAGAAGTGTGGAATGTTTGGCCACCACACCTTGCCAGTGGTAGTATCATTACCACCACTTTCCAACTAAGGTCACTGAGGCTGGGGAGGTTAAAGGGTTGGCAGGTATGGTCTCCCCACCTTAACGTCTCCCTAAAGGTTCCTTACTATAGCTTCCTGCTAAGGACAGGGGCCAAGACAGTCCCTCACACGGAGGTCCCAGGTTCTGCCACGTGGCCCTGCCCTCCCTGGCCACAGTTGATTGAAACGTCACCTGATCCAAGGGCAGCCACACCGCACACTGGCCAGAGCCTAGTGTAGCTGAGCATCTCAGCTTTAAAATGCATTTTAAGGCGTTTTTCTTTAGTCTTAAAATGTAGCCTTGAAATGTACTTTGAAACTCTGCTTCTCTCCCTTTCCCACTAGACACTCCTTTGCACCATGCCCACTTATCTAACTATATGCTTACTCGGGAATTCCAGGGGCTAATCTTAAAACAAAAACCAGACATGGAACCCCTACGGAATCCTCCAAGTTAGGGGGAGTTGGAACAATTTGTCCACCACCATCTGGCCGAAGTCAAGATAACACCAGCCAGACCTCAGGATAGGTGATTACTCAAGACAGCCATTGGATCAAGACACAGAGACCCTGTAGCCTGCACCGCTCCCATCTATCTCCCATACCAAGTTTTCCTTGAAGAATCCTATGATAAATTTTAAAATTTGAGATAATAGAATTCACCAAACTAAGAACAACAATTCACCATCTTCTTAGTTTGCTGGTTCTAGTTAAAACTACTTTTCCTCCCACCAAACCTCACCGCTTATATATGGCCTTCAAGCGGCGGAATCTGAGTCCAGTTACAATGGGGGATGTTTACCCAACAGGGACTACGTGAAACAATGAGTAGTTTAGTTGGGGACCGCAGAGTGGCAGAATCTCTGAACCATTCAATGCTCTCGAAGGAAAGTTCTCCATCCTCCTCCCTGGGGTGGGGTGGATGGTGCATTCCTGGCTGATGAATTGGGGAGCAGGTGGGGAGGGAGCTGCCTTCCCCAGGTATAGCTTCTTCAGGATGCCCCTTGCCTTTCTGGCCCCATCCCTCCAGACACTCGACACTTCTGCTTCAGCCCCTCCCTCCCCCTCTGCTGGTCCCTGCCCCTCAGCCGGTTGCCTCCTAACTTCACACCTGTCCCCCTCTTTCCCCCACCACCCTTGGTAGCATCTCTTATTTGCGCCACCTTCCAATTGTTCTCCCCCTGCCCTTTGTCTTGTGTCATTATAGTGGAGCATATTTGAGAGGGAGTTCACATAAACATATATATTTAATCATCCATGTTACCCGAAAGTTTGTATGTATCCTGCTTGGGGTTTCCTGACCCTCTCCAATCTGTGCCAGTTTCTTTGCTTCTCTCTTCTTAAGTGTCGAAGAAAGTCCTGGGCTTTACTGTGATTGGATGACCTACTGATGGCCAGTTGATTGGCCTGTTGATTGACTGAAGCTTGGATCAGGTGCCTATCCATAGACTAATCGCTGTGGCAATAAGGACCACTAGTTCATAGGCTGGGGCCTGGGCACCACGTGGCAGGATGCAGGATCAGCCTCTAGGTCATGATGTGGTTTCCTTGTGAGGACTTTCCCTGTGTGCTCACTACTGTTGTCTGTTAGGTTGTGTTTGGTGTGCCCAGCCTTCCCAAGGGCACACTTTGTGTTCTTGCCCTTCCTCTGCATCCTTCTTTCTGCTCTCACGTGGGGCCTACAGCCCCAAGGATGTGGGAGATGCACACCTGGTTGTGGAGCAGGGGACTGCCCTGCAGGCCTTCCCACCTGCCCCTCCCTGACAGCTCTGCAGAATTCCTCTCGCTTTTTCTATGGGGCAGCCCCACGACTATCAGGGTACCATCGATAGGATGAGCCGCTGGCCTAAAGGACCATTTGTCCTCATTCTAAGTTCCTGGCATTCATCCAGCATGGCTACTGATAACTGATATGGTTTGGATATATGTACTCACCAAATCTCATCTGAACTGCAATCCCCAATACTGGAGGTGGGGCCTGGTGGGAGGTGTTTGAATCATGGGGGCAGATCCCTCATGAATGGCTTGGGCCATCCGCTTGGTGATGAGTCAGCTCTTGCTCTGAGTTCACAAGAGATCTGGTTGTTTAAAAGTGTGGCACCTCCTAGTGCCTCTCTCTCTCTCTCTCTCTCTCACTCTTGCTTCCACTGTGTGATGTGCCTGCTTCCCCTTTGCCTTCTGCCATGACTGTAAGTTTCCTGAGGCCTCCTCAGAGTTTGAGCAGATGCCAGCACCATGCCTCCTGTAAAGCCAGCAGAACTGTGAGCCAATGAAACCTCTTTTCTTTATAAATTACCCAGTCTCCAGTATTTCTTTATACCAAGGCAAGAATGGCCTAACACAGATACATATCCATCTCTAGCCCCTCAGCTGCAGAGGGGTGTCTTAGGACAAATACAGCTTCTGGGAAGCCCCTGCTGGGGCACAGTCTCAAAATCAGGGCACCTGTTTCCTCTCTTCCTTGGCTGTAATCCTTTCCTGCCCACGTATACTCCTGTCCTGTCCCTCCCTTGCTCTGACATCACCTATTGCTTCATAGCCAGTGGCAGAGCTCAAACCTTTGATGGCAGACTATGTCTGTCTTCCCTGTGGCCTGGAGAACCCAGAGCGAGCCCAGGATGCCTTGGTGTGGGGTTGTAGTGAGGAGCAGTGTTCCTGGGGGCTGGGTCTGCTGACAGATCCTGATTGATGACATCAAGTCTGTGCATCTGACGCTTGGTGACCCACTCAGGCCATGGAGGCCTGACCACATTGGTGGCCCCTTTCCACACTCTTTTCCTGTAGGAACTATGGAGGCAGCTCAGCTGCCATGGCCTTGGCTGACTGAATGAGGTATGGTGGCAAGGGCCATTGTGTGACTGGGCTCCCCACCTGGACTGGGCTTCCTGGGGGTATGATCCTTGATAGGCTTTTGCCCAGCTCCCCAAAGGTTCTGTTGTACAGCAAGGGCTGGCACCTTATGTGAGCTGGGCAAGGCTGCAAAAGTGGGTGGGTACTTGTTTTGCTCAGTGGGGCAAACTTACAGGGCCTGGGCCATTTATCTTGGACAGTGTTAACTCCAACTCTGTCTGCAGAGAGGCTTTTCTTCTAGGTCCCAGCACCCAAGAGGGGAGCCTGGACTAGAGAACTCTGCTACCCACACTCCTATGCAGGCTTCATTCATAGCCTTAGTGCCCAGTCCCTGCATTTTCCATTCCCACAATGCTGTACTTGCAGAACAGTTGCAAGAACAATACAAGAAATTCCCAGATACCCTTCATCCTGATTCCTGTATTTGCTTTCTCTCTCTCTCTCTCTCTCTCTCTCTCTCTCTCTCTCTCTCTCTCACACACCCCCTGTAAGAGTAAGTTGCAGACACAATGTCCCTTTACTTCTAAATTCTTGTGTATATTTCCTATAAACAAAGACTTCTCTTATATAACCATGGCACAGTGATTGAAAGCAGGAAATTAAAATAGATACAATACTATTATCTAATCTAGAGGCCTTACTTGGGTTTTAGCCTATCTTCAAATCTCTACTTCCCATAGATGCCTTCAACCCACTATGATTAATAATTTATTTTTCATTAATGAGAAGACAAATAATTATCACTGTTACCTGTTAAACATCAGCAATGACTAGAACTTGTAACATAATGTTTTATTATTCTCAACAACATTCCTATGGAAAGTATATTTTTCTAGTTTTATAGATAAAAGGAGACTCAGGGAGGTAATGGTTTGCTCACTTTTGTGATTTTGTGATGTGTCAGTGCTGGGATTGAATCCAAGTTGGGTGACAGCCGGGGTGATGGAGCAGAAGGCAGGTCTTGCTTTTTGGTAACACAGTGAACTTGGGAAGTCTGCAAACACATGACTATGAATGAGACTTTCTGGAACAGTAGAGGCTGAGTGAGGTCAGAGAGGAGCAGGAAGAGTTGCTGGGAGTGGAGCCGGGCTGCATGACAGTTTGTTAAGCATTTCACTGTTGACATCTGAACCCCAACTTTGTCCCTTACTAACAATCTCCTTACACGGAATCTCAGTTTCTATGTCTGTAGGGAGGCAATAATATCTTCCCCTGGTTTTTGTGAGGATTAAATGATGTAGCACATGGAAAGTACTTGGTGCAATGTAAACTTCGGGACAGACACTATAATGTGTCAAGTGAATACACTGAAATTTATTCCATCCAAGCACTGTCTTCCTGATCTTTTTGCACAACTTTCAGTGGAAGGAAGAGAGTCTCCAGAGATTTTCCTCAGAAATGGCTCTCACCTGCCTCCTATAGGGAAATGGTGTCAGTGCAGGCAGATGAGCCTGGACTGATAACCCCCAGCAACCCAGCTTGTCAGACTACTGTGTCCATATCTGTGGGTGGCTGAGCCTAACCACCGCCAATGGCTGCTCCTAATGTTTACCACCAAAACAGGGGAAATGTGGAAAAGCCCTTTCCACCCTCTGTACTTGGAAATACCCAGGGAAGAGGGTTGGTGAGAGAGGTACTAAGTGAGTGGGCAGGTGGTGGGAACTTCCTTTCACCACAGATTATTTAAAGCAATGTTTCTCAGCTGGGCGCGGTGGCTCACGCTTGTAATCCCAGCACTTTGGGAGGCCGAGGTGGGTGGATCACATGAGGCCAGGAGTTCAAGACCAGCCTGGCCAACATAGTGAAATCCCATCTCTATTAAAAATACAAAAATTAGCCGAGTGTAGGGGTGCATTCCTGTAATCCCAGCTACTCAGGAGGCTGAGGCATGAGAATCGCTTGAACCTGGGAGGCAGAGGTTGCAGTGAGCGGGATCACACCATTGCACTTCTGCCTGGGCAACAGAGCAAGACTCTGTCTCAAAACAAAACAAACATATATATATATATATGCAAAGGAATGTTTCTCAAAACTACTGCTCCCAAGGGACATGTTGACATTTTTGATTGTGCAGTGGGGAGGGGGTAGGTTGGTACTGACATTTAGTGAGTACACAATGCACAAGGCAGTCTCCCAACAACAAAGAACTATCCAACCCAAAATGTCAATAGTGCCAAGGTTGAGAAACCTTGATTTAGAGTAATGTTTAAAGTGATGCTGTTGTTTTTCCAATACATCATCTCTTTCCTATAATCTCAGATGCGGCTGCTTCTAGCATCACAATTTTGTGACCTTACTGACAACTTCCAAAGACCAAGTTCCTTTCTGATTACATGTGAAACTGTGCCCAACAAGGTTAAAGAAACTAGTAACTAACAGAAATCTTGAGCTTGTCTAGAGGACAGCCGATAAGGAAACAGTTTGCTATAATCCCCTCTGCTTATACAACTTCCTGAAACAGGTTGGAACCAATATGGCTGACTGGAGCCTGTGCAAAATAGACTTACTAGCCCGAGGAGCGGCCCTTTGATGTCACAGCCCGGATTTCCAGAGCTTGTTTTAAACCAACTCCTGAATCTGCATGTGATCCTTGAAGCAGCATGAAGAAGCAACAGCTCATGGCCAAGAGATTTTCTAAACGTTTCTTCGTTTCAGCCAATCACTGTCCAGCCCAAAACTCCAATTCCAAAATCTCTCCCTTAAATCTACTGCTGTGAAGCAAGTATTGGGAGCCAGACTTCAGCCCATCTTCTGTCTCCTTGCAAGGCTGCTTGGCAATACATCTTTCTTGCTACAAAAATCCAGTGCTTGGGTGTTTGGTTTTACGTTGTGCGCAGGCAAATGCAGCCGGTTTAGTTTGGTAACACGTGATGTCACTTAATACACAAGAAACGGGTAAGTTATGGCATCCTCAGGGAACTGTGCCTCACTCATTCCTATCCGTAGACTTGCCTTCCTTCAACAACGCAAGCAAAAAGAAGGGTTCAGGCCGCTCTGGGAGGCCCAGCACCACCCAGCACAGGACAGTGCGGTGTCCCGCTGAGCGCCCGACTTTACCTGGCGAGCAGGGAGGGACCAGGCTCACGCGAGGCGTGGAGCCCCGCCCCTCGTGGCATTGAACTTCCGTCCGCACATTTCTGCATCCGGGGTATGAGAACCCATAACCCATACCCAACCAGGCTGACCGGATCCGGAAGTGGGTTGAGAGCCGGGAGGAGGAAGCCGGCGGTGGCCCCGTCAGCAGCGGGCTGCTGAGAGACCGGTAGGCGGCGGCGGTCTCGAGGGGCGGCGGCCGCGCTGCTCCCTGAGAGCGGGTCCCGCGGCTGGGCAGGCGGGCGGCCTGAGGGCGCGGAGCCATGAAACTGTACAGCCTCAGCGTCCTCTACAAAGGCGAGGCCAAGGTGGTGCTGCTCAAAGCCGCGTACGATGTGTCTTCCTTCAGCTTTTTCCAGAGATCCAGGTGAGCGGCACAGGCTGATCGGCCGTGGCGGTCGCGCGGAGAGGACTGGGTGGGGGTTCGAGTCGGAGTGGGCCTGGGGTCGGGGGAGGAATCAGGGGAGGGTCAAGGAGGCCGGAGGGTAGGGGCAGGGCAGGGCAGGGTGGCCGAGTGCCCGGGGTCTGAGAAGGCTGGGGTCAGGGGCGGGGCGGGGCGGGGCGGGGAGGGCCTGGGGTCTGCGGTCCGGGCTTGGTCTCCTATAGTGGAATCTGGCCGTGGACTGTGCCTTTGAGGAACCATCCAACATTCTCTTTTAAGGGGACTGTGAAATAGTGCAGGTTTCCAAGCTTCATACCAAGATGTTCTGAATTAGTAGACTGAGGCCTCGAAATTTATATTTTAGACCAACACCTCCCACCCAGTGATTCTGACTCTGGGAGCCTGGGTGCCGCATCTTGAGGGCCATATTTTGATTTTCTAGCGGGGCTTCCCAACAATTCAGTATGAGAGATACTGATATGCTTTTTGTTTGTTTGTTTTTAATGGGTGAAGTCACTGAGGTACCAAGAGGTTATATCACAACCAGCTAGAACTAAAAGCCAGGTTTAACACTTTTTAGTCGGACACTAGTGGTACAAAAGGATTCCACACTGAAGATTGAAAGGAAACATGGGATCTGTAGGGCTTACAGGTTTTTACTTGTTTCTGGGGGCGCTTTAATTGCTGGAACGTGTTAGAAGTAACACAGACATTTCCAGACCATTCGTGGGAGGGAGTGGGGTGACTCAGGCACGAAAGAAGAAGGACCCTATGTGATCGGTATCTATGGTCATCTTGTCTCAAAGTCTGATGGAATCTGCCGTTTGGATTCTGTTTTCCCTGCTTCAGTGCAGCTGGTTCTTGATGAGAGTTCTTTGTCAAGGACTTGCTGGATATAAAAAAAAAAAAATTTGTTATTTTGTTGAAACTTTCTGCTCCTTTGAGTTCTTTTTTAAAAAATTTTTAATTGTGGTAAAATGGCACACAAAATTTATCTTCACTGTCTTTAAGGGTGTGGTGAGTGCAGTGATACGAAATAGATGGATAGTGTTGTGCAGCCATCACTGTCACTCGTCTCCAGAACTCCTGTTTATCAAACTTTTATCAAACACCAACTCCCCATTCCCTTCTACCCCAGCACATGGCAACCACCATTCTAATTTGTCTCTGTGATTTTTACTTTTCTGGCGACCTTAGATAAATAGAATCCTATAGTTTTTGTGTGTCTGGCTTATTTCATGTAGTGTAATGTCCTCAAGGCTCATGCATCTTGTTGCATGTATCAGAATTTCTTCCCTTTCTAAGGCTGAATAATCCATTGTATGTATTTAGCACATTTTGCTTATCTGTTCATCTGTCAGTGGACACCTGGGTTGCTTCCACATTTCAGCCATTGTGAATGACACTGCTATGAACATGGATGTACAAATATCTCTTTAAGACCCTGCTTGTATTTTTTTGGTATTTACCCAGAAGCGGAATTGCTGCATCATCTTTTAGCTCCTTCTTGGAGTTCTTGGTCTTTGCAGTCTTTACCATGGCCTACATTCACTGCTCTGTGTTGTTGCTTTTCTCAGATGGAACTTTTGGTGCCAACTTGGCTCTGATTCTTTTTCCTTGTTCCTTCCCATTAGCACTTAAGATCCTCAGAGTTTTCACTTGTAGGACTTATACCTTACCTGCTTGGGACACACACACTGGTTTGCAATGACTAACAGCTACAGCACTAAAGGGACATCTCTACTAATATGTCTTAAAACAACACATGTTCCAGCTGATTTTTTTTTTTTTTTTTTTTTTGATGGAGTCTCGCTCTGTCACCCAGGCTGGAGTGCAGTGGCACAATCTCAGCTCACTGCAACCTCTGCCTCCTGGGTTCAAGCAATTCTCCTGCTTCAGCCTCCCAAGTAGCTGGGATTACAGGTGCGCAATACCACGCCCAGCTAATTTTTGTATTTTTAGTAGAGATGGGGTTTCAGCATGTTAGCCAGGCTGGTCTCGAACTCCTGACCTCCGTTGATCCACCTGCCTCTGCCTCCCAAAGTGCTGGGATTACAGGCTTGAGCCACCGCGTCCGGCCTGAGCTCATTTTCTTATAAGATCTCCTTACTTACATCCTTCGTGCCCCATAATTACCAGATCCCAAACTTGAAAAAGTAGTTTCCCAGCTTTTTTGGCCTTCGTATACATGCTGTCACAATGCAGTTCTTCCTTTGTCTCTTTATAGCCGTACCTCAAGTGCTATCTCTTTAGGTTTACTGCAAAGCCTTCCTTGTTTGAGGTCTTCTTTTCTGAGGGGTTATTTTGATCACTTCAGTCCTTCAAGATATTAACAGGTAATATACTATGTGTGCAGGCATTGTTGCAAGTGCTTTACACGTATTACCTCGTTTAACTGTTGCACAAATCTTGATTTTTTTATTGTGGAGGCGCAGCACACAGGCCCAGAGTCAGGCCTTCAGTTACCTATATGGCTCTGCTGGAGCCTGCTGCAGACTTGCATTTGAGCACCTTGCTCTGATGGCCCTGGCTGCCCTTTATATCACATCCCCAATTGGAGGCTCCTTGTCAGCACCTGTTCCTCTGGCTGTACCATCTCCTATGACTGTTCTGTTCTGGACAGATCTCTGTTAAGCCCATGATGGACCTTCTCCCTTTCACCCTTTGTCTGAGCCATTTCCCACTTTTTTGTCTTGGATAAGCAGTTTGCTTTTATTCCATCCAGAGTGCCTTGCGCTCGGTCTGTGGACGAGCCCCAGCAGACCTGAGCTAGCATTCACTATGGGCGTATGTGGCATTGCAAGGGTCTGTCATGTGGACACAGCCGTAAATGGTTGTGCATTTCTGCCTGACAGTTTTTGCACTACTATTTTTCTAGTGCAGTTCTTATTTGTCCTGCTTCTTGGAAGTTATTGGGACCTTGAGAGCAGGACCTACCTCTTGTTTTTCCATTGCATCTCCAATTATACTCTGATGAAAAGGTACAATTGACTGTATCCTGTGGAAAAACCCCCAGAAAATTCACCTGTTTTGGTGAGCTAGGTAGCAAACAGATGTAGCTTTCATGGTGATGATGATTCATAATTATCAGTAATTGTGCTCATTTATAGAGTGTTTGTTACTAAGGGTGGGAGGGAAAGGAATGAAACCAAGAAGCAATGTCTACTTAATGTGTAAGCCCAGAGGTCACTTTCCACTGTTTTGAGGACAAGGTGATAAGAAGTAGGCAATAAATACATTTTGTGTTTCTTAGCGTTCAGGAATTCATGACCTTCACGAGTCAACTGATTGTGGAGCGTTCATCGAAAGGCACTAGAGCTTCTGTCAAAGAACAAGGTAAGAATACCCTCCAACTTCTGTGCGTGTGCTGGCCTGGCTGCCATGCCTCACCTCACACAGCACCCAGCTCTCTCCTTTCTACTGGGACCCCCCACTCCTCCTCTAGCTTGTTCTCTCTTTTCCCCCTCTTCCTTTTCCTATTTATGCAGAATTCTGTGCCCACTGTTGAAGTTTGAGCTTCCCAGATAAAATTGCCCTTAGACTCATTTAAGATTAGGGTCTGACTCTTTTGGAGCAGTAAGCAGCCTTCACATCGTATTCTTCCCTATCCTCTCCAGAGTTGCAGACCCCTCAAAAAAGAATTTCCAGCTAGCACTGTTGAGGTACTATATGCATTCTGTGCATCATAGATTTTTTGACCAGGAATCTGAAAAAACTATTTTTTCTTTCTAATAATTCAGGTTTAGGCATTTATTTAGATGTGTATGTTATACGGACAGATCAGGAAAGAGTTACATGAGTTTCATTAGGTAGAGACAAAGATCATCTCACACATATGCTAACCTCAAGTCACGTGACATAGAGTTACTGAATTGATTATATAAATGTCAGTTATGATACAGGCAGGATTGAATATATACACTTTATGTGGGATCTCTGTGCTGTTAACATCACAGAAGTGAAATATTCAGTGTTCTTGCTCTGTTCTCCTTCAAACTGTGTCTGCCCTTCCCACATTTATTACTTAAAGACGATTCCCCCACTGACCAGGTTCTCAGTTTCTTTGGAGGGTATGCACTTTGACCCCATGTTTGAATCTTAATTGGGGATGGTATACAAAATCTGGAGAGCATTGGTGACAATCTCCTGTCCTCTTCCTCCTCCTCATTCTTGTTCTTATTTATCTCTGCTCTTTTCTGATTTCAGGGGCTCACTATCATTCCCTCCTCTTTTATTTGTTTTTCTGTTGTTTAGCATTGGAATCTTCTGGGTCAGATCTTTAAGGACAAGAAGGTTCTTATTCGTAAGCTGTAATCCTTACGTTTCTCTTTCCTTGGGGATATGGTTAGCTGTATCAACTCTGAATCCTTTCAAAGTGACGAAAATGAACAATCCTGTGGATTGTGAATATTTTGCAGAAGATCTATACAACTGTACCTTTCAATCATATAAGGATTTTAGCACAGTGCACTGGAGGCCTTAGCTGGCAGTGGCTAATCTTTTTCTAGACTAACCCCCTTACTCCCAGTCACCCAGCAGAGTGGAGCAAACCCAGCAGGCTGCTATAATATGGAAAACTGAGGCCCTGGGTGGTAATTTCCTGTCTTTCAGCTGCTCTGAAAGGATTTTTTTTAAGAAAGCAGAGGCCTCTTGGCTTGTCCAGGGTTCCCTAAGTTTGGGAGCAGCACAGAGCCCCAAGGGCTCCGAATCCCCGAGATATAGCTTGGCCTGACCTGAGCTCAAGGAAAACACTTGGAAATGCTCCTGGGGACATGTTGTCTAGGCTGTGTTTTCTGCAATGCTGGCTGTTCCTTTTAAGCCCTGGCTTTGCATACTGGGCCTCTGGGTATTTACTGGTCCTAAAGCAGGTGTTGGGCCAAGCTCCTCTGTGTGGCCCATTTGACTGTGCTGCTAAGCCTCTCCACAAGACTTGCCCAGAGCTATTGAGCTTCAGAGTGACTTCATTTGGCCTAACGTTGTGATGCTTTGATTTGGGGGGATTAAAAGAAGTCTGAAGCCCTCATGTCAGCATCCATGTGTCTGATCTCTTGTCTCCTTAGACTATCTGTGCCATGTCTATGTCCGGAATGATAGTCTTGCAGGTGTGGTCATTGCCGACAATGAATACCCATCCCGGGTGGCCTTTACCTTGCTGGAGAAGGTGAGTTTTTGATTTGCCTCTACTGGACTTGGATGATGAATGGCCATATTTATGGACTGGGACAGGGGGTGATGGCAGCGTCTGAGGCATAAGGGATGAAATGATGTGTCCAAAGTCAACACATTTTTCAGCCCCCTTTCCTGTGATCCAAGAGACAATTTGGCCTCCCTGCATGGGTTTCCTCCCCGGTGCTGTCCCTCATGTGACCGGGGTCTAGGCCACTGAGTCACAGCATCTCTGGGATGGGACCTTTGGAGACAGCTGTGCCTCGTGTTCTCGCCCCCTGTGCTTCTGCTCAAGGAGTCTCCCTCTTGAATGCCCTCACTCTCCACATTGCCTCCTGCAGTTGCTGCATCCCTCCACCTTGATGTCAGTCAGTTGTACCACAGAGCTTAGCATCTAAGCATTCTTTAATTTTTTGTGTGTACAGTGCTAATTACTAATATAAACTCTTTGAAGTCAGAGGCTTCATCCTATACCCCAGAGCACCAAAATACCTCCAAACACATGGAATCTGGTGGTTTCTTAAATCCAGGGGACCTAATTCTCTTTTAAAAAAAATTGCTTTGGAAAATTAGAGGGCCAGTGCCCTTTTTTTCTGGAAATCTGTGGTTTAAAATTCAAATACCTTTATTACTCCCCAGGTGAGGTTCATCTCAGGCTGGGCATACTTTTGATTCTCAGAATATTTAGGATACGTTTTAATGATAAAAATTTGGAAATAACTTTAGCCTACATTTTCTCTGTTGCCATTATATCTCCCCCTCATTCTTCCTTCCTGGGCTCTGGGGGCCAAGGAGCCTCATTCAGGGTGAGGTGCTCAGGGGTGAAGCCCTGTCGTTGAGACTACTGGTGAGTGCAAAGTGGGAGGCTTGTTGAGGCTCCTTTGTCTTGCAGGTACTAGATGAATTCTCCAAGCAAGTTGACAGGATAGACTGGCCAGTAGGATCCCCTGCTACAATCCATTACCCAGCCCTGGATGGTCACCTCAGTAGATACCAGGTAGGGTTAAAGGAAGCTTCATGCAGACACCATGTGGCCCAGAATCCATGTGAAACTGAAAAAGCCAACTGCCCTGATAGTTCTGGTCTGGTTGCTTCTGACAGCTTCTGATGCTGGTGGTCTCTCTCAAGCCTTCTGTTTGAAAAACAGAGAATCCACCTTCAGACCTGGGAACCCAAGCTGTAGGCAGGCTTTGGGTTTCTGTTACATGTTAGACAGGCTGTGGGTTTTTTTTTTTTTTTTTGAGATGGAATCTCGCTCTGTTTCCCAGGTTGGAGTGCAATGGCGCAATCTCGGCTCACTGCAACCTCCGCCTCCTAGGTTCAAACTATTCTCCTGCCTCACCCTCCCAAGTAGCTGGGATTACAGGCATGCGCCACCACGCCCGGCTAATTTTTGTATTTTTAGTAGAGACAGGGTTTCACCATGTTGGTCAGGCTGGTCTCGAACTCTTGACTTCAGGTGATCCACCTGCCTCGGCCTCCCAAAGTGCTAGGATTACAGGCGTGAGCCACTGTGCCCAGCCCAGGCTGTGGTTTTTGACCTGTGGAAGCTTGTCCAGCTTCCTCGGTTTTGGGCTTTGTTTCCAGGTAGCCACTTCAGTCCTGACTTTATTATTTTTCACTCTTTCCTAGAACCCACGAGAAGCTGATCCCATGACTAAAGTGCAGGCTGTTTCCAGGTAGCCACTTCAGTCCTGACTTTATTATTTTTCACTCTTTCCTAGAACCCACGAGAAGCTGATCCCATGACTAAAGTGCAGGCCGAACTAGATGAGACCAAAATCATTCTGGTAAGCAGGAAGATGGAGAGCAAGCCCAAGAACTGAGGTGGGGGTGCGATTTGCCACTGGCCAGGCATGCACAGATCCATCCTCATTTTAATAGAATAGTAACTACAGCACTCTCCAGGAAGTGGGATTGCCCACCCCCTCCCTCACCGCAGGCATCAGACTCTCTCCTATACCCTTGTCTTGGTTAATGGCACCCATTGTTTCTAGGGAACCAAGCTGGTAACCATTGGAACCCTCAAGTCTCCCTTCCCCGTGGCTACTGCCTGTCTGGGCATTTACTGGGTTCCTAGGGTTTGGCCTCTGAAGACCTGGATTCCCACCCTGGTGGCTTTGTTAGGGTGTCAGGTGCCTCCACACCCCACAGGTGCCTCCCCTTGCAGGGTTTGCATTGAAAGTGAACAGATTGAACCACAGTACACTGACCACAGGGCAGTTTCTGGAATACGGGCCCAGGGTTGTCACATAGGCCCATTTGAAAAGAGCCAGAACCCTGCATTTTGAGCTGAAATCTCCTGATTTGTAACTGCTGCCTCAACTCCCTTTTTTTTTTTTTTTTTTTTTTTAGTTTTTGCATACAAGTGGAATGTAAGCAGCCATCTGCTTTTCTCAGGTTTGGCTTTTACGGCCTTTGCCTGTAAGTGGTCCCCTTGCTTCCTGCTCACCTCCAGTCTGTCCACCAGACAGTAGTCATTGATCTGCACAACTTAGAACCCTTCAGCAGCTCTCAGATCCACCCCAGGATAAAGTGCAAACTCTCTAACTCACAGTCTCCTGACTGCACCCTGTTCTCTCTTATACCCTTTCTTGCCCAGCTCACACACAGACGACTGAAGGTTGGGCCTTTCTGATCAGATGTCAGTTTTGTTACTGCTTGTTTACATGTCTCCCTGACCTGCGTATAAGCACTGGGACATTTTTCCATCCTGCTCATGACACAGTGCCTAGTTTATACCGTGCTCAGCAGTTGATAGATACCTAGAGTAGATTGAAGCCCAAATACAAAGCTTTACCATTACACAGGCATGGCTTTAGTGTGTACATCAGCGTCTCCTGGGGTTGGGGTTGTTGGCCTGGGGTGGAGCCTGGGAATCTGCATTGTATAAAAAGCATCCCAGGGGCTTCAAACACATGTCTGCTGACCGCACTCCAAATAACGTGGCTTTGGAATGAATAATAGACGTGAAAGTCTCATGGTATCTGTATCTTTTGAAACCTTGTGAGCTTTTTTACCACCTGGGTGGCATTTCTCCGTTTTCTCCTCAAGCCGTCTCTTCTGTTGGTCGAGTCCTAGTCTGAGTACCATGACACCTGGGACACCCGCTGTTTCTCCTCTCCCCACGGTGGCGTGTGGATGAGTCCTATTCGCACAGCCTTATCTAGCTGCAGTTGTAAATCTAGGTGATTGGTGTGCATATCTGAATCAGTTAACTTTTTGTGTTAAAAATTTGAGTTGCTCAGCTGTGTGTAGGGATGAAGGACATTCTTGCTGGCTCCTCGTTCTGTGGCGCTTCATGTGTGCATCCAGCTGCTGCAGCAGTGGCCATCTGGGGAGAGAAGTGAGCTGCTGCTTCCTGAGGGCCCTGGTGGCAGAGCTGCTGGCTCTTGTGACGCCTCCATCTCTAGACCCCTTCCCATGGGGTCAGTGTTTTCATTTCCTAAGTCAGAGTTTGTAGTGATGACATTTAGGACATAGCCCGTTTAGAAGGCAGGACATGTTCTGTCATAATGTTGTCCGGTATATATTTGAGGCATGTATGTAACTTAGAATTTTCTAGGAGCCATATTTTGAAATGATAAAAGGAAAATAAGTAGAATTTAATTAAATTGCATATTTTACTTAACCCAGTATATCCAAATACAATTTTTCCAACATGTAATCAGTATAAAATTTACTATTTTTTTCAGTATAAAACTTATTAATGAGGCATGTGTGAGTTTGCATCTGAAGTCTGGTGTGTCTGCGCTCAGAGCGCTGCTCAGTTTGGACTCACCTCACATCAAGTGCTCAGTAGCCATTTCCCACCACCTTTGTTTCCTGTGGCTGCTGTCAACAGATACCCTCAGCTATTTGCTGTTAACAAGTAGCCCTGTGGGCCTGGCTGGTGTCTTTTGGGGCTCTGAGGGAGAGTCTGTCACAGGCCTCTCTCCAGCCTCTGTGGCTGCTGGCCGTCCTTGGCGTTCCTTGGATTAGAGGTGTATCACTCCAGACTCTGCCTCTGCCGTCACGTGACCTTCTCTGTGTGTGTTTCCGTTTCTTACCAGGACATCAGTCATGGAATTAGATGCAACCCTAATCCAGTATTACCTCTTCCTAACTAGTTACATCTGCCAAGACCCTATTTCTAAATAAGGTCACATTCAGAGATTCTGGGGATGTTAATTTCTGGGGCACAGTTGGGACGGGGAGGTGGTGCGGGTCACTCTCCAACCCAGTGCAATCATATAGTGCCAGCTACTCTTTTTCCAAAGCCCCATGCACACACACATGTGCGCGCGCACACACACACACAAATGTATATATAAATGTGTGTGTAGTTTTCCTGAGTGGGAGTTTTCCTGGAGTGCTGGTTATCTAAGCCTGTGCTGGGGACAGCTTTTTGGGAAGTCTCCTACATCCCAGTTAGATCTTCTAGATTTCACGGGAATGTCACCAGGTTCTGTTCCATCCACTTGGACAGTAACTATTCTTGGACCAAGTCTTGACACCTAGAGGTGAAGTTTGTGTGTGTTGAAGTGGAACCCAGATTAGGCGCTTTCCCCCATGACTGAAGTACGAGGGCCTCATGTTAGGGCATGTACTGAACAGAGCTGGGTTCTCTTCTCTCTTTTGTCCAGCACAACACCATGGAGTCTCTGTTAGAGCGAGGTGAGAAGCTAGATGACTTGGTGTCCAAATCCGAGGTGCTGGGAACGCAGTCTAAAGCCTTCTATAAAACTGTGAGTACCCAGCACCTGCTGCCTCCTGGGTGTTCTCTCCAGAGAGCAGTTGCAGCTTGCTGCTTCTGGCACTCTCCACTATAAACAGGTCTTTCTTAGACTATTGAATCATGGTGGATGGGGATTTCACTCCTTGTGCAACCAGAGCCTAAGGCGAGCGCCTCAGACCCAGGTGGTTGGAGGCAGTTCACTTGGGCACCAATGGAGTTAATGCAGGCCGAGGCCTTGTTCCAACCCTGCCTCTGATCTGCCCTCTGCTGCTCTGGCTTATTTCTGAACTCCTACCCCCGGTCCAGGAAGGCTGGTTCAAGTTCTGATCACCAGAGATTTACTATTGAATCTTACTCCTCTTTCTGCTGAGTAGTTAGACATAAGTCTTCAGGATTCAAGCAGTTCAGCCTTCCTGAAGAGGTTCTTAAGCTTTTAGTTAATTTCCCTTTGACAGAAATATTTCATTGACAAGTATGGGTGCTGGTGACTGCCGCTTTCTCTCAGGTCAGTGCTCATGTCTTCCTGTGTGGAGATGGCCCATGGTTGGACAGTCATAGGGACAAATATACTTGGTCTGTCCACACACATTTGTTTTCATGTGCACATTGGAGGGAGATGGCTAGGTGGGATTAGGAAGATAGTCTGTGACCAGAAAGCAAGAGAGAAGGTGGCAACAATGGTCCCCACAAACCACATCCCTAGTGGGAACCACATCTGTTGTTCTCAGGACCATCTTCTAGGAAGAAACACCACCGTGGTGGTCAGATAGCATTGTTTGAAGACAAGAGTAGGGCAAAATTAAGATATTCTGCCAATCCCATTTGTATTATTGGTCCTTTGCTTGCACCTGGCCTGTGGGAATTTTACTCACTTTTTGATAGCATTAATGGGGTGTGAGAAAAGAAGGGAAAAAAGGATCCCAGACTAGTTTTGGAAACTGGGGCCCGCCTAGTGCTTGGTGATGGGAATTGCTTGTGGACAGCTTCCCTCGAGGCCTCCCCCACCCCATTCCAGTGCTAGTTTATCTGGCTGGCTGTGTCCTGTGGAGCTCCCTCTACCACTGCCAGGACTGGGGCTTTCCTGACTTCCTCAGTACTCCTTCTCAGCTTCTCTTTGTTTTTTTTCCAAGGCCCGGAAACAAAACTCATGCTGTGCCATCATGTGATGCAGCCTGCCAGAGGCCCAGCGCTGGAATGGCACCATCATTCACATCAGAACTGCAGCCCCTGGAAAAGAAGAGACAGCCATAGACGAGGAGCCAGAGTGGCGGCAGACTGGCCATTTTTATTTTGAAGTTCCTGGGAGAAAAGGATGGTGGAAGGGTGGCGAATGTTCAAATTCATATGTGTGGTAGTGATTCTTGGAAAGAATTTGAGGTCCCCAAAGGTGTATTTTTGGGCAAATGAAACCATAAACTCCAACTGGCTTCTGTAGATGCCAAAGGGCTCTTTTTCAGCTAACCCTGGGAAGGCTCTGTGGGAGGGAGGTCAGAGCCAGCTGTTTCTCGATCTTTGGTATATCTTTGGATTTTATTTGTACATTAATGATATTAACACTCCAGTGGGGGGGTGGGGAGTCCCTGATGCTAGGGCTGGGGTGGGTGGCGTTTAAAGACTCTTGGGAAAGCCTCTCCTGGGGCCACTGTTGGGGGTGGGAGTGAACCCACCACAGTGGCCACAGGCAGGCCCCCACTTCAGGCCCAAGGCCTGGGGCTGGGGGAACAGTCACTGGGTCTCAGATTCTGAGACTGTTGTTTAGCTTACCTTTCTGCTAGGATTGGCTTCCCACAGAGGGCAGGGCCCATCCTAAGCAGCTTCCAAGTCCCACAAAGGTGGCTTGTGGGAGGGTTTAGAAGGAGCTGCATTGTGAGCAGGGAGTGTGTGGGTTGAGGTCGTACCAGCAAGTAGACTAGGAACTGAGCCCAGGAAAGGGGGATGTTCTCCTGGTGTTTGGATGGTCAGCTGGGAGTGTCCGTCATCAGGGGAAGATCAAACACAGGTGCACTCAGCTGCCCAGGGCCTCTGGGACACTTGCCTTGACTTGCAACTTGCCTTGAACATCACGATCAAAGCAGCAGGTGCTGTGGTCTCTCAAAACTGGTTTTTATTTGCCTCTCTGGCTGCAAGACTGCCTTGAACCGCCTGAGGCCTATGCATCTGAACAAGTGGGTCTCTCCCATGGGCACCAGGAGTGGGTGCCAGCCAACCTGAGGACTCCCAGCACCCCACCTGTGGTCTGGCCAGCATAGACTTGCTAGTTCCTTCTTGGTCAGAGGCAGCTGCATGGGGGATGGAGGCCAAGGGGTTGGTCTAAGCTGTGCCCTGCCACCTGGCAGGAGGCCCACTCACAGCCCAAGTTATGGAAACAGACTGGAGCAGCCCAGGAGATGGGCCCAAGATGTTCCAAATCCCTTGGGTCCTAGTGTTATGTTCCAGGCTGCCAACCTGTGCTCAGGATGCATCCCTGGGATCCAGCCCCCATGAAAGCTCCTGTTGGGATGGTGTCATCTACGTTTTGAACCAGTGTGGTATGGTCCTTGGGAGCCCTGCTCTGAGCTTGCCACACTGCTGAGAGCACCCACTGTCCTGACCAGAGTCTCAGTGGTCCTGACCCCCAGTGTGGGCAGGGGCTGGGCAGGAGGGTGGTGTCTGCCATGGGTTCAGAGGACCCCACCTCCTGGATGGTTTACCTGCTGCTGCCCATTTTCTCTGGGTACTGCTGGCCAGAAGACTTTGGCCTACTGCTGAAGAGCCTGTCCATGCCATTTTCCTACTGCCATAGACACCCTAAGCCGAGGGCCCCTTGAGGCCCAGACCCAGCCTGCCCACTGGTGCCAGAGACGGAGTGGAGTGGGCCTGGATCTGAGGGATGCTACCTCTCCCTCCCCACTTGAGGACCCTGGGGAGAGATGGGGGCGGGGAAAATGGAGGTGTGAATTTGGGGTAAGAGGAAGTGAGATCTCCGCTTGCAGGTCAGCCCCTGCCAAGCAGGGCGGGCTGGCTTGACTCAGGCCATGTGAGATAGAGGGCCCAGCCCGGCCCCGCCCACAGATCCCCTGCTCCTTTTGTGTTCTGTTGTAAATCACTTGGCAAGACTGTATTTTAGGAACTGCTGCCTAACTTCCCTGTGTTCTGTTTGAGAGGCGCCTGTCTGGATAAAGTTGTCTTGAAATTCCACAGTGGTCCTGTGCTTTCTTTGTGCTTCAGGGGAACCCTTCCCTCACCAAGCCCCGGGGAGAGAGCGGCCTCGTACTGTATGCCTGCATGCCTGCTGCACGCAAGGGTCCAAGTTATCCTGGCTGGCCCCTGTCCAGGAGTGATAGCTGCAGGCCTGACTCCACCTCCTTTCTCTAGACGTTGCTAGCAGGAACTGTATTTTCTGTTTTGCTGTTAACCAGGTGAGGGAGCCCTGGAGTAGAAGCAGCCCTGTCATTGCTGAATCCTGTTGCCTGGTCTTAGCTGCAACCAGGAGACCCGCCCTGGAAAAGCTGCCTCATGGCTGCAGAGCCATGGGACAGGAGGCCCCATCCTGATCCTGCTGTAGGCTTCCTGTCCCTCGCCGCTGAGCTGACCCCAGGGTCAGTCTGAGACCACCTGGCATCCCACCAAGCACAGGTGGCAACTTTTCAGGAGCAGAGGGGGCTCCACAGGGTGCCTGGAAGCTTCCTGCTTCCTAGAAGAGCCAAAGCTGACCCCTGCAGGTTGTTAGGTGAACCAGGGGTAAGTCAAATTCAAGTCTTGCATCAGGTTTTGAGTTCAGGGAGCCCTCTGAAGCCTCTGCAGCCTCCCAGGGAGATGGGCCCAAGGCTGCTTTCAGCCTGTACTTGTGAGCCTGGAGGCAGAGACCTCTGTCTGGCCCAGCAAGCAGCCTTTAGCAGTGCTCGGCTTTTCCTGTTCTGAGGACCTGCCAGACCTGGGTGGGCAGGCGTAAACCTTGGGGTCACATGGCCCAGGGAGCTTTGTTCAGAGGGTGCTATTTAAAAGTGATGAGGCCGGGCGCGGTGGCTCAAGCCTGTAATCCCAGCACTTTGGGAGGCCGAGACGGGCGGATCACTAGGTCAGGAGATCGAGACCATCCTGGCGAACACGGTGAAACCCCGTCTCTACTAAAAAATACAAAAAACTAGCCGGGCAAGGCGGCGGGCGCCTGTAGTCTCAGCTACTCGGGAGGCTGAGGCAGGAGAATGGCGTAAACCCGGGGGGCGGAGCTTGCAGTGAGCTGAGATCCGGCTACTGCACTCCAGCCCGGGCGACAGAGCCAGGCTCCGTCTCAAAAAAAAAAAAAAAAAAAAATGATGAATGGGCAGAGCACAGTGGCTCACGCCTGTAATCCCAGCACTTTGGGAGGTCGAGGTGGGCGGATCATTTGAAGTCAGGAGTTTGAGAACAGCCTGACCAACATGGTGAAACCCCATGTCTACTAAAATACAAAAATTAGCCAGGCATGGTGGCAGGCACCTGTAATCTCAGCTACTCAGGAGGCTGAGGCAGGAGAATCACTTGAACCCAGGAGGGAGAGGTTGCAGTGAGCCAAGATCGTACCATTGCATTCCAGCCTGGGTGACAGAGTGAGGCTCCCTCTCAAAAAAATGTAAAAATAAAAATGATGAATGAAATGCTCATCAGTGGTGTCCCTTTTGCCTGTAGCGCTTGGCCCAGTACAGGATGGCTTAGTCCTGTGTGCTGTGCCCTAAAACCTCATCAGAGTTGCTGCCCTGATGGCATCTGCAGAAGGGCCTCAGGAATAATGCATGTGAGGGTGCACGATCCGCAGTGCCTGCAGCCTTCCTGGGGGAGGCCTGGCCTGGAAATCCTCCTCCGATTACAGCTGATAGGTGAGTGGAGCCCTAGATACCATGTTAGGGACAGACACCGCAGCACTCATGGGCACTGGCCTAGATTCTTTGCAACTGGCTTTTGGGACCTGCCACCTGGCCACCCACACACCTGAGAGCACCTGTCCAGGTGCAGACCATGAGGAGCAAGAAGCTGACATCCAGGGCCGCTCTGCCACATGAAGGTGTTTAACCAGATGCTCAGGGTGGAGGAGGAGACTGAGGGCTTTAGCCAGTTCTGGGGGATCCTTCAGGCTCCCTGCCCATAGTGGACAGGACCGAGCGTGTGTAGGGGCACTCGTCTTGTCAGAAGTTACTTGGACCCAAAATGCAGGCGTGTTTAGTGTCTGGGACTGTTTTGAAGCCCATCCTTCTGTTTCAGGAAAGTACCATGGCACTGCCTGGGACACAGGTGTGGAGGGAAGCCAAGGGCAAGGCCACACTCTCAGCAGGTTGCCATGGAGATATGAGGGTGCATCAGGGGGCCCAGCGGGGGCCACGAGGGTGCATCGGGGAGGGAGGAGGGCATTGAGGCTGAGAAGGGCCAGCATAGCACAGGCAGTTGCAGTTGCTTTCCAGGGCTGGGCCTGAGCGTGTACCCTATGGGGCCAGGCAGCATGGGTGGTGGGTGGAGCCTGAGGACAGGAGAAACTTGGCAGGGGGTTACTCCTTACTCCAACCTAAGGGTTTGCTTTTAGCTTGGGCTGGAGATGCAGAGGGAAGGACTGAGGGGTGCCTATCTCCTTCACACCCAGGATGAAGTCCCCAAGCCTGGCCTGGCCCACAGGCCTATAGCACCTGGTCAATCTGGCCTGGCATCTGGCTTCCCTGTCTCCCTGTCTCCATTCCAGCTCTCTGTCCTGGATTCTGGGCTGGTTGTATGGCATCTGCTGGAGCCTCCCGGCCCCCATGATGGCTGTCTACTATATCACCTTGCGCCTTGCCTACGTCTGGTGTTGGAGGCTGATACCCACACAGGCCTGTGTGCCGTCTGTCTGCATAATCCACTGGGGTGGAGCCTGGCTTTGTGGTCACTGTGTCCCCTCAGCGTCCAGAACAGCCAATACATGTAGCAGGGGCGAAAGGAGACAGCAGCCAGCCAGAGGTCTTGGTCCTGGGGCTCCTTCCTGCCCAGAGGCTGCCCCTGGCCACATCTTTAGCAGCCACTGAGGGGGAATGGAGAGTTCAGGGGCGTTGGGGGCTGGGATCCAGTTTCAGTTCCAGCATCCAGGGTGGACAGCCCTGGGCCCAGAAGACTTGAGAGGACCAGAGGAAGAGGTGGGGACAGCTGGTGGAGCTACGATCTATGACTAGTGCCCTACCTGGGGTGAGCTGTTCACCCTGGAGAAGCTCAGGAATGTCAGGGCCAGCTCAGGGCTCCATAGCACTACCTTCTGTTGGAGGAGGGGCCCAAGTAGGGTCTTGGCCAGGGACCGGGCTTGAGTCTGTATTTTGGCGCAGGAGGTTGGCAGGATTCCAGCTAAAGCACCCAGCTGCACTTGAAGCAGTTTGTCCTGTTTTTCTTTTATTTGCAGTTTCCCGAGACAGAACAAAATAAGAATAATTTTTGTACACTTACAAGGCTCAGAAAGAAAAGACAATGAAACTCAGCAAAAAGAGAGAGGAGGGGAGGCCAGCCAGCACCGTGGGCAGCCGACCCCTTGCAGCGCTGGCCAGCGGCCGCCGCCACCACACCGTAGACACCTAGCTAGCAGAGCGGTGTGGCTTGCTCTTTAGGGGTCATGCAAAAGAATTATCCCCCAGAAAAAAAATCCCCAAATTATCCCAGACAGGCAGCTCCGTGGAGGTGACAAGGTGAGAGGGAGAGGAGGGAAGGAGGCCCCAGGACGCCAGGGTGGCCGGCCGCTGGGCCACGTGCTGTCCGTGGTGAGCCCTGCCGCTGTCCCATGGCCCAGGGAGCCACTGGTGCGGAGCCCGGCAGATGTTTACCCTGTGTTCATGGATGGGGACAGCTGTCCTGGGCACAGCGTGGACGGAAGATGGTGTCCACTCTGAGTGTTCATCGGTGGACAGTCCCCTTGGAGTTTAGGATCCTGTGTCCTGTTCCCCATTCTGTGCCCCTCCCTTGGCTTGATTTGTAGGGGAAGATAAAGAAAATCCTTGTTGAAAACGATGTGAATTGAAGGTGGGCAGGCACTGGGGCAGGAGCCCCCGACCCTCTGCAGTCAGGGCTTCTGACCACTCCCACCCAACCTGGCTTCTGACCCACCCTGCAGCCCCACCGTGCTTGGGCTTGCCCTGTCCCCGAGTTCCCCCATGGTACACACCATCACAAGGGGCTGGGGACCCACCGCCTCAAACCCAGGCAGCCGACACTCAGGAGCACAGGGCTGGACCCTGCCCTCCATCCGCTGGTGTCTTGGGCCCTATGCCCACCTGTTTGTGTCCCCAGCCCGCCTTATCTCCATAGCTGCATCCCTGGCCCACCTAGAAGGTGCCCTCACATGCACTGCAGCCCACCAAGGTGCTCTCACACCTGACACTGCACGGGCAGCACTGCCCTCACGCCTCCCACGTGCCCTAGGCTGGCTCCCACTGTAGCTTTTGCTCCCTTCTGCTCCCAGCCCAGATTCCAAAGGCACTCCCACTTCAGCAAACCGCTGCACAGACCCTCATCTCAGCCCAGAAGCTGGGCAGCCACCACCTCTGACCCCGCTCTGCCACTTGCTGTACCACCCGACCAAACCCCAAGCCCCAGGCTTTCCCAAACTCCATCAGCAGACAAATATGCCCAGACACAAAGCCTGGCCTCCCCTCCTAGCTTCAGTTGGGGGCTCAGGGACTTGAGTAAGGCCCGCAGTCCTTTGTCAAAAGTCTGTTCCCCATTTTGGGGCGCGGAGAAGCCGAACAGGCTGGGGGAGGGCCAAGGGGTGGAAACAGGGTCGGGAGCTGCCAGTGCATCTGCTGCTGGCTGGCAGAGAAGAGACAGACACCTCACACAGGAGGGAGGCCAGCCCAGGCAGAGTCCTCTTGTCACAGCTGGCTGTGTTGGAGCTGTAGCCAGCAGTGCTATCTCTTGCTCGGCGAGAGGCCCGAAGCTAAGCTGTGCCCCTCTTTGTACTTTATTCCCCTAGAAGGACCAGAGCTGGAGTCCTGGGTGTGTGGGGGCATCTCTGATGGCCTTGGGGACGGGACTCCGGTCTCAATACTCCAGGGGGTGAGGGGCCGGCCTGGGCTCTGCCGAAGGGTTGTCCGTGCTGGGTGTGTGGGGATACCGGGCACGGAAAACCCACACCTAGCCCTTCAGGGGATGAAAGGAAGGGAAGGGAAAGCAGGAACAACAGCAACTCTCAGGCACAACTAGCGGGAAAGGAGGCAGCCCAGCGGGCCCCACAGCCCCTCCCAAGAGACAGCTGACAGTCACGACAGCCAGCGAGCACACCATGTGGAGCCCATGCGTTGGCGGGAGGATGCAGACACCTTAGGTGTGGGGTGTGTGCGTTACCTACAAACTAACACCGTTCAGCACGCGACAGGGGCCTGGCAGACAAGTTCATGTCCCAGCTGGTCCCCCAGAGGCCAGGAGCACAGACGGACACACGTGGAGCTTGGGTGGGGAGCGGCCCCACGAATGCCAGTGATTTTTACAGCTTTTTCCTTCCTTTAGTTTTTTTTTTTTTTTTTTTTTCATTTCATCTGATGTCAATTTTTTTGTGGTTGTCGTCGTCATCTTGTTTTTTTGTTTTGTTTTGTTTTTAAACAAATCACATCTGGTCTTGTTTTTCTGCAGACACAGGCACCAGGGGAGGGAACGAGGCAGACACAAACATGCGACAGGCAGGCCGTGTGCCCGAGGGCAGTCGGGCTCCAAACACCAACTCTGTCCGGCGAAACCAGGGCGCAGCTCTGAAATGGGGCGGGTGGGTCAGCTCCTCAGCAGCCCCCTCTCCCGTCCACCCCCAGGCTCTGCTGTCTGCCACATGGCACTGCAGAGAGGGTTAAAGTCCGGAAAAGGGCCCACTCGGGAAAGGGGTTCAAGGTGCCCAACCCAATTACTAGTATCCCTGTAAAACTGGGCTCTGGGCTCTGGGCCCGCTGCACCCGCCACCTGGAGACCCCCCCATCTGGGGTTCTAACAGTCCTCACAAACAGGGCATGGTGCCCAGGATTGTGCTGCCTGGGGCCCATCCACCTGCAACCCACCCAGCTCTGGCCAGTGTGGACTGCTCAGGCCCTCATCAGCTCCCCAGTCGTCTGAGGAGGCCCGCCACACCCAGCCTGCTGTGATCCCTAATTCAACATCATTCCTGTGGCCTCACCAGGAAAGCTGATGGACTTCCCAGGCATGGGCTCTGCCACAGGCCCCACTGCTCCCTATTGCCTCCCTGGGCTGCAGCCACTCACACCACCGCCACCCCTCTGCCCCGGCTGTCACTTAGCACAGAGCACTCACCTTCACTGCAGCGGGGCCACAGGCGCGCCCGAGCAGTGGAAGTGCACGTTCTGCCACTTGCCGTCGCGGCGGTGCCACACACGGGTCTCCTCAGACTGGCTGGTGCGGGGCCGGCCCTGCCCGTCAATGTACTGCGTGAGCCGGATGTAAGCAATGCAGGCGGCGTCCTCTCCGATGACGTGCACGTGCGGGTTCAGGATGGTCGTGTGGATCGGCTTGCTGTTCTTGGCCAGCACTGTGGACAGCAGGTGGAGGGAGGTCTCGGGTTACTGTGGCTGCCCTGGTGCCCGCCTTCCACCCCACCACCCTAACCCTTTCCCTCTCTCAGCTCCCCTTACTGGGGAGGTTCGGCTCTCCTGGGAGCAGCATGGGCCCCTCCAAGAGTGGGATTCTGGGGGCTGGGTGTCTGGTGGGGGAGGGGTGGCTGGCCAACCCTGGGCAGAGAGGGGACAGGGCTTCCATAGGCAGCCACCATGCTGTCCCTGGGAGGGGCCGAGAGGCTCTCCTGGGGGCACTGCACCCTCATGCCCACCCGGGCTCCCTCACTCACGGTTCTCGAAGTAGAATCTGTGGAAGTCCATCCCTTCAACCAGGTTGCCCAGTGCTTCAGGCTCAAATGAGGTCAGCCCTGGGTCACAGATTTTCCTGGGGGCCAAATCCAAGTGAGGAGGGGCCCCATGGACCCCTGACTCTGAGCAGGGCCCCCCCAAGGGTCCCACATCCTTGTCCTGCACAGCCCCCCCCCAGCCCCGGGGACTCACGCGTAGGCCTCAAAGTCACCGTTGTTGACAGCCTCAATGAGCTGCTCCGTGGTCTTAATGATCTCCTGCTTCCGGGCTGTGGGGAGACACGGCCAGGTGACCACTGGGCGCTGGCCCATTCCCCCCAGACCCCTCCACACAGCCCAGGGGAGGGCCTGGGGGAGCACGAGCTGCATCCACACCGTGTTTCTGCCGCTATTCGCAGAAGCGATCCTCTCGCCCGCCCCCCTCTATCACCAGTGGCTTCCTCATTTCCAAGTGCAACAGCTTCCATCTTATTTTTCTTAACTAAAATATTTTTGAAGGACAGAAATATTCTATCCACATTACAAAATGTCTGGAAAATGCAGAAAGAGGAAAAAAAACCCCTCCTACAATCCACTTGGAGGTCACCTCCTGGCCCCACGAGCTGTCCGCCACAGTCTCCCTCCTGCCCTCCAGTGAGCCAGGCCTGGGGCCCACCAGGCCTGACCCTGCGCTTCCCTGCAGCTTCCCGGCCCCACCCTCCTCCTGAGCCTTGGGTTCTTAGTGCCTCCTTTACCCAGCAGCTCTGGTGAGGGGGCTACCGAGTGCAGGCACCAGGCGAGAAGGCAGAGACCTGCCTGGAAGAAGGAGCCGTCAGCAAGGCCACGTGGAGGCCGGGTAGGAGGAAGCAGCAGGGGGCGGCCAGGCGTGGCTACAGGGTTCCCCGGGGCGATGACCCGGGTTGTCCCAGCAGCAGGAAGAGCAGGCATGGTCTCTTGTTCCCCGCTTTTCTCATAGAAGCCGCATCCTGCTGGCTTCACCTGCTTGCAGTCCGAGGCCCACATGCTACCCCTGCAGACACCCCCGTTGCCCCACACCCCCATGCCCAGGCTTCTCTCTGGTGCCTGCCTGCGGTTCCTGCCCACTCCCCTTGGATTCCAACAGGCCCTCCAGCCATGCTGGTCCTTACTGGCCTCTGGGGCACTCACTGGCAGCCCGCGTTGCTGCTTTAACTACAGCTTATTTTCATTGTAAAAGATTTTAAACGTATGGAAGACGTGGAGAGAGTAATAGAACCCACACTCCACGGATTCACATCTTAACATTTTCCTATTTGCTTTAGACACATTTTAAAGAAATAAAGCACCGCGCATGTAGTTTGAAGATGCCTGTGTTCTCCTCAATCTTGTCTCACTCACTCTCCTCAGACAGAACTACTGTCCTCAGTGAGGTCCCTAGCCATATCTGCGAGGATATATACACAGGCACGCACATACATGCACACTCACACACAGAACACACATGCACACGCACGCTCACCTATACACACAAGTAACACTGGTTTCTCAAAGTAATTTGTCCATGGAAAACCTCAAACCCCCAGAAGTGCACCGGAAGCAGGTTCCTGGGAACTCTCCCTGTGGGGGAAGTCTCTGCACTCCCAGCACTGCGCTCTGTGACCCTCAGGCTGCTGCAAGCCATACCTGGGACACCTGCCCTCAAACTGCTGCCTGCCCTGCAGGACACCATTTTCACCAAGAAGGCAGGCCCTGTGGTGACGTTTCCACCCTTCAGCTGTGAGTGCTGCCTCCAACGGCCACATACATGCCACCTGTCTGTGGTCTAAACTCCCAGAGGGAATTCCTTTTTTTTTTTTTTTTTTTTTTTTTGAGATGGAGTTTCACTCTGTCACCCAGGCTGGAGTGCAGTGGTGTGATCTTGGCTCACTGCAGTCTCTGCCTCCCAGGTTCAAGCGATTCTCCTGCCTCAGCCTCCCGAGTAGCTGGGACTACAGGTGTACACCACCACGCCCAGCTAATTTTGTGTGTGTGTGTATTTTTAGCAGAGATGAGGTTTCGCCATGTTGGCCAGGCTGGTCTCAAACTCCTAACCTTAAGTGATCCACCCATCTCGGCCTCCCAAAGTGCTGGGATTGCAGGTATGAGCCACCGTGCCCAGCCAGAAGAGGCAATTCTAGGCATGCCCTGTGATGGGGTTGCCTTTATCTCTCCCACCAGGCCTCTGGGAGCTCGCCCCACCAGGGAGCCCACCTGGCAGGTGGACTGAGTCCACGAAGAAGGCGCGGCATGCCCAGGTGTGCTCACGCATGTGTGTGTGGCGCTGCCTGGGAACGCCTGTGCTGTACCTGTCTACTCTAGGGCCTCATGTCCCCGGCTGCACAGTGACAGCAGAAGGAGCCCGATGGCACCTGAGGAGTGGGGTGCACACATGTTCATGCATGTGATCACATGCATGTGTGTACACATGTGATTGTGCATTCATGTGCATGTATGGAAACATGCACACGAGCAGGACGGTGTGTGTGTGAATGTGTGTAGATGAAGCTCATACATATGCACGAGCACCTGTGTGTGCATGTGTGTACAGTGCCTGTGAGTGTGCACGTGTCATGTGTGCCTGTGTTGTGTGGCATGGGCACATGTGCACTCGTGGGTTGCCCCTATCTGGAAAGTCCCTTGCTCCTGACCCATCTGCACTTCTGCTGCCAGCCTGTCTCTCTTTCTTGCCTAACTTTCATCTACACCATGTCATGGATGGTCCTCAGGGCAGTCTTGCTATAGAAGCCTAGTTCCCACCCACTTGGCGGACCCTGGAAAGCTGGCCTCTAGGAAGGTGGGCTGCAGGATCCAGAAGCCCCTTCCCCTCCAGTTCCTGCTGCAGCCACCACGAGTCCCATTCCTGGCCCCATTCCACCTGCCCAACTCTAGGAGGGCACAGGGCTCTGTCCTAACACATGCTGTGGCTGTTCCTGTCCTTGCCCCTGGGCCCCAGGACAGTAGCATATGACACTTGAGGGCCCGTCCCCACCCCAGCTGCTATGTTCCTGCCTCCTCTCCACCCTCTACCTCGCACCTGCCTCTCCCCTGCCTCATGCCCCCACTTTCACCTGTCCTTTCCTGGAGGTGGCCCCAAGCTTCAGGTCTGACCTCTCTTCCACCTGTAGCCAGTCCTTCCAGCAGCCCCCAAGTCAGACCCCACTAGGGTGCCTGGCTCTGCCCTCCTTGCATCAAGAGAGAAATCTGGCGTCCACATGTCCCAAACACCTCCTGTCACTTAGTTAACCCCCCTTTCTAATGGACAGAGAGAGCTGCCCCTCCCACTCCACAGGGGTTCTCAGGGACAGCAGCACGCAGCTGGAATGGAGAAGAGAGTGACATTATCTCATTTGGTTTCCAGTCTGCTTTGGTTCTATAGTCACCTTACACTAGTGGTAAGTGAAACTAATCTTCCATTTAATGAAGTAATACGCAGTGCTTTTAAACAAACTGTAATTAAAGTGGGAGTTGGTGGGAAGAGAAAGCATAAAGTAAACAGAAGAGGACATGCATGGTCAGAGTTCCATTCAAGAGTGGTAACCATGCTGAAGTATGGGAAGCAGGTCTGTTGTGAGACCCACCCATCCATTCCACAGACGGGAAGAATAAGTTGACCCTGCCCTGCGGAACAGTGCTGCCCAGACCTCAGCTTGACCCAGCCCCCACTCCGCCTCCCCACAGAGCACATGGGTGCTTTTGTGTCCTTGATACCCGGGCCCCTGAAAAAGGGCATGATCCCTGATGGAGGGGAGGGAGGGGTGCCCAACATAAAGGGGTGCCTGGGTGGGGAAGCCTGCTGGCTGAGGACAATCTGCCCTGGCAGTTCCAGGGACAAAAGGGAGGCAGTGGGCAGGGTCTGGGCTTGGAGGGGTCTGCCTGAGCCAAGAGCCTCTGCAAGGCAGGCCTTCCAGGTGCCCTGACGCAAACACGAGCCTTGCATTGCCTGTGGCTCTCTTGGGGTGATGCGACAGGTCCAGGCAGGCCCAATGCATCCAGGTGGGGTCAGAGCAGGTTCTCATCCTGGCCTGGACTCCTGGGACCCCAGGCTGGCCCCAAGTCCCATCTCTCAGAGCCAGAGGTGGCTGCGGGAGGGAGGGCAGCTGCCCAGGGATCAGGCTGGATTGTGTATAATCCGCGATTAGAGAGCGTGGGTCGGGAGAAGACAGGGTCTGAGGCAGGCCGTGGGCAGCTGCCCTATTTACACAGCTGGTGGGTGCCTTCCGGAGAAGGGAGGGGGCTCACGATTGGCCTGTAGGATGGCCCAAAGCTGGCCACCTGCTGCCTGGGCCCAGGTGCCCTCAGGGTGGTACCCAGGCTCTTCCTCTCCCCGAGTTCCCGGAACGTCTCACCCACCCCTCTCCCAGCCCTGCCCAGCCCCTCCCAGGAGGGCCACACGAATCTCCATCCTACCCTGCTCACAACTCCTTCCTGCAGCCCCCACCTCCTCAGCCAAGCTCAGGGCAGACTCTGGACGGGGAGGTCTGTGCTGTGGCCTCTGAAGGTGAGCCTGGGCACCGAGCCCCGAGTTGGCCACTTCATACCCACCCTGGGCCCTGTCCTCAGAGGACTCACTCTGGCTACTGCACAGACCTTGAGGGCAGGCTGCAGCCCTGGGCTGGGGTCATGCTAACCTGATGGGGTGACCTTCCAGGCAGGCTCCTTTGGGCACACCCCTCCACTTCTGCAAGGGCAGCAAGCCCCTTAAATCAGATGAGCTGCTCTAGAAGTGGCGGGTGTGGGGGGTTCTGACCACCCCCAGAGGCTCTGCTGTGCACCCGCCCCAGCTGCATGGCGGCCCCTCCCCATGCCTCCCTCCTTGAGTTCGGTCGGTCGCCCAGGCACCCCGACCCTATCACCATCAAGAACCTGGTCTTTCCCCTCAGCTGCTCGCCTCTGATCCCCTCAGTCAACCCCCACTGGGAGTCCTCAGCTGACCACAGAACACTCAGGGGGTGAGTGCCCCTCCAGGGGCTGCCCCCTGCCCTCTCGGGCACCCAGGGTGGATCCAGTGTCCCTTTGAACCTGCAGGCTGCATCCCCCTCCTCGGGCCGCTGCTCTTGTAGGTTCACTCTCCCCACACCCCTCTCCCCTGGCCACCTGCAGCAGCCCCCACGCCTGGCCTGCAGAGGGGATGGGGGCACTCAGACCCCACCTGTCCCTCAAGTACTTACCTAGCCACTGCCCTGCCATGCCGAGCCCTTGGCCCAGCAGCCTCTTCTCTAAGAGCATCTCCACACCACCCCCAGCCTGGTGTCTCCCCACAGGTGGGGGTGGCGGCAGCCCTGGGATGTCATCCATCCCTGTAAGCGATACTGTGGGCAGTCGGCAGACAGACCGGGAGGTGGCCCAGCCTGGCTCCTCCCTGGCCGGAGAGGCTGCCCAGCCTGGGCTTCCCGTCCCGCCCGCTCTGTTTCAGCCTGGCCCCAGCTGCCCCCCAGATCCGCGCCTCCCGATCCCCACCTGCTCCCTGCTGTCTGGACTTGGACAGCTCTAATGCTAGAGCATCTCGGTGACACTTTTCTGTCCCTGCCCAGCAGGTCCACCTCGACCCAAGCCAGCGGCTCCTGGCGTGCCAGCCCTTGCCACACGCGCAGACCCTCTGCTGCCCATTCCCCTCCCATCAGGAGAAGGCTGTGGACCTCAGGGTCACAAGTTTTGGGGTCGGCGACAAACCTGCTCTTTCAGATGCTCTTCCTACACACTTGTGTCATACACACTTCATAACCATAACCTCCATTTTGTGAGACCCAACGGCACCTGCATGTGCTTCAAAGCAATTCCCTGGGGCCCAGCAGAGGGATCCTGTGCCCCCGCCCTCCCCCGCAAGCTGGCCCTTCCCAGAGCACCACTGCCAGGCTCGCACTCCCCGAGCCCCTCCGGGCAGCTGCTGCCAGGGCCACTCAAGGTGCTACTTACACGGGGTGGGCAGGGGGCCAGGGATAGTCGGAGATGGGCAGGGCAGGGGCCCCACTGGTGAGGGGCCCTCGGCTTCTGGGGTCCCTGAGCCCCTCCTCACAGAGTTCAGGATGTCAGAGATCCTCGGGGCTGGGGCGGAACAGACAAGACGTGAACACAAGGCAGGCACGGGGGGCACGCAGGAGAGAAACCACGGGCAATCAGCCAAGCCAGAGATTGAGGGGCACAGAGGGAGATGTAGGGGTGGGGCACGAGGGGAGAGAGGGAAGGGAGGGAGGATGGGGGGGTGTGGGGGGAAAAGGGTGGACCTGGGCCAACAGAGCGGATACAGGGGACAGAAGGGGATGTGGGGGACAGAGGGGAGCTTGGGGGACAGAGAGGGAAATGGAGGAGACTTGGGGGACAGAGCGGGGTGCTGGGGACGGGGGGGCATGAAGGGACCAAGGTGAGTGTGGGGGACAGAGGAAGGTGTGGGGGACAGAGGAGGGTGTGGGAGGGAGAGTGTGGAGGACAGAGGGGGATGTGGGGGACAGAGGAGGGTGCAGGGGACAGAGGAGAGTGTAGGGGACAGAGGGGGATGTGGAGGACAGAGGGGGTGTGGGGGACAGAGGAGGATGTGGGGGACAGAAGGGGATGTGGGGGACAGAGGAGTGTGGGGGACAGAGGGAGAGTGTGGAGGACAGAGGGGGATGTGGGGGACAGAGAGGGAGTGTGGAGGACAGAGGCAGATGTGGGGGACAGAGGGGGATGTGGGGGACAGAGGGGGAGTATGGGGGACAGAGGGGGATGTGGGGGACAGAGGGAGAGTGTGGGGGACAGAGGGGTATATGGGGGACAGAGGAGGGTATGGGGGACAGAGGGGATATGGGGGACAGAGGAGGGTGTGGGGGGCAGAGGGGGGCGTGGGGGACAGAGAGGATGTGGGGGACAGAGGGGGGTGTGGGGGACAGAGGGAGAGTGTGGGGGACAGAGGGGGATGTGGGGGACAGAGGGAGAGTGTGGGGGACAGAGGGAGATATGGGGGACAGAGGGGGATGTGGGGGACAGAGAGAGATGTGGGGGACAGAGGGGGATGTGGGGGACAGACGAAGGTGTGGGGGACAGAAGGGGTGGGGGGACAGAGGGGTATGTGGGGGACACAGAAGGGTATGGGGGACAGAAGGGGGTGTGGGGGACAGAGGGGTGTGTGGGTGACAGAGGAGGGTGTGTGGGGACAGTGGGGGATGTGGGCGACAGAGCGGGTGTGGGAGACAGAAAGGGGTGTGGGGGACAGAAGGGGGTGTGGGGGACAGAGAGAGAATGTGAGGGACAGAGCGGAATTTGGGGAGGAAAACAGAAACATGAGGGAAAGAGGGGAATTTGGGGGACAGAGGGGGATGCAGGGATAGAGGGTGAACTTAGGGGGACGGAAGTGGGTAGAGAGGTTGTAGGGTGACCAAGGGGGATATGGGGAGACAGAGGGAGACAGGAGGACAGAGGGTGCTGCTGGGGACAGCGTGGTGCGTGAAGAGGAGGCTGCAGGAGTGAAGGGTGGATGCTCTGGCTGTCGGGTGGCATGGGCTGAAGCTGCTGTGGGCAGAGGGCACACTCCAGGGAGAGGCTGCTGGCCAGCAAGAAGCTGTCAGGTAAGTGGCCCTTGAGGAACGCTGGACAGGGTTACAGGGAGAGGCGGGAGTCACGGGCGGTACAGAGGAGGCCTGGCCTGGCCTGGCCCCATGAGGACAGCCCAGGTCAGCGGAGCCCAGGCTTATGATTCTCCATACTATCCCCTTGTTCGTGAGCCCCAGGGACCCTGGCCGGGGTTTCAGTTCTGGCACCTTCCTCAGCCCCCTAGACTGAGGAAGGGCACTCAGGGGTTGGGGTCACATCAGGAACCAGGGTGGCCCTGAGTGCAGGCTCCTGGGCACCATGGGCAGGGCCCCTGGGTGGGTGTGAAGTCTGGGGCTGGGACAGTCATGAGCAGAGAGGGTCTAGGGACATGGGGGGCCTCAGAGGGGCCAGACAGACCCTTTTGGGAGGGGCCTGGGGCTGGACAGCGAGCGGAGAGTAGCAGCGGGAGCAGGAACTGTGTAAGGGGCTGGGCCCCTAAGGGAGAAGCCAGGAGCTGCTCTGCTGGTTAGGGTGAGAGCCCACAGGAAGCCCCACCAGGGCAGGACGCCAGGCTGCGGCGCCGGGGCAGGGTAGCTGGGCCGTGCACGCAGGTGGGAAGCTGCTGAGCGCCGGCCATTCGCAGGGAGCTGTCCGGCAGCAGAGGCGGCAGGCCTGGGGCCACTACTTACATGGGGAGGGTAGGGGGCCTAGGAGAGCCGGAGACAGGCAGGGCAGGGGCCCCGCTGAGAGGGGGCCCTCGGCTTCTGGGGTTCCTGAGCCCCTTCTCACAGAGTTCAGGATGTCAGAGATCCTGGGGGCTGGGGTGGAACAGATGAGACGTGAACATGAGGCAGACAGACATACGAGGAGGCAGCAAGGCGGAGGAGGTCAGTGGTAGGGGTCCCGTGTTCCAGACCCCTTGGGGCCTGGGGTCAGGCCCCGAATCAGAGCCTGCCTCAACAGCAAGGAGCTCCCCCCTCCCACAAGCTGAGGTGGAGTGAGGCCTGTGCCAACCCTGAAGACTGGAATTGAGGCCCGAGCCTCCAGGGCCTCCTATCCTGCCCAGTGGCTTTGAGCAGGAAAGTGGTCCAGGGCCTACCTCACAAAGAGGTGAGGCTCGATGGGCTGGGGCTGCCCTGGGAAGCCCCAGTGAGGGGTTGTGGGGTGATGAGGCTGGAGCCAGGGTCCATGCTCAGCCTGCCCTTGGCTCTGGAGCGGCCCCTCTAGGGGGTTAGCAGCCCTCCAATATGACCCCCACAGCAGCAGGGCCCAGGCTACTTACATGGGGCTGGCAGGGGGCTAAAGGGAGCTGGAGATGGGCAGGGCAGGGGCCCCTCGGCTTCTGGGGCTCCCGAGCCCCTCCTCACTGAGCTCAGGATGTCAGGGACCCTGGGGGCTGAGGCGGAACAGGTGAGGTAGGCAGGTGTGTGGGGCGCCCGCAGGAAAAGAATGCAACTGGAGAAGGACGGGGGAGGCCAGGAGGGAGGAAGGGGATGACAGCTGGATACCTGGGGCTCCTGGGGTGGAGGTGGGGTGGCCACCCTATGGGGGTCCTGGGCCTGTGGTGGCCGCAGCAGATACGTGAAGGCTGAAGGAGCCAACACGGGGCCAGTGCCAGAGCCAGCAGAGGCCAGGGCAGCACAGGCCAGTGCAGGCTGGCATGGAGTCAGAGGCCACCCTGCCACCCTAGTGCTGTGACCACTCCTGGCCAGAGCCAGCAAAGGCCAGGCCCACGGAGGAGGAGTGACAGTCATCGTAGGGGCATGATGGCCACTGGGCCTGCCTGGACTCCATACCAGCCTCAGGGCAGCCTGGCAAGGTTTCTTTCTGCACCTGGTGGGGTGGGGGTGTCTGCCTCCACCTCAAGAGGCTGCTCGGGCTCAAATCTGAGCCACAACTGCTGCTTCGGGGTGTCTTCTCTTCTCCCCTGCAGGATCCAGGCTGGGCCCCCCTCCCAGGTCCCCTCCCTCAGTGCTCAGCGCCCCACCGGGCTGAGGGTGATGGCAGAACCTCTGGACAGCCTCCATGCTGTCGCCTTTGGGGCCTGTTCCAGACTGCAGGGGAATCGCACACCCACTCTGTGGCATGCAGGGCCCGAGGTCCTGTGCTCATCTCTGCTCAGGGACAGTGTCATAGCTGGATAGCGTGGGCAGGAGCAAGGCTAAGCTTTGGACAGGTGAGAAGTTTTCTCCCCTAAACTGGCAGAGTGGCTGACCCTTGTCAGGCACCGGGGCAGCCCTGAGAACAGCGTAGGGCTTACTAGGTGACCGTGTGAGTGATGAGGGTCAGGAGGCCCCATGTGGGTGGTCTGGAGGCAGCGGACTCCATGGAACTTGCCCCAGTGCCGGGTGCCCTGGGGGCCTCTTGAGGAACACACAAGACATTGGCCTGGGTGAGCAAGGGAGGGGGCCCTGGAATCTGTGGTGCAGAAACCCACCGCAGGAGGCCACTCCTGGTTCAGCAAAGGTAAACACGGAAGCACCCACCCAGCTGCCCGGCCACTCGGCAAGTGCACGCTGGACAGAAATGCAAGCTTAAGGAGCTTTAAGACAAGGACAGCATCCGGAAAAAGTTCTACCCATGAACCTGTTTCCCCGTGAGGGTCCTGGTGTGGAGAACCTGCCTCTGCGCAAAGCCGTGGCTTCCTCACTTGGATGCGGTGACGGAGACTGCCCGGCTGCCAGTCATCTCTGCCACACTTCCCACTCTCTGGGCAGGCCTGACACCCAGGCTTGGGGTGGGATTGCAGCTACAGGGCCCCCGAGCCCCCCAACACATGCACACACCAGGCATCGCAGGAGAGCTGACCCTGCACAAGTCCCACCCGCCTCAAAGAGCAGCCCAGCAGTGCCAAGGCCGCTGCGGGACAAGGATGCAAGTGCAGGTACCTTTAGCGTCTTCATCCTCTATGGTGGTGTTGGCACTGTCAGAAGACTCCTGAGGAAACATGGGAGGCAGTGGGTCAGGATGCGGCCAAGCACAGGTGGGACGTGGCTGAGGGCAGGTGGACAGGGCTGGGCCTGCATCAGGACCAGCCCAGGCTCTGAGGCTGACCTCTGCCCCAGCTGCTTTGACCGGGCTTAAAGGCCAGGGGCTCAGGGGACATGCCCTCTGGTGGTTGCAGTGCCCCAGCTCTGTGGACCTAATGCGGCAGTGACTGGAGAAGACACCCAGTTCTGTGCTGGTCCCTGGGAGGGTGCCCCTCACCAGGGCGCATTCTCATGGCAGCCGGCACAGGCTGGCACAGAGTCCGAGGCTGGCCCTGCCACCCTAGTGCTGTGGCCACCCTGCATCCCCAACACATGAGGGCTCCAATTCTCCCAGCAAGATGAGCCTGGCACAGAGACTGGTATGCTCAGCTGACTCTTTAACAAGAGAGGAAAACGGGCTTTTTGAAATTCCAAGACGTAAAACACAATGGGACTGGCTGGTTCCGATGAAGCAGCAGCTGCTGTCATCCAAAATACAGGGTGAGGTGTTTCCAGTAGCTCTGCAGATCCGCACAGGGCTCCAGGAACCTTGGCCTGGCCCCAGGCAGAGCACTCCTGCCACCCACATTCCCTCAGGGCACCTGCCCCTCCGGGACTGGACGTCCAGCCAGGCCCCGGCCTCACCTCTCAGGTGGCCTTAGAGGGCAGAGGTGGCCCAGTCTCTCCCACCCTGCTCCAGGGATGCTGCCCTTCAAAAGACCATCCCCCAGCTCCCCAGGAGGCCTGCTCTGCTCCTCAGAGGAAACATCTCACGAGGTCCCTGGGGGACCGCCACCTGGTCTGGACACTGCCTGGACACTGCTCGGGGGCCCTAGACCAGAACTACAGGTCTTTAGGTGCAGGGTCAGAGTTCACCACAGCCCAGAAGGTTGTTTAGGAGTCTTGCAGAGAACATGACCCACCCCAGACACACATGGGTCCCAGGGGCACCCATCCCCAGCTGCCAGGTGGGGAGAACACCCAGGTCCTGGCCTAGCACCATGGGTGCCCCTTGGTCCCTGCCATGGAGAAAGATGTCTTCTGATGATGGGCTGGGTGGTGGCACTGGCCAGAAGGAAGTGGGGGTCCCCACAGAGGCACTCTGGGGGCTCTGTAAGGAGCCCAGGCCTAGGTGGGAGCTGGGCTGGAGGGCTGTGTTGGGTGTAGCGGCGCTGTTTTGGAAGTCCTGGAAATGGCTTGGCTGCTGGCCCCATCCCTCCCACCACCCCAGAGAGCCAGCCCCTTCCCTGGCCCCAGAGTGATGATGTCAATGTGATGGGAGCTGATGGCCAGAGCAGAGAGGGGAGCAGAGGAGGGAGGGTCTGCTCAGCAGGAAGCACTGGGGGCCGCGTGAGGGAGGTGGGGTGGAGGATAGCCAGGAGAGTCAAGGACACAGCTCCTGAGATGCAGGCCCCACTCCAGACCTCAGGAAGCCCTACCGCCTGCGGTAGGTGGGACACGCGGAGCCCTGGTCTGAGAGTGTTGGCTACATGGGGACTGGGCGCAACTGTGCCAAGCACCTCCAGGGGCACGCCTGGGGCCTGAACCAGTCTGTCGTGTTGTTGCCCACAAAGATGGACTGGGGCCCTGCTGTGCTGTGGGGAGGGGCGGCCAGGGCCATGGGACACCTGCCCTCCACTCTGGCACAAATGCTGCCCCAGACCTCTTTCCTGGCCTGGAGCCTCCTGCCTGGGGAAAGCGGGAGGAGGAAAGGGGGGCAGTACCTTAATCCCGTCCACTGGGTTATGGATGACGGTGGTTTGAGGCTCCTACAGAAGAAGGAAGACACAGAGGAAGGAAAGAGAGGGAAAGTGAGAAGAGGAGGAAGCAGAGACCACCAGGAGGGGAACAGGGAGACAGAGGAGGCGTGGGTGGCCAGAGCCTGCGAGAAAGAAGTGCAGAGCAGAGTGGGGGACAGGGATGGAGGCGGCGTGGAGCAGCTGCGGGAGGAGCCTGGGTCAGACGGCAGGGATGGAATGGACAGGAGCTCTGTCCAGGCTGGCGGAGGTGCTGCTGTCCAGGGCAGGAGATGGACTGCGTGGGGCCCCGACAAGCTGCACAATGTGTGTGGGAGCCAGAGAAGCCAGGCTCGGCCTTGGGGAGTTCTCCCCACCCTTTGCTGCTTGAACCTGTGCCCCAGCGTGGTAGGGGGCACAGGTCTGAAGATGTCATGGGGGTGGGGGTGGCACATGGGATGGACAGGGTCCGAGATGGGGCTGGCTGTGAGGCTGGCACGTGGGCCACCCTGGCCACTGGAAGGCCTTAGGTAGGCTGGCACCAGGCCACCCTCCAGCCATGGCCTGGCTGCTCTGAGCAGCTTGCCCCTCCCAGGACCGCTCTCCTCTCCTGGGTCTCAGGGTGGCCATTTGGCAAACCCGGTATTCCCGTGGGCGGTCTGGGGCTGGCTCCCGAAGCCTGGCCTGGGGTTCTCAGGGGACACCAAACCTGCTTCCAGCAAATGTGGGGACCTATGGGCCAGCAAGCCCCAAAGCTCTTAGGACAGCTGAGGGGACCCGGCACCCACCAGCCACAACTTTACATCCTTGGGAGTACTGCTGTAGGGTTCACCTGTAGGAGCCCCCAGGGCAAGGGGCACTGAGGAGCGCAGTCAGAGCGGAGCATGGTGGGGATCCCTCCCCTCCCCGGCAGGGAGCCCCTAAGTCCTGCCTCTCAGGCAGCCACAGAGCAGCACGGGTGTGCTAGCTCCTGAGGGAACACAGATGTGACGGCAAGCCCCCTCCTTGGATGGCCCTGACCTAGACACCTCTCTACTGCACCACTGTGGCCCCGTCTCCCCACGGGCCATGGAATGTGCCACTACGGGCTGTTCCCCCTGCAGAGCCTGGCCCAGCCCCACCAAGCCAGACCCTGGGAGTGGTCTGTGGGTCGGCCTGTTGAGGATGGTGGGGGAGCTAAGGGTGGGGTCCTGGCGGGGAGAGGGTGTCCTCTGCCTCACTGACTTCCTGAACACTCCTGGAGAGACATCCACAAGTCAACATGGGTAGGAGGCTGGGCCTCTCCCCAGTACCCCAACATCTGTGGGTCTCAGTCAGGGGTTCCCCAGAGCAGCCCTAAACCTGTCTGAAGTGGAGCCTCCTGCAACAGTGGCCTCTTCTCTCCACTTCACCACTGGTGAGGGATGAGGGGCGGGGGCCATGCGAGTGCTGTCAGACAGGCCAGGCGGGGCCGGACCCCACCTTCACCAGGCCCCCTCTGACCAGCAGCAATCACACAGCCAGGGGCGTAGGAGGGGCTGAGAGGCAGAGTTTGAGGAGCTCAGTACCAGGGCGGCAGGAGGAAGCGTCCCTTTGGGGCTGGTGGCGGCTGCACTGTTTTTGGTGCTATTCGTCTGGGGCTGTGGAGAGAGGGAAGAGGAACCCTTAGGCGGGAGAAGCCCCTCACTCGCCAATTCCCCATCCCATGTCTGCCAGGATATGGGGGGAGGGGGACTCCAGAGCAGGAGCCCCAGGGAGTGGGGGTGAAGCTGCAGGCTCTGGGCCCCCCGGCACCCCAGGGCCCGGCCGGAGCCTCACCTTGACTCCATCTGCTTTCTTGTTGAGTAAACTCTTGGCTGCTGCATGGGGAGGAAAAAGGCATGGTGAGTGCTGGGCCTGGGTCTCGCTGCAGCGCACCCCCACCTCTTTGCCTGACCCCACTCTTTCCCCAGGAGCAAGTCCAGGGTCCTGAGGCAAGTGTGGCTCCAGCACCCAAGCTGGCTCTGAGCAGGTGGGGGGCCGTCCCGTCACGCCAGGACAGCCCTGTCTCCAGCCTCCTCCGTGACCCTGGGGCTCCTATAGGCATCCGGATTTCTCCTCTGACCAGACCCAGAGATGCGCGTGGGTGCTGGGGAGTCCCATTGGCTTCTGGGCCACATGCAAGCTCTTCCTGGAGGAAGGCAGGATGCCGCCTCCTCCATGATGGGAACTCAGGACTAGCGGTGCCAGGTTGGGGTGGGGGCAGCTGAGCCAGCACCCCAGAGGTCATGCCCTCCCGGGCCACGCCATCCTGGGGTAGGGGTGGGTGGGCTGCAGCTGGCCGCCCACTCAGAGGGCCTTGTCCCAGCCCAGGCGCTCACCTTGCTCTCAGACCCCCGTACCTTGGCACCCAGGCCTCAGAGCTCTGCCCAGTGGGCCTCTCAGCTCAGGCACCGAGGGCAGCCCTGCTCACCCTCATTCCGAGCTGCCCGGCAGCCCTGGCTTTGCGGCCGCTTCTGTGCACTGACTGGGGTCAGCACAGGCCTTTCTGCCCACAAGCCCCTGAGGACACTTGGTCCCAGCAGCGGGGTCTCCGCCTCACCCAACACTCCCCCGCAGAGGTCAGGGGGGCCTGGCCCCAGCCCCTGGTGCCCACACTCTCCACGGCTGTTAGGATTTTAATTACAGAACTAATAAATAAAAAAATAAAAAATAAACCAAAAGAGGAAGTCAGCTTACCTTACAGAAAAGGAAAGGTGAGAAGGGGAGGGAGTGAGGAAGGAAGAGAGAGAGAGAGAAAACAAGATTTGTGTTGGTTCGGGAAGGGGCGCAAGCCTGCGGGCCCAGGACTCACAGGTGACCTGTCCTGGACCACGCTCACCAAAAAGAGCCGGGGCCATGCGGCCAGCCGGTGCAACAGGGTTAGAGAGGCAGCCAGGCTGGAGCCCAGGGGATGACGACGTGGGAAGTGTGGGGATGCTTGCCCCCGGGCCAAGCCAGGAAGGAAGGTGGCACAGCAACCCCCCCACCCCTCCCCCACCTCCTGGCTCCAGGACCCTGGCTGGCCAGGCCGTGAAATTGGGTTCTCCTGCCTGGGGACCCCGGGCTGCCCATACAGGCCTTGGTGGGGACAGACAGGCACCTTTCAACCTAGGACTGCAGCGCTTCTCAAATGGGATCCTTCCCCCACCCCAGCAGCAGCAGCAGCAGAATTGCCCTGTACAGTCAGAAATGCAAATTCCCAGGCCCACCCCACCCTCCTGAGCCAGAACCTCTCCAGGGTGGGACATCTGTTCCATAAGCCCTCCCGGTGGTTCTGACGCTGGGTGCTCCAGGTTGCCGTGGAGATCAGGAGGCTGCACCCCGCAGGACACAGACAGGCCTGGGCCTGCTGCCTGCTGACCACCCCCTCCCTGTCCACATGCCCAGTGCTCCTCCTCCATGGCCCTGGCCCCTCCTGGGCTCTGTAGGGACTGGGGTCGTGCCTGACCAGTGGCTGCACGTGGCCCCGGGGACCCCATGTGCAGTGGGCACAGTTCCTATTCCCAGCCTCCCTTTCTTCACAGATCTCTTAACGCTCAACAATTTTGTATCAAGCCCAGGAGTCCCTCCCAGGATCCATGGAGAAGTAGAGGGGCCTCAGGCATCACTCTCCCGTCCCCAGGCCTAAAGCCCCACCTGGTGAAGCTGCGCACAGGACCACCTCCCTGATGCCCCAAGGCAGCCCTGCCCAGTGAGTTCCCAGGACCAGAAATGCCGACTGCCCACTTCCTTACAGCGCAAACTGAAAACTCTCCCCTTCGCTGTGGCTCAAATCCGCTTCCCTGTGGCTCAAATCTGCTTCCCTGTAACTTGGCTGTGGAGGGAGAGTCTTGAAGACTCAGAACTCAGGGTTTCAAGGCCCCCATAGCCCCCTCACCTGTCTGTGTATCCCGCCCTCTCTGCTCCCCTCCCATCTCCAGCACACACGACTCATCTCAGAAACATCTGCCCAGCGCCAGCCAGCCAGAGGCTGCAGCTAGGGGATACTGTCCTTGCTGGTGACCAGCTGCCCGACACGGCTGGGGGACAGGCTCCTCTTAGGAGCCCGAGGAAGGAGGCATCCAGCCTCGCCTTGAGGACATTTGTCGTGGGGAGCTGAACAGGCAAGGAAGGGACCCAGTCCTTTCCAGAAACACACATTTTAAAAAGCTGTGGCCAACTGAAGCAGGCGGTATGCAGAAGGCAGGTTCTACCCACCCCCGAGGGGACAGCCAGGCACGCAGCCTCTGCCAACCCAGCGGCACGTCCAGCCAGGCTCTGCATTGGAACTGGGGCCAGCACGGCGCCCCAGTCAGCAGCGGAACTGAGCTCTTTCCCCGGGCATGTCCTCAGAAAATCCTCACAGGAAAGGAGGCAACACAGTTAGGCCCATCGGCGGGGTTGACAGAGACCCCGGACAGTCCTCGGTACTGAGGGTTCCATTTAGATCCTTGAGCTTATCAAAACCCGCATTTCCAAACTGTGCTGCTGGAGATGTACCACAGCAGCAGTGGGAAATAAAAAGACAGAAGTTCACAGTCCAGTGGGCGGCAAATGCCACGTACAAACCAGCCCTCATTGAAGGACTCAGGCCAACGCTGCCATCAGCGCTCTGGGAAGCCCTGCAGCAGACGCCCCTGTGGTCTCAGTCAGTTCCCAAACATCCTTCCTTGTGAGCCCGCTTTTACAACAATCGCTTGTGCACGCCTTGGGTGAGTGTGGGGTGCACAGGCCCGGCCCTCCCAAGCGCATGGCTCCTGGCCACCCATTTTTTGGGGGGCTGCTCATTTCATATCTCCGCCTGGAACTAACTACAGATTCACCGTGGCCAGAGTCCTGTTGACACCCATCTACACTAGCGTTCAAGGGCACGGGAACTGCCTTTCTGTGTCTCAAGTTCAAAGCATGTGTTAGGTGCCGCAGGAGCCTAGAGTAGGCGGAGCAGTCACAGGCATCCCAGATACCGGGGCTGGGGGTTCCGCAGGCCTCTGTGGGACAAGGAGAGACCCTCTGCCCTCCATCCTGGGAAGGCACTGCCCATTCCCAGGTCTCCAGGCCGGGGCAACTGCTGCCACCCTGCAGCTGGCCGGACACTGGGTATCCTATGCCGTTACACCCAATCAGTGCAGGAGAGACCACAGAGGCCAAACTGAAGCACACTTGACAGACGGGGTCTCTCTGAGGGTCGAGGGGGCTATGCCACATGGGCTGGTACCAGACTCTGACTGGATGGTACCAGACTCAGCTGCCATGGGCAGAGAACTGAGCTCCCTGCTCACTGCCGTGTGGTATGGCTGAGCTGGGCTGACCTAGCAGGATGGGCGGTCCCCTCAGCCCCGCCTCTGCCTTGTCCCCCTAGCTGGTCACCCAGGACAGCCATGCTGGGCTCTGTCCACATGCACTGACCACCCTCCAGGACAGAGCCGCTCTCGGCGCCCAGGGTGGAGCCACACATGCAGGGCCTCATGCACCGTCGCCCCACGTTCACTTGCAGGCAGGCGGGCATTGCAGCGGGAGCCCCGGGCACAGGGCAGCGTAGAGGCAGCTGTCTCTCAGCACTGTCACCTGGGCAGCAGCACCTCCCCAGAAGCCACTAGCCTCACCCTTTTCTAATCACAGCCCCCTTCCGCCTGTGCTCTGGAAAGGCCTGTCAAATGGAGCAGACGCAGGAGGGCCCTCCCGGGGTGCTGCCTGCTAGACACATCCACTGGGCTCATGGGAGGAGAACAGATTGCCCTCCCTGAGGACGGCCTGGGTCTCCCCAGGAGGAGGTCTCTGGCTGGGAAGGCCAGGCTGCTTACCCTGTGGGGTCATGAGGAGGCCTGGGGAAGGCAGTCCCCAGCACCCTAGAACCTCTGCTCGGTCCCCAGCCCATGTTGGAGGCACTGACAGGGAATTCGGTAGCTCAGCCCAGGGAGGACTTGGGGTTAGCCCTTTAGCCCTCTGTGTTCTGTGGCCAGGCGTTGCCAGCTTGGCCTAACCTAAGCTCTCACCAGCCCTCAGCTCAGGCTGGAGCTGCAAGGAGGTCTTGGGGTCACTTAGCCCTCATGGGGTCTGTCCATGGTCACAAGCCAGCAGGTGGGCAGAAGCCAACCTGGGCCTCTGGGCTCTGGCCCTGCACAGCCCAGAGGAGCAGGTGGGCAGTGCCGGCCTTCTTCCTCACAGGGTTTGGTGCCAGGGGAGGAGGACTTTGCAGAAACAACCCAAGAGGAAACCCTGAAAGTCTCCTCTGGGTGCCTAAAAGCCCCACCCCGCTCCAGAGCGGCCTGTCCTGGGGGGAGGCTCGGGGCAGACATGCACGTGTGGGACTCAGCAGCACAGACCACCGTCTCCGTGCAGCCCCCAAGGGGCAGGGTGAGGGTCTGCCCCAAGGGCCTCTGCCTCTCTGGCCCTGCTCCCCAAGGCTCTCCTTTCAGGACTCAGACCCCCCAGCAGCAGGCCCAGTGGCTCCCTGTGGGGCCCAGGCCATTCTTAATGGGGGTCTCCAGACCCCCAGACCTCAGGGGCCAGGACCAGAAGGGCTTGGTGTGGCCCATGGGTCACCTAGCCCAGCCCCTCCTCTTACAGGCGAGGAGCCTTGGGGGCTGCCTCCCTGCCCTTGCGGTGGGCTCTGCTGGGATGTGACCACACGGGAGCAGGGGCTCCCGGGGGCCTGGCGGCCTCTGGGGCGGCTCTGGAGCCCAGCCAGCGGCTGTGTGCAGCAGGGGGCTGCATGCTGGCAGGAGGGATGGGCGGGAGCGGGCGGGACGCTGGTCGAGACACATCTACCTTGTTCCACCAGCCCCATGGTGGTGCCGGAGGCCGCGGTGGACATTGTGGCCGGAGCGGTGGTCTGTCTGCCCACTGTTAGCACCGGGTTAGAGACGAGGGGAAGGGAGGGGTGGGCGGACACAGACGAGGGGTGGGCGAGGTAAGGGAAGAAAAGAGACAAAGGAAGCAGAAGAAGATTAGAGTTAAAGTTTAGGTGACAGATGGTTCCAGAATCCTTTGCTCAAGAGAGTGAAAACAAGATTGGACTGATTGACACGGAAAAGCATTTGCCTCCTTTCTCCTTAGGAAACCCCAGTGGGGGCTTCTCGTGCCCGAAGGGTGTGGTGAGCACACAGCAGACAGGACAGTCCTATTAGTGTTGGTGTGACCGTGTGCACGCGTTCCCGGCAGTACAGCATCACAGCAAAAGTAACAGGATGGCGGGTGGGGGGCGCCAGATGCAAACGGACAACGAGAGAGACGGATCACAGACGCTCGCACACGGAGTGTCGGACGACGGAGAAGCCACGGGCACAGCTTGTCCAGACCTGGGCTGCTGGCTCCACTCTGGGGCTAACGTCATGCCCCAGATGGGTCTGCCAGCGCCCTGGGCCTCAGGGGTCTATAACAGACCCCATCCCTCCACCACACCCCACACCCCACCAAGAGAACTTGCTTCCCAACCACCCACTCTGAGCGGCCGGGGCAGGAGGCTGCAGCTCATCCAGAACTCGGAAGGAGGCCCCTGAGCCTCCCGCATCACCCCGCATCCCTTCTGCCCTCCTCCCGCACAAAACACATTGCTCAGAGCACTCAAAATGACAAGGAGGCCACACAGATGCCCGACAAACGCCTGGACAGACACACACGATGCTGTGAGCCCCAGTGGGGCAGCACAGACGCTCGTGTTCACGGGGTGGAGGGACACAGACCCAGCACGAAGGTGATGGCCTCAGGGGGCTGGACCCTGTGGTATCACCCAAGGTGGGAGCCCAGAGGGGCCAGGTGGGCAGTGGGTCTCAGAGCTGAGTGAGGCAGACGCCGAGGGAGGGCCTGCCGCAGAGGAGGGGTGGAGAGGCTGGTGAGGAAGGAGGCGCTCTCCTGCATGGGCCAGCAGGGATGGGGCAGCCCCTGTCTCTCTGGAGAAGAAAGGCTCACCTGAGAAATTCCGTGTGGCCAGCATGGTGGTGAGGATGGCTCCCTGGGGAGAGACACAGATAAAACCAGGGCTGTCCCATCAGTGTTCCCTGCTGGCTTCTGGCCAGGGTAAGACCCCTGTCCTCCTGCCCAGATGCTCAGACTCATGGTCATGAGGCTGACATGACCTCAGCCTTCCAGAGAGGCAAGAGCTCCAGGAATCCAGCAGTCGCACTGAGGCAGATCACCTATTTCCAGAATTACACACACCCTGGGCCTAAACCTGTTGACCAACTACAGTTTCTAACTGCTTCAAGACCCCTCACGCCTCAGTGGTCACCAGAACAGCTGGTCACCTTGGCAGCTCCTCTGGGGTCCAGCTCCCTGACAGCCCCTTCCTTTCCTGACAGGCTCAGACAGGGCACCAGTCCTGGGGCTTCCGGGGAGAACCGCTCAGAGACCAGTAGAGGGCAGTCAGGCAACAAGTCCCCAGCCTGGAACTCACGAGTAGAGTGCGGTCACCGGAGCCAGCCCTGGCCAAAGCAGGCAGGTCGGATACCCTACTGGTGCCCACCTCCCTCCCCCGGCCCACCCAAGACCAGTGTGTGTGGCTCCGCTCTCCTTACCAAACCTGTCTGAGCCGGAAGCTTCAGACTTGCTTATACTAAAGAATGTGACTGCCAGATGGTGCGTACTGCCTGCAGAGCCCAGGTGAGGAGCCTGCAGCCAGCACTTCAGGACGGCCCCTCCAAGGGCTGCTCGGAGGTGGCACAGACAACTAGGAGGGGCCACACCTGGCCCACGGCCCCTCTGGACTCGTTCCCAAGCTGGCCTGAGTTCACCTGATGCATCCAGTCTGGGACTTGCTAACACTCAGTCCTGGGGGCAGCAGCAACCCCTAGGTCTGCCCAGACCCTCCAAGGCCCCTCTGCTCCAGCCCAGAGGGACGCAGGGAAGCATGGCCATGCCTGGGACTAGGGGCCAGGGCCTCACCTTGAGCTTTCTCCTGGCATTGAACTTTTTCAGACACTCCACAGTCTCCTGTCTGTGCATCATGGAGGCTACCGTGGAACGTTGCTGTGGGGAAAGGGGTGGTCATATGGCAGCCAGGAGCCCAAGGCACAGGGGAGAGGCCAGGGTGGCAAGACTTGCGGCACCCCGGGGTCCCCACATGCCAAGAGCCATCAGCCACCACTGCAGCAAGGGCCATCCGTCCCCCCAACCTGCCTGGGATTTAAGACTTGCCTTTCCCTTGCCTCACCACTCTGTCCCTCACAGACAGGACTGCAGTTGGGAGGAAGGGATTGCTTCTACCCTCCAATGCCCTCCAAGCCCCAGGCCTCACATACGTGCTGGTGTGTCCCAAGCCAGAGGCCACAAGGAGCACCCAGGGGACCCAGGGGAGCTCTTGGGTGTCAGGAACAGGACCCTCTTGGGGCCCTCGCCAGGGGAGTGGTCTGAGGCCACCTCCACCAGGAGCCCCCTCCCCGCCACGGGCACCGAGGGCGACTCACGCAGACCCACGGATGCTTCAGGGCCTCATGGGCTGTGATGCGCTTGGCAGGGTTGATGGTCAGCATCTGGTTGATTAGGTTTTTGGCTTCAGGAGTGACAGTGTCCCATTCGGGGGACGGGAACTGCAGAAGGAAATAGTGCCCCAGCCAGGCCTGAAGCCCCCTCTCGGGCAGGGGCCAGAATTCTCCAAGGGGCTTCATCTCTGGCCACCAATCTGGGACAGCACGACCCAGGACCTGGCCACAGGTGGCTTCACCCTACTCCTGGCCTCTTCCCATGCTGCCCTTACCCGGCCACACCTGGAGGAAGGGAGCACGTCAGAGCGGGGCCAGTGCACTCACGTCGTAGGCGCCGGCCTTGATCTGCTGGTACAGCTTGTGCTGGTCCTCGTCCCAGAAGGGTGGGTAGCCCACGAGCAGGATGTACAGGATCACCCCTGCGGATGGGGCCTGTGAGCACCACAGCCACTCGTAGGGTGCCACCATCCATGGAGCCCATGCCCTGCACCCTCACTGCCCAGCTCCTGTGGCCCTGGGAGGGCACTGGGGTCCCCAGCATTCCTTTGCCCCCACTTGTGCTGCAGACACTGGGGCAGAAGGGCACAGCCAACCCCTCCACACTCTGCCCCACACCCAAACTATCACGGGGATGCAGATGCGGGTGGCGCTAAGCCCCTCTGCTGCTACCCACCTCTGTGGGAGGATACCCCTACCCAAGAAGGGGCCCTGCCCATGGCCCAACAGTCTCTGACCTCTCCTCTCCACTCCCGTCCACCCACCACACCTCTGGACCAGACCTCTGCTGAGCGCAGGCAAGCACTGGGGTGCGCCAGGGTCATGTGAGTGATTCTAATCTGGGTGGAAAGGGAGCTCCTGGCTGCGTGGGAAGACCCCTGCCAGGGCAGCTCTGACACAGATAAATCCAGATGAGAGCAACACGTGCTGGTCACTGCACACTCCAGGATGTAGGTGGGAAGTCCTAAAACACCCGAGGCCCTGCCCTGCACCAACTCAGGCCAGGCCTCACCACATGCCCAGATGTCCACGGGCTTGCCATATGCCTCTTTGCGAAGGACCTCAGGGGACAGGTAGCCTGGTGTGCCAGCGAACCCTAGAGAGAGGGGAAGAGGCCACGAGGGGCTGTCACACCACCTTCTGCCCTGCTGACTGCCAGCCAACACACCCTGCCCCTGGCACTCACCAAACCACGCCTGCTGGTCCCCCTGCACCTCAATAGCCAGGCCGAAGTCTGCCAGCTTCACTGCAGCCCCTTTGCACTTGCTGGCCAGGAGCAGGTTCTCCGGCTGCAGGGAGGTGACCGGCACAAGGGTGCACGTTGTTTAAACCCAGAGGTGTTATGCAGGGAGGGGTGGGAGGTTACAAAACAAAGAAAACAGTGGTTTGCAAGAGACAGGTGCACAGGTCTGAGCCCTGCCCCATGGTGTCTGCAGGGCACAGCTGAGCCTTCACCCCAGAGTCCCAGATGCTGAGCCTGCAACCCCACAGCCCCTCTGCCCCTGGGGACAGAGACGCAGCAGCTCTGGCCTTTTAGAGGAAAGCTGGCTCTCAGCCTGAGCTTGGATCCCCATACCCTGAAAGGGCGACCTGGGGGCCAGTTGGACCAAAACCTCAAGCTCATCCTTACAAGCAAACTGAATGTTCCCCACAGCTCTGGGGCAGACCGTGCAGTGGCTGAGGGCTCCCGTGGCCCTCAGACTCCCACTGGCTGAGGGACTGCAATGGCCCTCCCTCTCCTCCCTGTTTCCCACTCCCCAGAGACATGTGGTGTCGGAGGCTCTTGAGGGGAGGTTCAGGTATTTCCTACTGAGATGGTGACCTCCCAAGGGCAAGGAGAAGCACATAGGGGCCTCAGCACTAGGGGCAGCCCAGGACATCCACCCACCAAGTGCCCCTGGCTCTGGTCATCTCCACTACATGGGGCAGGAAGGAGGCCCCTGCAATGAGCCCCTGCCCGCTGGGTATCCACAGGTCGGGGGTTACTCAGGCCCTGACACAGGGAGCAGTGCCCTTGCTCAAGCCAGAAGGACACCTGCTCCCTGTCCTGCAGCAGCGCCAAGGAGGCTGCTGTCCCCAGACTGGGGACACTTGGCACTGAGGGCCTGAGGGGGTCCCAGGGCCACTGCATCCCGTGGGTCCTTCCTGTCCCAGCTTTCAAACCCACCAGGCTCTGGTCTACCCATCAGCCTCACCACATCCCAGCGGTGGGGTCTCTCAGCTGCAGGCCTTCCTTGTCCGTGACCAGCAGGGGGCATCCCTGGAGCCCTCAGGTCCCCTTGGCCAGCCTCCCAAGCCACCCCTTCGCCCTGGTGAGTGCCCCGTTGTCCTGGCACAGCTTCCATCTGGCGCAGTACCCTCGGGATCACACTGCTGCTTGATGAGCCGCCAAAAAAGACAAAACAGAGCCACTCCACCCGCTTTTAACACTGGTTGTAAACCTCAGAGATCTTGAAATGTGAAAAAGTGGCCCCCAGAGTGAATGACATATGCTATCCCCATGTGGAAAGACTGCCATAGCCCCGAGCTGTGAGTGCCCCTCAGCAGAAACCCAGAGCTTCCTTGAAAGCTCCAGCCACGCTCTACTGAGCCGGCGGGATGAGGCCGTTTGCCCCCTTGACAGGGCAGCACTGGGGGCTTCTGTCCCCCACTTCCACCTCCTCGTCACCGTGGGGGTCCCAGTCTCCTGGGGCACATGCATCCCTGTCTACCGAGCACCAACCCACAGGCCTCTGGACACGGTGATTTTGCCAACATGAGTGGGTGGAGGCCCTAAGCTCCCTGTGCAGCCACATGGAGAAGTCGGACAGAGGGGGGGCAGGGGCTGCATTTCTCCATCCAGCCCAGAGCAGACTTGCCGCAGGTGCCCCTTTCCCGGAGGAAACAGACCAGCAGTTCTTCTGAAGAGAAGGAGCATTAAGTGAACATGGGCTGTGGGAAGCACTGGGCGAGAAGGCCTGGAGGCTCCAGGGTAGCTCTGAGGCTGTGCCCACCCCTGCTAGGCCACCTAGTGCTGCTCCCACCTACAGCTCCATCCTGGCTCTTTTGCAGCTCCCTGGGATGACATCAACTGCCCTCTGCTCTCCGCCACCCTCCCCCGTGGGGTAAGAGCAACCCCATCACTCTGCTGCTTCCTGGGCTGTCACGATCAAGATGGTGGATTTCTGTTCAGGAGAAAAGGACATCCTGTCCCCCTCAACAGGAGGTTGAGACACCAAGAATTCTGTTTGTCCCTCAGATTGGGGAGGAGGTACCATTGACCTCCACTTCTATGCCTTGGCCCCAAAGTTAACCAGATAAATCATGGGGTCTGGTAACAAAATGCCTGTGACCCCTCACAGGAGAACCACTGAATCCTAGCACCAACCCATGTGGCCCCAAGAGGAGCACCTGGGGGCCGTCTCCTCCCAGAGGCGCCTGAGTGAGGCTGACTCACGTGAGACACAGCAGGACATGCTTGGAATGCAGAGATGAGAGGGAGCAGGGGGCACAGTGGCGTGTAAAGGGCATAGGAGAGGGTCCCAGATCTGCTCTTGGTGTGGCGCTCTCCCCAGAGCAGTGCAAAGATCATCGATGGCCTAAGGAAGGGTGTGACCCCCATCCAGCATGAAAACCAGTGGGCAGGTTGGTCTTAAATGCCTTCAGGGTGATGGCCCCAGGGTCTGCACTGCTTGCCTGTCTACAGAGAAGCAGCAGGCTGAACCAAGCCTTGGGGAAGGTGGGGTTGAAGAAGGAGGAAAGGAGATTGGAAGGAAGGAAAGAGGGAGGAAGGGAGAGAGGGAGGAGCAGAGAGACAGCTAAGCTTCTGAGAGGCCACCCTGTGCCCTGGGGGGTGACCAACCTTCTTCCGAAGAGAGCCTAGAACTGTTTTGCCCAGACCTAAGCTGGGGGCAGCAGAGACTTGGAGAAAGGGCTGGGAGGACTTGGCAGACCCTGGCGAGTCCTGATGTCACCACCCTGCTCCCAACAGTGTCAGCCCTCTGTTACCTGTGTCCCACCTGCCAGAGTGGAGTCTTGGCAGGGGCTCACAGTGAGACCCTGAGTGGACATTTGTTACTAGCTTTCTCTATCGCCCAGGCTGGAGTGCAGTGCAACAGGCTGATTTCTGAAGACTAACCTCTCCCAGCCCTGAAGGTCCGGAGGGGAAGGGAGGGCCATGTGCAGACACCCCCCCAACACACAAGTGCACACACATGCACATGTACACACATGCCCACAAGACATGCACACACATGCATACACGCACACATGTACCCACATATCACATTCACATATGCATTCACACAAACATGCCCACACACGTTTGCACACACATACACACTTGTACACACATGCACACACATGCATGCATGCAGTCCCCACACACATGTGCATGCACAGATGCCATATGTATACACACATGCACACAGGCACACATACAGACATGCGACCACTCATGCAGACATACGCACTCACACCTCTATGTGTGCACATACATGCACATCCCCGCACAGGTGCAAGATGCACACACGAGCATGTATACACACGTGCATACACACACAATGCCTCCACCCAGGCATGCACATATGTATACACGAACCTCCATGTACACACATGTATGCACACGCACACACATACTTCTATGCGCATGACACATGCACACTTACATACAGGTGCACACACATAAGCATGCACACATGCCTCCACACATGCACACACATATGCACACCCTCCACACAGGAGGTGCACACACATACACATGCACATGCATGCACACACTCCATGCATGCACACAAGGACACACACACACATACACCTCTCTCCCTCCAAGCTCTACAGTGCCCCACACCGTCCAGCCCCTCACACTTCCTTGTACACAGCATGCAGGTACAGACAACAGACACCTGGCACAGAGTGGGGTGGGGACTCACCTTGAGGTCTCTGTGGACGACCCCCATTTGGTGACAATGGAGAACGGCCTCCAGGATCTGCTGGATGCAGTGACTGTGGCAAACAGCAGGTGGGTTAGTGTGAGTGGCCCCGGGGAGCAGCAAGAGGAGGCACTGGGGGCAGGGGCAATGGTGCTGTGTGGCCTGGGGTACCAGGGGGACAAAGCGAGTCAAGTGGGGAGGAGATGCTGGTCAGGAGGGGCCTCTGGAGCTCCTTCCTCACCTCCAAGGCCAGCAACCCTGGCCCTGGCCCTGCCTTCCCCTCTGGGTCCGTATCTGCTCAGAGGGCACAGCCAGGCACACAGAAGTGACTTTCAAAGGAAACACCCCTGTCCCCAGGCTCCTGCTGGCCAAGCCTGACCCTAAGCTGGGCACCCTCAGGAGGGAGGCCAGGCTGAGCCTGTACCCTGCAAGGCAGGCTGAGGTGAGTGGGCCGGGTGAGAGGGCTGGAAAACCAAGACAGGGAAGGGCCAAGGCGGCTGGGGGTGGGGGCAGACGGCTGCCTGGTGTGTGAGAAAGCCCCAAGCACCAGGACGCTGCTCTGTGCTGGAGCAGAAATAATGTGCTCAGGCACATGTTATTTCATTTTAATAAAAAGTGAAACCCGCCTAGGCGTGGTGGTTCACACCTGTAATCCCAGCACTTTGGGAGGCCGAGGTGGGCGGATCACCTGAGGTCAGGAGTTCAAGACCAGCCTGGCCAACATGGCGAAACCCCGTCTCTACTAAAAACATAAAAATTAGCTGGGTGTGGTGGCGCATGCCTGTAATCCCAGCTACTCGGGAGGCTGAGGCAGGGAGAATTGCTTGAACCCAGGAGGTGGAGGTTGCAGTGAGCCAAGATGGCTCCACTGCTCTCCAGCCTAGGCGACAGAGTGAGACTCCTTCTCAAAAAAAAAAAAAAAAAAAAAAAAAAGTGAAACCTAAGCTTCCACATTGGCTGGTGGCTACCGTGTTGGGCAGCTCAGTTCCAGCAGCACTAGGGGCATCTAACTCAGCTCCCAGGGATCTGAGGGGCTGGGCAGGGGGCTGTGTGTGCGCAGCACTGAGCACACAGAGCTTCCCCTTCAACCCTTCCTCTCATAGTCAGGGAGGGCTGTTGGCAGAAGTCCAGGGCTCTTCCAGGCCATGACTGGCTGGGAGGAGAGGTCCAAGCTGCTCTCAGGCCACCTCCCTGACACCTGTCCTAGAGCACATCAGACCCAGGGCCACGGAGCCCCTGCACACACCGAGAGCCTGTGGCTTGAATCTGCTTCTGCCCAGGTGCCCCTGGAGCCCAACACAAGCCCCTCCCTGGAGACAGCTCCACAATGCAGGGTGATAGCAGCCACCACCTCCGAGGCTGCCCTGCTGGGCCTGGAGGCATTTGCCACAGGCTGCCAATGCTCACCTGCCTGGGGTCTCAGTCACCGCCCCACTGGGCAGGGTCAAGGGAGGGATGGGAAGACCCCCTTCAAGACCCTTCTATCGCAGCCAGATCCTTGGGGACAGGAGGGTGACCAGGGTCAGCAAGATGAGTGGGCTTTGTTTTCCTAACAGCAAATTCAGAGAGGACACGGGAGGCCAGCCCTCTTCCTCAAATAGCTCCCACCCCTCCTGGTCCCATCTGCACAGCGTCAGCCATTACATTTAAAAGTGAATCTGAGTTTCCTTCTGAAGAAACCCAGCCCTCAGAGTCCTAACGGGTAAAGGACTCCTGAGGTGTGTGGGGTCAGGAGAAACCAGGCCCCAACTCATGGGAGACAGCCCCTTGGTGGTGTCACTTCAATGTCACCAGAGTGGGAGCCACAATCCTATCTCCATGCTCCATGTGCCCTGGGGTGTCCTGCCTTCCCTCCTCCCCATGTGCCCTGGGGTGTCCTGCCCCTTTGTTGAAACACCCTCCCTTCTCCCTGGCCTACACCTAGAGACTTCTTCCTGGCCTCTTCTGCTCCTGCAACTCCCGTAGGGGGCTGTGTCCCTGAAGTCAGCCCATGACAAGCCTCTATGAGGGCCATCTACTTCCCATGATGCTCTCATCTGCCTGGACCAGCCCCTCCTCCTTGTTCCTGAGGGGGCCTGGCATCTGTTCCTTTGAATGGCCAACTGTGTCCCGGCAAGGCCTGTGAGCCTAAGCATGGCGAGCTGGCTGCGGGGGCTTCCCTCTGGTGGGCAGACTCAGCCTCCCTATGGGACGGGAAGCCTGGGCAGCGGGGGGTGAGGCTATGGGGTCAGATATCCACAGCCATCCAGATGGGTCCAGATGCAAAGTGAGCTCAGTGTGGCCCTCCCAGGGGCCAGCCGGCCCCTTCATGCACTGCTGTGTGGTGTGGACGGTAGCAGCGCTGGCCAGATCCTGTGGTCAGTCTTGGCCCTGGTTTGTCCTGGGAAAAGCATAGATCTTGGGCTCCTCCTGTCCAACTGTGTGCACTTTTCCCCAGCCCATCCCCGTGGTCCATCACTTCCCTGAGGGCTGGACTTTCCTCTGCCCTTAGGCACTATCCTGGTGGAGTGATGTGTGCAGAGGTTGTGGTCACCAGGAAGTGCTACCTCCTTGGACACCAACATGCACCCCACAGACTACTGCTGAGGGCGAGAGTTGAACCTTCCTCGTCGACCTTCTTTCAGCCTCAGACTCACTAAGTCCTGGCCGCAGCTCTGGCCATGCCCTGTATCCTCCTTCCTCCCCAGATGTCATCGCCCCGTGACTCCACACTTGGCTCACCCAGTCCTCCTCGGCCTCCCCTGCTAGTGGTGCAGGGCCCCAAACCCATGCCAGAGACAGGGGGACTATGGGGCCAGCATTGGGTCTGCACCTCTCCATGGTGTCCTTGAGGGTATGATGGGGACTTGGCATGTGTTGCTGAGATCAAGTCCATCCCGTCCATTGTCACACAGGCTCCAGGCCCTGCAAACGCATGCTCAGGATCGAGTTGGCTGAGCAAGCCAGGGGTTCCCAAGACAAGGCTGCACCCAGCAGGGTAGGTGGGATGGGACAACCACCTGGCCTCGGACAGTTCATTCAGGGCGGTCCCCTGCACTTTAGGGACCTGTCCTTATATTGCCCTTATCCTGGTATAATCTGAGACTATGGCCCTTGGAGGATGTGAGACCTCATCGTCACGCCATCTATCTGCCCTCACCTTCTGTTAACATCGCTGTCTTCTCTAGGAAGGGCAGACCCCCGCTAGGTTTGTTTTTGTTTTTTTCATGTTTTGAACAGTTTATAAGATGTCACTCTTGTGATTAGAACTGTTCCCAAGCAGCATTTGGGACGTTATTCTCAGCCTGGGCTCTGATGTCCTCCCCCTCCGGGGACAGTCAGCATTGCACACAGTCCCTTCACTCATCTTTCAGAAGTAACATTGCTTTTTTTTTTTTTTTTTTGAGACGACGGAGTCTCTCTCTGTCACCCAGGCTGGAGCTCAGTAGCGCGATCTCGACTTACTGCAACCTCCACATCCTGGGTTCAAGCGATTCTCCTGCCTCAACTTCCAGAGTAGCTGGGATTACAGGCATGCGCCACCATGCCAGGCTAATTTTTGTATTTTTAATAGAGATGGGGTTTCACCATGTTGGCCAGGATGTCCTCGATCTCCTGACCTTGCGATCCACCCGCCTCGGCCTCCCAGAGTGCTGGGATTACAGGCGTGAGCCACCGTGCCTGACCGCCACTTTGCTTTTTATGGTTTTTTTAAAAAATGGGTTCTAAATGTTTTGAACTTTGCTTTCCCTGTTTGAAGAAGACATGGGCACCCTTTAGTTCCCCCATAAACTCCAAAGTAAGACCCTGCTTCCTCCTAAGATGAATTTCCAGCTTTGTTGGTTAGAAATGAGTTCAGAAAAGCAATGACTGTTCTGTTTCTTCTTGTTCCTTAGATGGGGCGCATCCAGAAATCTGTCAGCTGCTCCACGGCAGCAGCTCCTGGCCCTTGGCAGGTACCAGGCAGGGCATTAGTACACTTGCCCTGGCTGCGTCTGGGTGGTTCAGAAAGCACCTCCCTGCCCAGGTCTGGCCAGGAGGTCTCGGCCCATCCTGTCCCATGCCTGTCCTTCTTTTTTTTTTTTTTTTTTTTTTTTTGAGACGGAGTCTTGCTCTGTAGCCCGGGCTGGAGTGCAGTGGCCGGATCTCAGCTCACTGCAAGCTCCGCCTCCCGGGTTTACGCCATTCTCCTGCCTCAGCCTCCGGAGTAGCTGGGACTACAGGTGCCCGCCACCTCGCCCGGCTAGTTTTTTGTATTTTTAGTAGAGACGGGGTTTCACGGTGTTAGCCAGGATGGTCTCGATCTCCTGACCTCGTGATCCGCCCGTCTCGGCCTCCCAAAGTGCTGGGATTACAGGCTTGAGCCACCGCGCCCGGCCGCCTGTCCTTCTTTACCTCTGTCTCAGCACAACCCCGACTGTTCAGACGTGGGGCTCCGCCCGGGGATAAATTAAGCCCCCTCCTTTGCTCCAGTCCTGCCCCGAGTCTGTGGCGATGCCTGTGGAGTAGGGACCCATGAGAGCCTCTGTCAGACTCTCCACCAAGATCCACTGCTTGAAGGCTGAAGCTCATGCACAGAGAACAAAGCCGCTGCGGCCCCAGGCAGGGCACGAGGCTCACCCAGAAAGAAAGGAGCCCAAGGCTGCTGAAGCCTGAGGAGGGGCCCCGTGCTGAGGCTGTTGCACTAGCGGGGCCAACCCAGGAGGAGTTCTCCAGGAGGCTCCTTCCCTCTCCATGTCCCCTCTCCCGCTCAGCCTCCAAAATCACTGCCCAGATCCTGGCACCCTCTACAGGACGCAGGCCGTGCACCCCCTCGCTCCCCACAGTCTGGCTACGGAATGCCCTCCATTTGAGCTCCAAACCCTCAACGGAGGCAGTGGAGTTTCTAAGAGAACATCTCTTCTGGCTGGTTCCAAGGGACCCCATACACCAGGGGTGCCCTCTGCATCGGGAGTCCTGTGAGGGGAGGTGGGGAGACCCGGGTCAGAGCAGGGAACACTACAGTTTGCTCTGGCAAAGGTTCCTGGGACCTGAACAGCCCAAGCATTTCCTGAAAACCCTAGAAATCCCTTTCTTCTCCCTTCCCAAACCTACCCTGAGGCTGCTCCAGACCTCGCCAGGCCAGTTCTGCGGTCCCCCGGCCCACAGCAAAAAATCTGGGGTTCAAGCAGGTGGGACTCCTGCTGCCAGGCCAGGCACCCCAGGGCCCGCCATGGGGAGGGGCTGTGGGTGTGTGTGGGGGTGCTGTGTGGCCATCAGAGACTCAGACCGAGGAGGGAGATGCCGAGCAAGCCGGTGCCTGTGGATTGGGCAGAGGGGCTGGCGCTCCGGAGGGAACTGGCCTGGTGTGATGAGGAAGTCACAGGTGACCCCTTCGCCCCCATGGCTGGGGCTGCCCCATTCCAGCCTCCACCTGGGGCGGCAAGGGGTGCAGCATTCTGGGCAGCCTGACTCTCGAGCTGCCCCCAGAGCGGGAGACAACAGGCTGCGCTTCCTTCCCCAAACCTGATGAACACAATGACGCCTGAACCACACAGTGGGGCCAAAAGGGATCCATGGGAGCAGAGGGGCTCTGGGCGGTGCAGGACATCGCTAAGGAGGCAGAGGGAGCATAGGAGACAGTGGGGTGCAGGGGGGCAGGGGAGAGGGCTGGAGGTGGCAGGTGAGGAGGAGGGTGGGAGTGAGGGGCCTGTGATGGGGCATGGGCAGGGGGTGAGGGTGGGTGAGGGTGGGGCTGTGGTCTAAGGTACTCCTGAGCCCTAGCTGTGGGGTCTGATCTGCTGATGGGAGGCTCTAGGAGGCCACATGCCCCCACCCTTGCCCAGCATCTGCCCACCCCTCAGGGCACTCCACCCACCCTAGGATCCCACCTGCCCCGGCAGGTGTCTGGATGGGCCACCAGGGACCCTCGAGTCTACCTGGCCAGCAGGCAGGCAGCAGCACGCTCTGTGACATATCTCACCCCAGAAGCTCAGAGCAGGGGGACAGGGCTCCGTTCCACTTTCTACTTTTCTTCTAAGTAGAATATAAAGGAAAACCTCGTCTTCCTCCGCTCCAAGGGCACAGGCCTCTCCAGGCTGTTCTGCAAACTACAAAGTTCCTCCTCAAGGATCCTTAGAAAAGAAGCCAGTGCCCCGAACCCCACAGAAGTCTGGGGCCAAGAGACTCGCCAGTTCTGTCCCTCTCCCTGCCTGGCTCTAGGGGAGGCCCAGTGGCAGCAGAACTGCTCGCACTGCCCATCAGGGACGCGGGCCATGTCGCCAAGGGCAGTTTCCTATTGGTGCAGAGGCAAGTCACATCAAACTACTCCTGCTACTTTAAAAAAAATTCATTTTTCTGGATCAGAAAAGTAATACATACTCATTTTAAAAAGAGGTTTTTTTGAGACAGAGTTTTGCTCTCGTTGTCCACCCAGGCTGCAGTGCAATGGCGCAATCTCAGCTCACCACAAACTCCGTCTCCTGGGTTCAAGCGATTCTCCTGCCTCAGCCTCCCGAGTAGCTGGGATTACAGGCATGCGCCAGCATGCCCGGCTAATTTTGTATTTTTAAGGGTTTCTCCATGTTGGTCAGGTTGGTCTCGAACTCCCGACCTCAGGTGATCCACCCACCTTGGCCTCCCAAAGTGCTGGAATTACAGGCGTGAGCCACCGGCCTGGACTAAAAAGAGTTTTTAAATAGACAAAGAAGATACAAATTTAAAATCATCCACAATTTCACTACCTAGTGAGGTCCTCCGTTAGCCTTATTTACGTATTTATTTTTTGAAGACAGGGTCTTGCTCTGTCACCCAGGCTGGAATGCAGTGGCACGATCTCGGCTCACTGCAACTTTGAACTCCTGGGTTCAAACCATCCTCTTACCTCAGCTTCCCAAGTAGCTGATGTGCATGTGTGCCACCATGCCTGGCTAATTTTTTTAAGTTTTTGGTAGAGAGGGGGTCTCATTATACTGCCCAGGCTAGTCTCAAACTCCTGGTCTCCAGCAATCCTCCTGTCTTGGCCTCCCAAAATGTTAGGATTACAGGTGTGAGCTACCATGCCTGGTCTCAGGTTTTTTGTTCGTTCGTTTGTTTGTTTGTTTTTAATACACATCTCTGTGGCAGAGCAGGGTGGACAGAGCCCAGCGGGCAGGGAGTAATGCTGTCAGCTGTCCTTGAGGTGAGATGTACTATTACAAGAGACATCCTTGTCAGGTGTCAGGGTGGCATCTGGCCTGGGCCACAGCAGGCTACCAGTGGCCTATGCTTCCAGGGACTGGGCCCTGTCACCTCCCCAGCTGACATCTGCCATCCCTCAATCTGGTCTCCAGCAGCCAGGCCACCAACAGCCATCTCTGAGACCATCTGTCCCTCTTCATTCCCCCTGGGGAGGGCTGGCCTTGTGGGAAGGGCTGCCTGAGGGTCCACAGGAAGCCCCACCTGGATGGAGCCCAAGTTCCTCCATTCCATCCCCACACTGGGAGGCCCACAGACCCAGGGCCAAGCCCTCTGAACAGGGCCTTGGGCGTGGAGGGGAGGTGGCCTTTTGGCTCTGCACTGAGGTTACAAGTTTCCTTTGGCTTCATGCCCATTGCCCTGGGGTGTGGGTAAGCAAGGATGCTCAGGACCAGACGTGAGTCAGAAAGAGCAGCAGGAGTGGGTGAAGGAGGGGTGGTGAGGGTATAAGGGAAGAGGGACAGGCAGCGTGAGGGCTCTGCACCCACCTGGCATCAGCCTCGCTGTAGTATTCTCTCGCCACAATGTCTTCAAAGAGCTCCCCACCAGTGACCCTATGGGAGAAGCATGAAGGGGTCACAGATTCTGGAGACCCCTGTCACACTGTCACCTCCATTACTACCACCACCACCACCACTATCATCGCCATCACTCCCATCATCACTAATGTCACCATCACCAGCATCATCACAATCATCACCACCACCACCAACTACCATCATCACCAACCACCATCACCATCACTACCACCATCACCACCAACCATCACCATCACCACCAACCATCACCATCACCACCAACCAACATCACCACCAACCATCACCATCACCACCAACCAACATCACCATCACTACCACTATCACCAGCATCACCACCACCATCACCAACCACTATCACCACCACTATCACCACCATCACCACCACCATCACCATCACCACCACCACCATCACCATCACCACCACCACCATCACTACCATCACCATCACTACCACCACCCTTACCATCACCACCACCATCACCATCACCAACACCATCACCAACACCATCACCATCATCGCCATCACCATCACTACCACCACCCTTACCATCACCACCACTATCACCATCACCACCACCACATCACCATCACCACCATCACCACCACCATCACCACCACCATCAACACCATCACCACCATCACCACCATCACCACCACCATGACCACCATCACCATCACCAACACCACTATCACCATCACCAACACCAATACCATCACCACCATCACCATCATCACTACTATCACTACCATCATCACCATCACCTACACCACCACCACCACCATCATCACCATCACTACCACCACCACCATCATCACTATCACTATCACCACCATCACACCATTACCATTATCATCACCACCACCATCACCATCATCACTTGGGACTGACAGCTTACTAGTGCTTACTTATCTATAATGACATTTAACATTTCAGTCCTCACAACCGCTCTATGACTTTGGTCTATACTCCATTTTTATGGATGAGCAAACAAGTTTCAAAGATTTGGTGACTTGCAGAGTGGGCAGCACAGGAACTTTGTCTCGGGGTCTGCATTGTTACACCCAGGCCTTGTGACTCAAATTCCAAGTCTGAGAAGATCTGGTCTCCCCTCCTCAACACTCTCCCACCCCCACTTAGGGCCAGAGTGGTGGCCCTTGCACAGGATCAGAGGCCCAAAGACACGGTGCCTAAATCTGGCCTCTTTGGTGGCCCGGGGTCTTGAGGTGTTCAAGGTCCCATCTCTAGGAGGAGAACAGAGATGACAGGCAGAAGGGAGGTCTCTGCCCACTCTCCTGCCCTGTGTCTCCACCCAGTGAGTAGTCATTGGGCTCTACGGTCAGGATAGACCCTGTGAACAGAAGCCACAATCTGAAGGGCCTCTGGGAGCTGGGTAATGTGGGCATGGAACAAAAAGGTGGAGGGGCTGGACGCACGGCAGGGGAGTAGGACAGCCCTCCATAGGTCTGCCCAAGCCCCTCACACACTCAGCCTGCTTGAGTCGGCTGGAAGACTCCCCTAGAAGTTCCCACCCCTGAGAAGGTTAGGGTCTCTGCTCCCACACCACCTCCTGTGACCCTATGTGTGGGGCAGGCCTGTGGGGCCCGAACCCCTCCTCTGCCTCTGCACCCTCTTCCCCATCCCCCCACCTGCTCCACTGCACTGCCCAGGCGCTGTGGCTTCTCTATCTGCCTGGCAGTTTTCCCCATTGGTTCTGGAAAGTAGGGCTTAGGTCTTCCTCATTTTTGGGCCCAGCACTTGGGGCTGGGCTGGTCCACGGCAGGGAAGACCCAGGGAGTGGGTCTGTTTAACATGTGACCTTGGCACATGTGGATGCTCTCTCAGCACTAGAGAAAAAGAAAAGTGAGCATGTGTTGAATGTTGGCTCCCCCCTGCTCCAGCTAAACACATGCCCTGATGATCCCATTGAATCCCCTCAAAATCCTTCGAGCAATGTGAGGGTGAAATGCACTGGGAAGACACCCAAGTCCCTGGCACCTAGCAAGGCATTAAAAGACTGGGTGTTCCCTTTCCTTTCCCCGTTTTTCTGTCTGGGCTGGGGGCTGGGGGCTGGGGGCAGGGGCTCTGCCTCTGTTGCCTGACTGGCTCTGCTGTTCTGTGTCCCCAACCTGCACCTGACATAAGACCTGGAGCTCTGCTCACCCTTGCTCACTCCTCTGCGTGCCTCTCTCACTCCTCATGGGCCAGCACATTTATACAGCCAATCAACCACCAGATCAACCACAAGGAAACAAAACAGTGTTGACGGGGGCCCTTCCCAGGGTCATCTGGTCTGGCTCCTGAGCTTGGCCTGTCCGTGAGGGGGTGTGTGTGCATGTGTTCACATGTGTGGGTGCCTGTGTGTGCCCTTGTGTACATGTATACTGGCTTGTGCATGTGAGCACATGTGCATGTGTGTCTGCATGTCCGTCTGTACCTATGTGTGCCCATGCGTGCACTCATGTTCATGTATATTGTTTTGCATGTGTGCATGCGTGCCTGTGTGCATGTGTGTACAACTGTGTGCCTGTGTGTGCCCTTGTGTACTTGTAGAGCAGTTTGTGCATGTGCACACGTGTGCATGTGTGTCAGTGTGCATGTTTGTACATGTGTGTGCTTGTGTGTATACATGTGCATTGGGTAGGAAGATCAAATCCCACATCTAGCCCAGCAAGGGTCTGGCATGCCCCAGTGTTGTGCTATAACTGTCCAGGTCTTGGCACACATTAACACAGATTAGGCTCTGTAGATGCTGAGTCTAGGCACAGAACAGTGGCTAAAAGGCCTTAAGGTCTTGAGCCAGGGCTGCACCCCAGAGTCCCTCCAAGGGGTGCCTCACTAGGGCTGATGCCAGGCCCTCTGGGGTGCTCTGTGTGCTCAGGAAGCTGCACCTGAGACTCCCTGGCCAGGGCCATCTAGTGGTTCAGTTTCAGGGAAGGGAGTTTGCTTCTCCACCCACGTTGGTTGCTGTGGGGAGTTTGGGAGACTCAATACTGGCCCAGGAGGAACATAGTCTGGGAAGGCACACATATGGTTTCATGGTCCCCTTTCCTCAGGCTGTGGGGGACACATGGCTGATTCTAGGCTTCAGCCATGGCACCTATGGGAGCTTCTGTCCTCTGGGTGTGCAGGTGTGTGTGAGACCCTCTATTCCCAAGCCTGGTTCTCAAGCCCTGTGACATTCCCAAGCAAGGGGAGTGGGGATATCTGTCAATCCCCCAGAATCCACAGAGTCCCCAAACTACCGTGGGGCCTCAGGGCCTCCTGAGGGCGATGCCAGCCAACTCCAGAAACCACTGTCCCCGCCCTCTGCTGGCCTGAGGCTGGCTGAGGCACAGGGGCCATGGAGGTTTGTGGGGAAGACATGCAGGGTCCTTCCTGACTTGCCAGACAATGTCTTCTTCCCAGCCTGCCTCAGGGCCTCCACTGACACCTGCCTGGCATGTGCTTGGCAAGGCGGGAGACATGAGAGTCTCTCAAATGGGCACACACATGCACGAACACACCACCCTTTCTTCTCCTCAGCTCCTGTGACACATGCAGCCATCTGTTGACCACCAGGGCCCCTGGACAGGACCAATCCCACAGTCTCTCCATTTCCTGGGAAAAGAGGCTGATGGAGGTGTGGTGGGGCCCACAGGTGTGCAGCAAGCCTGCCAGCTCCCCAGGGCCACAGGACAGACGTTTCAGGACACAGCCTCAGCCAGGCCGTGGCGACTGTGTCCAGGTCAGCCCCAGTCACCTGGCTGGTGATTGCAGTTGGTGTCTTGTGGGACATGCAGGGGAACCTGAGAGGTGGCCAAGCCCCTGCAGGGACAGTCTCAGCTTCTCTAGGCCAGAGAACCTCATGTGGACAGAGGCCTCCTCAGGCCTACATGTGCCATGGCCTGTCGTCTGTCACTTGAGGAAGGAGGAGCTGAGAGGGCAGTCCCCATGCAGGCGCGTCCTATCTCTGCTTGGCCTGCACGCTCACAGCAGCCATGGGGAGGGCCTGGGGTAACCATGGCAATAGCACCAAGGTTGGGCTTCCCTGGCTGTGCGGCCGCCTGGGGGCCACAGGGCCAGGCTAAGGCCTATGGGCCCTTGCCCAGGTCAGGGTCCTGGAGCAGCACTGACTCACAGACAGCTAAATATAGCGCTGCTTAGCAGGAACTGTCAAAAGTGAGGGAGATGAGATCACTGCTTCTAAATCCGGCAGGAAGTGAGAGGCGGCAGCGGCCCCAGACACCTTCTCACTGAGCTACCGCACACACACTCATAAAACACTCACACATGCACATTCATGCACACACACACGCACACATGCATGCACACACATGCAAACACACATGCATACACTTGTGCCAGCGTACCCACATGCACATACCTCCACACGCTCACTCACACATTCACACAATACACATGCACATGTATGCACATCCCCACCCATATGTACCCTGATTTCATGTGCTCACACGCCCCCATGTGCAAACGCCCACACACACGCATACATGTGCACATGCTCACATCTCACAGCCACATTCATAAACACACACATGTGCGCTCACGCCAGCCAGCGGTGTCCCAGTCCTTCGGACGAGGGCTCCAAGGAAAGAAGGGTGAATGCAGCTTCTGACTGACTATTCCTCTGGGGTCCACCCACCCACTGCCTCCAGTGTACCCTGTTCTGTGTGGAAGAGAGGGGGAGCCCAGGATGTCAGCCCTGCCTCCGTGGGCCTCAGTAACCCTAGTGCAAAGCAAATGAGGAGAAGCGAGGGAGGCTGGGCCAGGCACAACTTGGAGCAAGGGGACCAGCAGCAGAAGCACACTCAAGGGAGTGGCCAGCCCACGGGTTGGGACTATTCCCTGGGGCTGGGGAGGGTGCAGATCCCACCCTGAGCCAAGGCTGGGAGTGAGTGTGGCGAGAGTCCCCAGCTCTGGAACTTACAGATCGAAGACCAGGTAGTGGAAGCCCTCCTCGGAGATGCTGTCGTGGAGACGCACTGTGGGGACAGAGAAGCCATGAGGGGCTGGCAGTAGCCCAGGACACACCCCCTGCCTGCCTCCATACCTGGCCAGGCACACCACGAGCTGTGTAAGCCCTAGGGCTGCCCACAGGATCGGGCTGGGTAGGGCCTAGGTGGGCAGGGCTGAGCAGAGTGCTTTGGGCCCTGTGGGCCAGCTGACCACCCAGCGAGCACCCACAGGGCCTCTGGGCCCCTGCCCTTTCCTTGCCCTCAGCTGCCAGTCTGGTCACCTGTCTTCTTCTGCCAGAGAGAGACCAGGCCCTTTTGGTCCCAGCCTGGGCCTCAGTTGCTCCCAAACACCATGGAGATGAGCAGGAGGAGCTCACACCGCCAAACCCCAGAAAGGAGCCGCCATGAAGCTCCACATGAGGAGAAGCTGGGACAAAAACCACTCGTTATTTGTCTTGGGTCTTCCCAGGGCTGCCCTCAGCCTTCAGGCTCTGTGTCTTTGCTGTGTGCTGCCGGCACAGGCTGGCGGGCAGGGTCCCCGCCCAATGCAACATCATCCAAAGGTTGGGCCCTGAGCTCCAATTCCAGAGCTGGTATGGTCAGCAGGATGGACCACCATCATTCCCTCCTTCCTCCCTGCACAGCTTCCCATGACAATCTATGTGCAGCGTGCCTGGCCCTGGAACTCTGCCTGGCGCAGGGCAGGAGCTGGTCAGGATGTGATGAATGAACGAGTGGATAGATGAAGAGGCGAGGGAACAGTGAGTGATTTCAGCACAAAGCAAGCAACCTCAAGGCCTGCTTTTCCTTGAGCTGGAGATGTGCCCTGTACTAAGCAGCAAATATTTTCTAGGAATGACTCATTTTGGACACTCTCCCACGTGCCGATTCTGATGATTGCTAGAACAACGAGGACGATGACAGCCAACACACTAGGGCTGTTCTAAGCACTCTGTGTGTGTTATTTCATTTAACCTTCCCGACCACCCTGAGAAGTTACAGATGAGGAAGCTGAAGCACAGAGAGCTTAGGTAAGCAGCTGACAGTCACACAGCTCACAAAGGCAGAATAGGGCTGTGGACTCAGGGGACAGTCTGCTTTGAGGGCCTGCACCAGCCTCATTCCCTCCAGTCTTCAAATCCTGGGAAGACGAACCCCTGAGGTGTGGCTCTCCTCCACCACTTGAGACTGGGCCACAGACACTGAACAGGTAAGGCGCAGCTGTCTTCTCCTAGGTTCGCAGGCCCCTGGGCCTCAGGCAGCCCCTTCCTCGGATGCTCCAGCGCTGTTCCAGTTTCTAACTGGCTGCCAGTGCCCTCCCTCCTCTGGCTCTGGTTCTCCCAGGGGCCTGGCCTGATAATGTCCTTACATCCGGGAACTCCATGTGGCCTCTGGGGCCTAGGACTCACCCTACAGATTCCTGGACTCCAGCAGCCCCACACCGATGGCCCTCCTTAGCCCCTAAACCTCAGACAAAATGCCCTCCACCAAGGGCAGGCCAGGCCCCAGAAGCCTCCACAGAGTCAGAAAATATAGGGCAAGCCCTGCCTTTGCCACTTGCTCTGGCTGTGTGACCTGGGGCAGGTTGCTCAGACCATCTAAGCCTCAATCTGCCCCTCTGTGAAATAGTATAAATAGCACCTCTTCACGGGGTGGCCATGAAGATCAATTATGTAACCTTTGTGGTGCTCTGAAACAGTGAGCACTAGGTGAGCCACAGCTCTGGGACCATCACTGTCACCATCATCACCTGAATGTGAAGAATCCCAGGTGACCAACGCTCCGCACCAGGGCCTGGGGCCCACTTAAGAGTCCTGGGGTTTTTGCAAGCCCAGTGCAAAAAGACCTGCTCCACTTCTCTGCCTCAGGCCAGTAGCCCAGCCTTCTCCTCTCTGCCCCCACCAAGCCCCATTCTCAAAGAGCAAGGTCTTCCCCAGACCATGTCCTGGGTCAGCTCCCTGGGCGGAGGGCAAATCTTGCCCACCAGGGCTGTCTGGGAGCTGATGCTGACCTCTGTCAAGCAGGGACTCCACCAGCTAAGGCACTTGTCTGAAACCAATGTCCCCTTTCCCTCTCACCCATCTCTGGCTGACTTCTGTCCCAAGAGCAAGGATGCCCTCTCACTAGGTCCCCTGGACCCTCTCTTCACCCCTACGCAGGCTGGCCTGTGTGTCCCTAAGACATGGCGGATCCTGGAGGCCCACCAACATCCCGCTTCTGGCACTTGCCTGTGAAACCTCTGGAGTTAAAAAACTCACCCCTCCCCACTCCTTTCTAGTGGGGGCTGCCCAATAAGCCCAGCTGGGGGCCCAGCAGGCTGGCCCCTCTGAACTGCCCCACCTGGGACATGCTTCATGAAAATCACACACTCAGAGCAGAGGTGATCCCAGGGGCCAGGGAGGGGATGCCCCCCACAGAACCCCACAGGCAGCTCCAAGGGAGGCCCTGTCATCCATGAAGGTACCTCACCGCTCCCTGGGGGTGCTGCAGGGCCATCCTCATGGTGGGGGCTGCCCCTGCCCTCAGGCACCCACCTCCCCATGCAGGCCTGGTGGGGTGGGGCAGAGGCAGATGGGCTCTGGGGTGGCAGTGGGAGGGGAGATCCCACCTCCTCAGCAGGAAGCAGGCTGCTTAGGCCAGATGGAGCACTGGGGGTCTGTGTGGGGAGTCTGGGCCATGCGCATGTGGACACTTTTTAAAAAAACATTTTTAACATTTTAAAAATAGTTATATACTTATTTTAGTGGTTTAAAAGAAAACGTAACTGGCACATCAGACGGCGAATTCACACACAGGGCTAAGTAAAAAAGTGAATTGTCAGAAAATCTATTTAAATAAAAACAGTAAGCAAATAACACTGTGGGCAGCATACAGAGGTGGTAAATAAATAAAGTCCTGGATTACTAAGAGGAACCAGGGTGAAGAGTCCAGTCTGGATGCAGTGGGACGGTGGGCAGCGGCGAATCTCTCCAGGGGCTAAGCTGCAGCAGTGGGACCCTGAGAGCCCACCGGGGGCTGCAGCCTGGCGCGCGCCCTGGAGTTGGGGCTGCCGCTTTCCATGCTGGGGTCCTGCTGGGTCCACTGGGGCACCTGCCCCTCTGCCCAGCTCATTGGTGAAGCATTGGATGAGGTAAGGTGGTTCCAGTCCCCTAAACCAGGCGATGAGGGTTCGGCGACCTTCGGAGCCAGGCCCAGGTGAGTGTGTGGATGCCCCAGGCTCCTAAACAGGCTCCCAGTCCCCAGCTGTTCCTTTGGAACAAGCACACCTGGGGTCCTCCTGGCATAAGTGAATCAGAGCTTTGGAGGAAAGGGCCCAAAATCCACCTGACAGCTCCCCGCGTGTGTCTGAGGCCAAGAGCGGCTGCCATCCCCAGGGCATTTCCTGGCTGCTCCCCAATATGGGCAAGGCCTGGGTTCCAGGCTCCAGATGCCCCCGTGGAGCAGCTGACTCTGGGCCAGGGTCACTTGACCTCAGACCGTAGTTCCAGAAGCCCTGGGCCAGCAAAAGAAAACAGTAGGGGCTCTCAGCCCGAGGACGGCATGCGCTGGGGTCTTTGGTCAGTCTTTGTTTTCCTTGTAATTGGGCCATCTTGTGGCTTTTTTGAGGCCACAGAATGTTGAGGCCCCTGTGTGTTCTCAGCAGAATGGTGGCTCAGTGTTATGGTGGCTCAGAGTTATGGGGGTTACGTGCTGGGCACTGGCTCAGCGGAAGGCTCTGTGAGGAATGTGTCCTTTACCTTCCTCTACAGCCACTGTCACCAATGCCACAGACAAGACCCAAAGGACAGAGTGGGGTGGGGAGGGGACCTGTCCAGTTGGGTGGAGCTGGGCACCCAGAGCCCCGCCTTGGGGCTGCCCTGGCTCTGAGCACTCCCTGGAATCATGTCACACAGGACAAAGTCCTCAAGGTCAGGGGAGGAAAGGGGGCGTCCTCAGCGGCTTCTGGTGGGATATTTCAACAGAGAAGAAAAGGAAGTCTTTCTGTATCTCTTTGAAAGTCTGATAGAGAAACCGGAACAGGATCCATCCCCCCGCCCACCCCGGGTCGCTCACCGATATTGGAATGCTTCAGAAGGCGGCAGATCCGAGCCTCTCTCTCCAACTTCTGGTGATCTGGGGGACAGAAAAGAACAAGGCGTCACCTCCTGCCCCAGCAACTGGTGGCCCACGGATTGTCCATGTCAGGAGAGGCCCACCAGGGTGTGCCAGGGCCTCTGATGAAGAGAGGAGTGGTTGTGACCCCACAGTGAGTAGTCGTGCCCCCGCCAAGGGAGCACCCTTTGTGGGCACCCCCTGGGCCACTGGTGGCAAGGCTGGGGCAGGGACCAGCTGGCTTGTGTTTGGGGTGGAGAGGCCCATTCAGGTGGTGAGTGCTACTAACTCGGGGCTAAAAGTTTCCCTGGATGATTCAAAGTCAGCAGTGCACTGATTTAATCCTCCACTTATTTGTCCTAATTCCATACTCTTTGGAGCTTTTGGCTGAAGCCAAATTTGTTCTTCCGAGGCAGGGGAGGGGCTGTCAGAATGGGGCCGGGAGGGGGTGAGGGTGTGCCCCGGAGCCGGCTGGCAGGAGGAGGAGGGGAAAGCCTCAGAGAGGCCTTGCTTGGGGTATAGAAGTAAACTGGTGGTGAAGCAGGAGGTGGCCCCTCCTTCCCTCACCACTCTCCTCCCACCCCACAAGGTGCAGGGCCCAGATCCCTGGACACTGGAGGTGTGGAGGTGACTGGTGCCCCTTGGGTGACCCCTCCACTGGCCCCCAAAGGATGGAGCAACTTATCTGCCAGAAATTTTACATTTCAATTACAGGCAGGAGGCTTTTTAAAACTGATGGAGATTGTAATAGCAAAACCCAAAACCCCACACTTCCCCTGACAGGACTCCATGCGCTGCAGTCCCACAGGGTCCCATACAGCAATGCAACAAAGTCCTCCACCAACCCCCACGTGCAGGTAGCACCCACATCCTAATAGTATGTAGGGAACGAGCAGCAAAGGAGGACTCACAGTGTGCTCTTATTTACACAAAGGTCGAAACTAGACAGTCGGTGGGCACAGCCGCGCATGGGGAGCTGCGAGGAAAGGACAGTGCATTTCAGAGTTCAGGACGTGACTGGGGAGGGCGCATCGGTGTCTGGAGCCCCCTCCACCTGCCCAGTGCTGAGTCCCACCACAGGAAAGGTGAGCAGGGCCGGGGGCACATAATTAATACACAAGATAAGACCTCGGGGATGCCTCCTTCGCCAGGAATGCCCAGTAGCGCCCAGGAGCAGGGAAAGAATGAGGCTGCAACTTCACAATCTTCCTCCGGAGGCACTGAAACCTCTGATCCCTGGGCTTGGCAGAAACTTGTCTGCCTGCAGGAAGGGAGGCCTGGCCGAGTCGTGTTTGGGGTCAGTTCCCCTGGAGCAGGTGTGGCGATGGTGGCCTGGGGTACAGGACATGCCTGCAAACACGTATAGGCCTTGAGTGAGAAAGCCACGCCTGCAGATGGGAAGGTCTCTGGGAGCGGCATCCCCCGACTTCCCCCTCCCAGGACAGGCATTCGTCTCCCTGCCCTGGCCACCTGGCTGCCATCTGCTTCAAGCCCAGCCGCCTGGCATCCCACGAGAGGGATTCAGAGGGATCTGACAGAGCCTCCAGGTGGCACAGAGGGAGTCAGACCCCACCCCGCTGTTTTGCTGGAAGCCCAGGGCATACCTGCTCCCTCCCCCACCTGCACACCCACCTCAGCAAGCACTGCACAGTCTTCTAGAATACCCCAGTCCCTGCTCCCTCTCCCTCTCCTCTCCCCTCCCACTGAAGTGGGAGCTGAGGTGCCAGGAGCCTCAGGGATTTGTGATGGCAGAACTGGAACCAGCCCAAGTGTCTGTCAGCATCGGAATGGAAAAATCAAACATAGTCCTAATAGAATACACACGGTGTGGGCTCCGTTTTCCTATCTGCATGGAGCTCAAAACCCAGCAACACTGGACACACCTGCGGAGAGGAGGGGTCCATGCACGAGGCCTGGCTCCAGTGGAAAGCAGGGGATGGATTCTTGTAACACCCCCAACCCCCATCCCTCTGGGGTGGGAGGAGGGAGGGCTCTCAGTGTGCAGGGCGGTGAGTTCATGGGGTTATTGTTTTATTTCCTAGTGTCTTTCTTACACTGATTCTGAACATTTTTCAGACATAGAGAAACACTGCAACAATAGTACAGAGCAATCGTGTACAGCACTTCTGTACAATCTCCCTGCCCCGCCCCGCTTCCATATGACACACTCGCTTTTTCTGACGCGTGTGTAACACCAGGCAGCACTCAGGTGTGTCTCATAAGGACAGGGTGTCCCTTCCATAATCTCAATGCAGGTCCCAGATTCAGTAAATTGAATGCAGATATGACACTCATGTCTCTAAGCTACAATCCACGTTCCACCTTTCCAACCTGTCCCAATAAAGTTGATGGCTAATCTTTCCCCAGGACAGGATCCAAGCCCGGGACCACACATCGCCACGGGACGTGTGGGCCAGCGCCAGGCTGAGGGAAAGGAGGACCTGGGAGAGAGGCGGTGGAACCATGGCACATAGTTTCCTTTTGAAAAATTGCCTGATTAGAGTTAAATCAATAAAATCATAAATCCAAATCAGGAGAAAGATGCAATTATGAACGCACTCTCCTGGGACACAGATAATTTACATGCCTGTGTTTTATTACTGAAACATCGCCAAGAGCTGAGCCCCAGCCCAAAGATGATACCTATTCCTGAGCACGTGTTTAGGGAGATAATTATTTGTGTGGGGCGAAGAAAGGGCACCTGGCTGCCCAGTCCTGGCACCAGGTGTCCACTCACGGTGGCCATACAGATTGCTGACTGGTCCTCTTTCTGTAACACCCACAACAGCACCTCGACCACCTCCTCCCAGCAGCTGCAGTAGGTTAGCGCTCAGAGAGCCGCTTGGAAACCATCAACCATGACACAAGATCTAAGCTGGTAACATCCAGACACACACGTCGTATAGCGTGCTTCACTCTCGGTGCCAGGTTTATGGCTAATGTTGTTTTATTTGTTAACTTCCCCTCCCCCAGTTTTGACAGTGATCATGTGTTACTTCCATAATTTAGCAAAGCATTGTTTTTAAAAAAGATTTTGATCCTGTCTCCAGTGAGCAAGCTACTGATTCAATATGACAAGGATGTTTCATAAAATCTGCTATGGTAACATTTGCCCTTAAATTTTAAAAAATCAGGCAAAAAATAAATCTAAGCGGATGTAAGGTGACTCTGGATGGGACTGAGAAGCCACAAGAAGGAGGGGGCAGGAGGAGGCGGCATTCTCTCTGGACCTGGCTCAGACAGCCCCATCTCAGGGCAGGCCAGAATCCAGCTTCCTAACTCTGTGCATATACTATGATTTCCTTTCTACAAAACCAGGGACATTATTCTCAGCTTCCACATTCACATCGTAAACCCCTTGTCATGAACAAGGTTAAGTAAGTTAAACTGAACCCAATCCAGTGCATAAGAAATGTGCCCTGGCCCTAAACAGTACAGCAGAACCTGGCCCTCGACAGTACAGAGGAATCTGGGGGAAGCCCCAGCTCAGTCCTGTTCCCTGCCCCAGACAGTGGAGCAACCACATCTTGCTCATCCCTGCCTGCCAGCCTCATTCTGGGGGGCTCTGGTCCCCAGGGAATCTGCTGGACTCAGGAGACCAGAGCAGTGGCCACTGAGCAGGTCCCGAGGCCAGCAGGCCTGTGGCGAGAACACAGCCAGAAGTCTGCCAGCAGCGGCTCCCTACCTGTCCAGGGCCCTGTCAGTGCCCCCGGGACCCCAGCAGGGCACCCCTTCCTGAAGGAGGTCCCAAGAGGCCTCCTGAGTGGCCAGCCCTGGCTATGCCCACTACAGTGACGTCCTGGTCAGGGCCAGGCAGTGGGTCACGTAGCTCATCCAGGTGACCCAGTAAGAGGGGCTCACCAGGTGTGGGGGCTGTGGGGGCTGAGTGGCCAGGCCTCAGGGCTGTGCTAGGTTCTCTGAGGGGCCTGGAGTTGGGACGCTCAGGATCACCCAAGACCCCTGATGCTCTTCATCCTCATTGCCACATCTCACAGCTGGGCAGGGATGTCCGTGTGGTTAACATTTTATTAGGTAGTATTGATGCAAGTCACAGAAGAGGTGCCACACCTCTGTAGGTTGTGAATCCAACGACAAGGAAACCCCAAGAGCCCACTCCACCCGACAGCTGGTGCCTGGTCAATTCCTCAGAAGGTGCTGGATCCCCTCTCCCCATCGGCCAATGTCAGGCTCAGGCTCATGGCACTTCTGCGCGCGCACTGGCTCCCAGAACTGCAGTTCCCTGTGATGCTGAGTTTTCCTAAAGGAGTCTAAGAACAGCCTCTGACACAGACCATGGGACAGAAAGCAGCGGCTGGGGAGTGAGGACACAGGCTGAGCCCCTCCCAACCTCCAGGGGACCTCACCCCATCAAGAGGAAACCCCTCTGCCCTCCTGCCCTCCCTCTTCTTCTCCCATCCCAAGACCCCTGGCCAAGGTCTTGGGGGTCCAGGGCAGACAGTCCCTGGGGCACAAAAAGCCAATGACAGCAGTGCCTGTGCCTCTTGTTATAGCAGAGTGATGAGCAGAGTGTTCTCAGACCCTGATTCTGCCTGTGGAGACTCAAGAGGTGATGCTTCAGTGGGGTTTTAGAGGATGAGTAGGAGTTTGCCTACTCATGCTGGAAAAAGACTTGGTTCTCACACCCCCTCTGATGTGAAGCTTGGAGAGGGAACTCGAGTTCAACCAGCTCCTAAACGCTTGGGCATCTTGCAAATCTGCACCCTAAACGGAGGCAAGGGCGTATGTGTGTGGGCCTGTATTTAAGCCAGAAGGTGACTGACCCATCAGTGCGGATGCAATTCTACACATGCGCACACGTGTGTACACATTTACACACCGGCTCCCCAAGGGGGTGGCTCAGAGAGACGCTGGCAAAAGCATTGCTATTTATTTCTCCTACCAGAGAAACATCCCACAGATCAAATACAGCATTCATTTATACCCCCATAAAAGCATTTATCAAAAAACCCCCCAAACAACAACAATAAACCCCATAAACAATTGTCCTCAAAAAGATCAGGCTAAACCAGAGCCTGTAATTATCCGCCTGCCTGCTTGAATTCTAATGATAGTGATAGTGCGACATCCTCCGATTCCAGCCCTCGGGGAATGCCGAGCGCCGGGAGCTTTTCTAGGTGATTTAGCTACAATCTCGGCAGAGAGCCCTGGCCTGCCGGCCACTCATCTCGCCAAACCTGCACCCTGGGTGTCCCCCGAGGTCTGCACGACAGGTGGGGCCAAGTGCTGGGGCACAGGCAGGCTGGGGCCACGGAAAGACAGGGAAGAGAAGCACCCCCAGCCGAGCCCTGTACAGCCTGCTGGGCTCATCTCACGGCAGGCTTCTCACCCGCTCCCGCACACATCCCAGGACGCCGAAGACACCCGGACCGCAAGGGGCAGGCTTCTGGGCTGGAACTCAAAGCCAAGGCTCTCGCTGAAGTGCAGGGGCTCTCTGTGATATGCCACTTGGTCCGCATTTCCTGCTGCTCTCTAGACTGGTGGGTGGTGCCTGCCTGGTGGCTGCAGTCTCTGCTCAATGCAGAATCTGATATTTACAGCCTGCAGATGCTGGCTGTGGGGGCAGCAAGGCCGACATCACAGAGGAAGGGGAGACAACCCCACACCGGCACCAGGAGGGCGCTCAAGGGCCCAGGAGACAAGGCTCCCCTCCTCCCTCACCCCACAGCCTTCTCCAAAACACTGAGAGCCCAGCCAATCTGGGTTACCTGCCTGCAGAGGCCTGACCAAAGCAAACCACTCATGCTGGTGGGGAAAGACAAGGTCGGGTTACACTTGCCTAGATGTCCAGCCTCTCAGGAGCAGGGACCATAGACCCTCCACCAGCAGCCATTCCCAGATCCACAGGACCCCCGAAGCCTCAGCGTGGAGCTCTGAGGGGCGGGGTAGGGGAGTGGGGGCTCCTCCAAGCTGTTACTACGCTGGCGGGTTGGCAGCTGGCACCCACCACCATGAAGGTGACAGGGGCAGGGGCCACCTCAAGGTGCCCACGGCCAAGTGCAGGAAGAGACAGGACCAGGACATGGGCACAGCCACGTGACCCATCCCGGAGCACCTGCCACATGCCAGGCACCGTCTGTTCTGTGCACATTACAGGCATTAACCTATTTCATTCCAAAAATGCCCTGAAAGACCAGGAGTGGCGGGGGAGAGACTGCAAACCTCTCATGGTGTGGCGGGAGCTCCTCCCCTCCTGCCACACCACCCTCATCAGTGCAGGAGTCGTAGGGTCCCCTGAGCTAAGAACAAAGAGAAGCCAGCTGAGGGCGATGGGAGAGGTGGAGATGACGGGGAAGGACATTCACACCAACCCTGCTGCATCTGCAGGGTGAGGCACAGGGCAAAGATGAGGAAACTGAGGCACAGAGAGGAGCTCAAAGTTGCCAGGGCTGAAAGGCCAAGGCTGGGTGACTGGTGGGGTGGGCAGCGTAGCCTTCAAAATCCCAAAGGCACACTTGTGCATGGCTCTGGGGACCCCTCGTGTCCCAAGTGGATGGCACCCAGAAGCCATGGTGTGACCAGTGCCCCCCAAGGGGGAGGGAGGGTCTTACAGGACAAGGTTACATGGTTTGGTAAATCATTTAATGTTTGTTCCCATAATTTCCTCTTTCTTTCTCCAGCGCCAAGAAGGGGTCCGGGATGGATCTGGCAGAGGCTTCCCTGCCCACCCAGTCCCCCTATGCCATCCTCCACCCTCCCCGCCCCTCCTCCTCCCCGGCAGTGGGTGAGTCACAGCAGGGGTGGGGGGTGGTGAGTGAGAGGAACCAGGGAGAAGGGGAACAGGAGGGCGTGGGTGGGCACCAGGCCCCCTGCCAGCCACCAGGAGAAATAGCAGAGCTGGCACCTCCAGGAGGACACCGCAGGGCACTGGGCGGGGGCGGCAGAGGGGCAGGAGGGGGAGGCACGAGGCCCACCTGTGTCAGGAATGGCTGCTTCCCTCTCACCCCAGAGCCTCTGGAGTTGTCAGGCCCAGAGACCTGGAGGAGGCCTGCCGGGTAAGCTCTGTGCTGGCTGGGGGATGCAGTTAGGGCCACCTGGGACCACTGCCACCAGGGTCTAAGGGCTGGGGGGTGGGGCTCCCTAGGTGCCATGAGTACTACCCACTGTGTGGCTTGGGACAAGAGATGGCACCTCCCTGGGCCTCATCTGGAAGATGGCTGTAATAATGGTATCTGGCCCCAGGACTGTGCTGGACTGAAAATGGAATCATGTGTGAAAATCCACATGGGCCTGGCACAGGGTGGGTGCTCAAGAACGTATCCCCCCATTCCGGGCAGCCTTGCCTCACCCCGAGGGAGGTTGCCAGACCCCACCATGGGTCCATCACTGGGCGCCCCCCAACAGCATCGGCGCTCTCCACTCATTTCCTCATGCCTGGGAGGAGATCCTCAAGGACAACCCCTTCTGCTTATCCGCCACACAGCCCTGCTGGGGCGGGCACGGGGATGGTGGGCATGGCAGAAGGGCTCTGCTCCAGCTGCCCTGTCCTGGAAGTAGTGGCTGGGGAGGGATGGGCCAGAAGCTGCATCCTGTGCCAGCTCCCACCGTCCCGCCAGCTTCTGGTTCCGCAGGGCTGGGGCTACCTGGGGCTCTGCTCCTCCACGCTAAACCAGCAGCTGCGAGCACAGACCAACGTCAAGACAGGTGGTCCACCTGTGTGCTGGACTAGGGTGGCAAGGACACCAGACTCAGGGCTCTGACCCAAGCCTGAGGCTGTCTGGCTAAAGGTACTGTGATGCCAGTGCCACGCTCCAGAACTCAGGCCCTGCACAGGGGCCTGCTGTGGGATGTGGTACGCCACCAAGGCCTGGGCCAGGAAACTGGCTGCATCCAAATCCCACTTGGCGGCCTCAGTTTCCTCCCACAAAATGGATTCAGGAGATGCCCTGTCAAGTAGTGCTGTTCCTGTCCAGAGGAGACTTCGAGGGCCACAGCAGAGAGGGGCCCCCAAATCCGCCCCCCATCCCCACGGAGCTGGGCACACATCTGTCCAATACTCCGGACCTTGCTGGGGCTCAGCAGCCCCTTCCTGCACTGTCAGCACGTTGGCAAGACCCATCGGCCTCAGGTGACCTGCACACCTGTCTCAACGACCTGCACCACCATAGCGTGAGACAGCTTTCTAGACATTTTTTCTTTTCCTTTTTTTTTTTTTTTTTTTTTTGATGGTGTGTTTCTCTGTCACCCAGGCTAGAGTGCAGTGGCGTGATCTTGGTTCATTGCAACCTCCGCCTCCTGGGTTCAAGTAATTCTCCCATGTCAGCCTCCCCAGTAGCTGGGATTACAGGTACGTGCCATCACACCTGGCTAATTTTTGTATTTTTAGTAGAGACAGGGTTTTGGCATGTTGGCCAGGCTGGTCTCGAACCCTTGACCTCAGTTGATCCACCCGCCTCAGCCTCCTAAAGTGCTGGGATTACAGGCAGGAGCCACCACGCCTGGCCCTCTAGACTCTTAAACGGCTTGCCAGCATCCACATCAAACACCAGCCAGGCATATTCTGCACCCTGCCTGGTACCAACACACTTAAGCGTCCCAATTCACTTCAAGGCTAAACTTGACTGTACTCACACACTAGTGACAGAGTGCTCAGGAGCCAAACGCAGCCCTGTGTGGTACTGAGTGGCTGGGTCAGCAAAACCTGATAGGATATCCTGGGCCTTGACTCTAGGCCAGTGGGGTCTGACCTTTAATTATGTTTGGCCATGTCCTGGCCGGCTCCTACAGACTCTGGTAACAGAAAAGCGGGGATTGGCTGTGGGGTGGGGCAGAAATGGAGCAGGCAGAGGCCAGCTCACATCTCGGGGCCAGCACTTGCCAACCTGGGCTGCCAGCACTTGCCAACCTTGGTAGCACTGACCTTGAATTTCTTTGAGAACAGAGAGGGTAGCTGGGTGGGGACGAGGGAGTGGCTTCCAGCAGCCCCTCTCCTCTGACTCTCCTCCCTGGCCAGTAAATGTGAAGTAAAACCAGTCCTGACCCGAGTCAGCTTGGACCATGCTGCAGGGACTGCCCATCCAGTCTCGGGGTGCAGGCTGGTTTAGGGGCTGAAAGGAGGCCATGGGCAGATCCTGGCCATTCCTCCTAAAAGGAAAACTGCTCCTTGAGAATGAGCAGAGGTCCATGTGAGTCCTTCAGGGGAGTGACTTTTGTGTGCTGAGGACTGGCTCTGGGCAGGTCTGTGAGCTGCTCATGGCACCCATGAAGCAGGGTTGTTGCTGCATCACCCCAGCTTTCAGATGGGGGCACGGGGGCAAGGAGACCAGGTAGAAGTGGAGCTGGACCCCATCACAGGAGGCCCCACTTGGGGCCTCGGAAGCAGCCCCCTCCTTATTTTCTTTCCGGTGGGACTTCTCAGAGCCCTTCAGATGGTGCCATAGTGGGCTGGACAAGCCTGGTCTCCCTCTGGAGATCTGGGGCGGGGGGTTGCGGGGGTCAGGCAGCGAGGACTTGGGGAGCTCAGTGGTAGGTCTGAGGCAAGAATAACCCCGGCTCAAGGTCTGGGTGCCGGGTCAGGATCCTCCGAGGGCAGCACAAGTCTACCAGAAAAGGTGAGGTGGTGTCGAAGGGGGTAGGCTGTGGAGGCAGACACCCCTCTCCTCCTGGGCACCCAGCACCTCTTGGGGTCCCAAGTCATCCAGTCAGGCCTGTGCAGCCCCAGGAGGCTGAGCCCTGTGATAAAGATGCAAGAGGGCAGCTCTCGCTGTGGCTTTCTGTGCATGTTTTGTTTTTAAAAGGCAACAGGACAACCGGCAATTAACCCGCCAGCAGCTCCACCATCCTCGATAAGCACCTGTGGGCCCGTCCTGCAGCTGCCTGCCGCCTCAAGGTCAGGGCTCCCAGGGACCCTGGCAACCACGTCAGCAGCACCCTGCCCCTCTGCATGAACGTGCATGACAGAGCTGGAGCCGAGGGCCTCGTAGCTATTTGCCAGCCATATGGGGATGAACGCAGCCATTCTGGGAGCCCAGGCCAGGCCAGTGGCTGCAGTAGGGCCACTCCCGGGCTACACACTGGGGGTCCACGGCATCTCCCCTCCATGGGGTCCACTTGGCCTTTCAGCTGGGGCCCCATTCCCAGGGCCCTCTTCAGGATCAGAACCGTCCTCGAGCTTGTGGGGTGCAGCTCAGCTTTGAAACAGAGGTGTGGCTTGGAATTCCTTCCCTGTCACTGCCAAGCTGTGGCATTTTGTGCAGGGCGATGGTGTAAGGTCTAAAGTTAAAGCCAACATTACGTGCTACCTTGACACCCAGTGAAACCAGGAAGGCCCTGAACGACCTAGCTTCATGTCCCCCTCCGGACTCTGCTTCTGTGGCTAAGTCCCCACCCAGGTAAGCCTCCTCCCCACAAGAACTGGGCACAGTTCCTGCTCATGCCTGAGTAGCAAGATGCAGCTCTCTGCCAACCCATGGAATTATTCAAACCAGCCGAGACTGCCTCTGGTGGGAACCAGGGGCCACCTCACCCCGTTGTTACTCCAAAGCCTGGCTCCCCAGCCCCTGCCTGTTCACTGTGTCCTGAGCGCAGTGTCCTCCTCTCTGGGCTCTGAGTATATGTGACAATAAAATGCCATCCACTCATCTATCCAGTGCTGGGTGTCATGTGTTCAGTCACCCCCGTAACCCCAGGACAGGACTCCCATGCTCACAAATGGAGTGAGTAGGAGGAGATTTAAACCAAGGTGCCTAGACTGTCCAGTCTAGGAAAGCAACGGTGGCCCCACTCAGGGCAGGCATGGTGACAGGAGGGGCTTGCTAGGCCACTCCTCCCAGCCCTGGTGTGATGGGTCCTCCACCTGGGGTCCCCCCGCCCCCAACACACACACCTCCCACCAAAGCCCATCTCTCCATAGACACCACCTTGGCTTCCTCCAGAGACAGCGGGGACACTGGCTCAGGCCAGCCCCTGGGGGTGCGGGGCCCACCCTGTCAGGGTCCTACTGTCAAAAATAAGGCCCAGACTCCAGAGCTGCAGTCTTGACCACTGTGGCCTTATGTCCAGCCTCATCCTCTGCCCCTAACTCTGTCCATGTCCCTCTTGTCCTTTTCAGAGAGCAGACAGCTGCCCAGAGGTTCCCACTCATGCCCGAGCAGATGCCTGGGGGCCCAACCCAGCCCAAGGCCCAAGGCCAGGGAGTACAGCCCGAGGCCAGGGAGCACAGCTCAGGGCAAGCACTGTCACATTTTTTAAGGGATTGAGGCAAAAGAACAACAGAGAAGACCATGCAACGGAAGTGAGTGGCCGGCAGCCCCTTGGTAGCGCCTTTCCAGAATGCCCCCCGCTGCCTCGGGATGAGAGCATCTGCACACATCCGCCCTCCCCAGCAGGGGAGGCTGAGGCCCTCACATTCACCCGCGGGGCTCTTCTAACCCCCACTAACCTCAATAAACCCTCCATGACCTTCTGTAGGCTAATCACTCCGCATCCAGCGGGAGTCGGGGCTCCCCCAGGTGACACGCAGACAATGGAAACATCATGACCTCAGAGCCTCTGCGCAGACCTGTCACAGGACTGCAGCTCCTGGCCCTGGGGACAGAGGACAGTGGCTGCCCACAGGGGAGACACACACCCAGGGCCCCCAGCACCTTCCAGGGCTCCCTGCAGCTGTTCTCCCTTGAGCTTTGCCCTGGATCCCCAGCTCTCCAGACTTTCCCATCAGCAGCCAGACCAGCACAACAGAGACCAAAGCTCTACCATTCCCAAGCTCTGTTCCCACCCAGGCCTCAAACCCACACCTTGCGGGCTTCCCCACTCCTGCCCAAGTGGTCCCGGGGACCTGGGCACTCCAAATCCCCCTCTCCTTCCATCAGCGGTCACTACCACTCCCCACCTAGCTCAGTCCTTAAGTGGAATCTTCAAAACACTCTTCTCCTCCCACCGGTTCAACTCTGTTTAGTAAGCAGGTACTATGTGCAAAGTAGGAGGCCTGCCCTTGCTGGGCCTACAGTCCACTGGCGGGTAGCCTGGAGGGAGCAAGGGGTGGTGAGCAGGAAGGACCGGGGGAGGGAGCTGTGCCCACACTGGCAGAAGCAGGTCTTCAAACCTTGGGCCCACAGGCTGTGGGTTCAGCCATCTCCCTGGTCCTCACTCACCTCCTGGAACCGGCAGGGCCTGGGAGTAAGGATCCCTCCAGATGTGGGAACCATCAGTTCTAGAAGAGCCAGGCGGCGTGGAGGCCAACCCTCCTCCCATTTTACAGAAAAGAGGAGTGAGGCAGGGAGGGAATGGTCATTAGGGCCCAGAACCCAGCTCCCAAATCTCCCCTCTGCCGGGAGCCTTTTCTGCCGCTGACAAGCCCCTGACTCTGCAAGATGAGTGGCTAGAAATGCGGAAGCACGCAGAGGGGTCCTCCATGTCAACTCCTCCCCTCCCCTCCCTCCCCTCCCTGACTCAGGGATTCCTCCTTCATCCCCTCCAAATGCCAACAGGGTGGGCCCTGCTCCCGCATCCAGTTCAGGATGCATTTGCCTGCCCCAGGGGTCATGGAGGCTCAGGAACCTGGCATTGGACCCTGACCAGCAGGTCTTGGGACTTGCTGTCTACACAGGGCCACACCAGAACCAGAGAGCAGGAGGCCATAATGCTGCCCATCCTCTCTCCACCTAACAGAGGGGGCCAGCAAGGGCCGGGACCCTCCGCACAGCCTGGCTCCCTGTTCTTCTCTTGGTTCTCTTCGGGGCCGCTTTCCAGAAGCCTTCGACTAAACCAATTCGGTTTCCAAACTAATGACAAAGTCCTGTCTCTCAACAGTCTAGCTTAGCATTGCCAGATAAAACACAGGGTGCCCCGTTAAATTTGAATTTCAGACAAAGGACAAAATTTGTTTTTGGTATAAGTCTGTCTCAATTTCAGATACGCAACAAATAATTTTTAGTTTAATTAAGTGTGTTCCACACAATTTGGGACACACAGTGCTTATTTTACATCTTATGATTGTAAATCGTACTTAATTGCTAAATCCAGCAGCCTAGCCTTGTTCCTTCATTGCTCCTAGGTGGCCCTCCCCCTGAGAGGGTCAGGCATGTGGTGCCCCCACCAAGCCCCCAGAAGGCCTGCCTCCCAGCTCCCCTAACTCCTCCTGCACCTGGATGCAGGGTCCCTTCCCCACAATCCCAGTTCAGGGACAATCCCCATCCTGTTGAAGGCTGACCCTGGGGCAGGGGAGGGGGCGTTTCCCAGGGATTCCCCCAACTCCTGGCCACCCTCCAAGTTCCTAGAGAGCAAACCTGAAGGCAGAGTGGGCCAAGAGTTGGGTGGGGATCCAAGCTCTAAAGTTGTTCCCTCAGCCACCCAGGGAGGGTGGGGTAGGGAAGCAGAGGAGGTCTCCCAGCAGGGAGGAGGTGGGAAGAGAAGCTGGAGGGGAAAGAGGGGGAGGGAGAGGGGAGAGGAGAAGAGAGAAGAGGAGAGGAGGAGAGAGGAGAGGAGGGGAGAGGAGAGGAGTGGAGGGCCGCTGAGCCGGGGAGGAGGGAAAGGGGCGGGTCCCCAGGCTGGGAGGGGAGGGTCCCTGGGCTGGGAGGGGTGCTGCTGCCACAGGCGCATGCTCAGCTGCTCAGCTGTCCCTGCAATGCGGCGCCTCGTCCTCTATTAACCCAGTTCCACGGATTCTGCCGACCAGGCACTCATTATCCCCCTGAGCAGGGGTCTTTTTCTGTCTGTGGATTGTGCGGGAGCCACAAGAAAGCTGCAGTACCGGCTGTAGCAGGAAAGCCCGGGAGGCAGCCCCCGACCCACTGCACAAAGGGGTCCCAGGCAGGCAGGGTTCGGCTGGGGAAGCGGGGGCGTGCAGGCTTCCCTGCGGTGCAGGCTCACCCCCAGCCCCAGTGACCACAGAGACCTCAAGATGGTCCCTGTCCATCACACCTTTGGGCAAGGAGTGTCCTCCCAAGACAGAAGGGTCCCTGGGGAGACCAGGTGCCCCAGAAAGGGAGCTGGGGTGAGCTGCACGGGCCTGCAGGCAGGAAGAGGACAGTGGTGACACTCATCTCCTCTCTGCGGGGTGAGCTTGGGGCCTGGGAGGTGAGCCCCACTTGTGAGGTCAGCCCCACCTGGGAGCCCCACGCTGGCCCAACCCTCGGTCTGCCCCAGCTGGGTGAAATCTAGAGTCCTCCACACCCAGGCTCTGCTAACCACCAGCCAGGGGACCCTGTCCACCTTTCAGCTTCTGTGGGACTCAGCTCTCCCCTCTGTGTGAGAGGGGAGCCCACGCTGAGCTCAGAGGGTAGGAGGACGCGAGATAACGTTGATGATGCCAGGCACGCAGGAGCTCCACCCTGAGCTGAAGGGCCATTCCAGGACAGGGACCCTGCACCAGGCTCTCTGCAGCATGGGCCACTAACGAGGGTCACCCCACTGCACTGCTTCCTGAGCGCGCTCCCCTCCACACAGGGCATCCAACAAGGCACAACAAAACTGCCCCCAGAAGAACAGCCGTTCAGTGTCGACAATGAGCAGCAGGGGCTGGGCAAGTGGGCAGGGGATGGGGGCACAGGGGGCAGATAACAAGAAGACATGTTTTAAGACTTGTGTGCCTGATGATCTCTTTACCCCCGGTCAATTAATTTTCCTCTAACGGCTTTTGTTAACAGTAGTTTAATAATCTCTCGTTATTCAGTACATTCACCAACTTTGAAAGTCTCACAATCCTCTATTTAATTAAGTATTAAATATTAAAACATCGAACTGTTACAGCTTTAGCACCAGCTGGTGCAGTTCTGCAGTGTCCGCGTGGCCAAGTATTTCGGTAACTGGGGGCCTGAGTGTTTCTGGAGTGGCGTCCTCCTTCCTGGAGCTGCGTGCTACCAGCCGCTTCTCATCACCAGGAGCCTTGAAGGACCAAGGCTGCTCCGCTCGGGCCTGGACATGAGCGGGTGTGGGGACACAGCCCTCCTAGTGACTCTCAAGGAGTGAGTGAGGCCCCTCCACTGGCGCTAGACCCAAATCAGGGGTAAAATGCAGCCAAGGAGGCTGTTGTAGCCTCCCCCACAAGGCCCAAGGGCCCAACATCCTTCTCCCCACCCAACCCTTACTCTCTGGGTCCCCTCTCCATCCCCCACCTCCCTGAATAGCAGTGGGGAAGGCCATTTCGGGGAAGCCCCTGCCCCACCTCGATGGGAAGGAGAAAGCCAGACACCCAGGCAGAGCCTGGGCCTAGTCCTGGGTGAGGAGGGGTGTTATGCTCTCCCATGTTTTCACAGGCTCTGGGCTGACAGCCAGGAGGCCATCAGATGAACCAGCTGCATCTGCCCTCAAGGAGCACGTGGTCAGTTGAGAACTAGCCAGGGGCGCCTGCCATGGGGCCTGGGGAGTTCCAGGCCGGCTGCCGGCGGGAGGATCCAGGACAGCTTCCTGGAGGAGGGGGCCCTGGGGCCTGCAGGTTGGGTGGGCCAGACGACACCAGAAAGCTACTGGGTATTCACGAGGGGTCCTCCGCAGCAGGACGCACAGGGTCTGGCCAGGAAGGGAGGCAGCAATGTGGAGAGGGATGGTCTCGGAGCCTTGCAACGTCCCTGTGAGGTAGACACTTTACAGCTGGGGAAACTGAGGTCTAGGATGACTGAGTAACCTGGCCACGGTCAGACAGCTGGGCAGTCAGGGTTGAAGAGGGGCATTCACCTGGAGGTGCGTGTCCCACAGTGAAGCTCTGGGGCTCCATCTAAGACCTCATCCCTCACCTCCCCGATTCCTCCTCAGCTAGGAAAGCCCAAAAGGCCTGGGAGGGTTGGGGAACCTCAGGTCCCTGCATGGGGAAGGCGGCCCAGGGCAGCAGAGGTCACAGGACAGAGTCCTCAGACTGAGGTGGGTGGTGAGCGCGGGATTCTGCCTGCGAAGGGGGCCAGAAGGAAGTGCCAAGTGTCCTTCCCCTACAGTCTCAGCAGACCATCCAGTGCCATCACCGCCCACCCCAAGAGGCAGCCTGGGGGCAGGAGAGGGGACACCAAGGCAACACCCACAGCATCTGGGCAAGGCCAGCTCTGTCTGGGTCATTTTCTGGAGCCCCAGATTTCAACTCCAAGGGGATGAGTTTCCCTCAAAGCTGGGGCGGTGGGGCCAACTCCCTTATCAAGAGTTCTGAGGCTCCGCGGTGATCTAGGCTATGTGGCTACAGCGGGGCCCCTGGGGTGTGACCTGCACACCTCAGGGATGCTACCCGGGAGCGGGACTCAAGCACCAAGGGCAGACAACCCAATTGTGCAGGGACTGTGTGACCCAAAGGTTCAATTCTGAGGCAACCTCTGAACCAGTAGAAACACAAACACAGGCTGCATGAGAGACAGTATCAAGGAATTACTGCCCGTTTTTCAGAATGATAAAGCTCCTGTGGCTGTTTTTGGAACCTTTTTTCTGCTAGGGATGCATACTGAGATATTTATGCACTGAATGGTAAACGTCCCAGGATCTAGGGCCCAGATGGAACAAGACTGGCTAAGAATTGATAACTGTTGAAGCTGGGTTCGTTCTATCATTTTCTCTGTGTTTGGGAATGTTTGAAATTTTCCACCATAAAAAGTTAAACAGGAAAAAAATGCCCAAGAATATGGCAGGGTGAGGCTGTGCAGTCCTGGGTGGAGCCTGCCCTCTGGAGCCGCACATGGCTGGGCATCCCTGCCCCTGCCCAGAGAGGCATCCTGCGGGAAGGTCACAGCAGGGAGCTGGCTGCTGAGAATGCCAGGCAGTCCCCCCGGCTGGCTACCCCTTCCTCCCACCACCCCACCCAGCTTGCATCGAATGAGGAAACAGGCCAGGCATGCAGCATGAGAGGCGCAAGCACCTGGGAGCGAGGCCTGTGATGAGGCGCAGGGCGTTCATGGCAACACAAAGCAGCTCAGCTCTGCGGTCTGTGTGGTCAGCAGGGTCTCCAGGGCGCAGCCATCCTCTCACTCAGATTCCTGCTACCCTAAATCCTTCTGACTCATAGAGCACTTTGAGAATATAAATAGGGGGTGTGAGGTTAATTAGAGGAGCTATGTAATTCCACAGAATCATACTCGGGTGGTTTTCTGCTTGACCCTAACAAACTCCTACTCATCCTTCAACGCCCACGCAACACAACTTTTGGAGTGACTTGCTCCGACCCCTCAGGACTGCCTCTCCAGGGCCCCACCCAGCACACAGTGTCGTCGCCGCTGGTTTCAGGCTGTATCTGCTCATCTTCGTGTCCTCAGTGTAAACCTGTTAGATGAGTGAGAGTCTACGCCTAGGGCGTGTCTAAAGGGGTTCCTCTCTCCTCCTAAGGTCTCACACAATTGAGGAATGAAGCAGAATGTGCAGAGTGGCCAGGAAGCCCTGGGTCTGACATGCCCCATGGTCCCTGGCCGAGGAGAAGCAGGCAGGGACAAAGTGATCCCAAAGGAGACGCTGGCAGCACAGTGCTGCCCTGCAAGGGCCCACGGGTGTGGGCCCGGCATCCAGGAGGGAGGGAAGGCCCCACGGGACTCAATCTGTGGAGAGAGGGCCCACACTGCACACATGTGTCACCAGGCCACAGGGCACGAGGTGGTGCTGCCTCACATGTATGGCCCTGGGAAGTGCATATCAGGGCTGCAGGTCTAGGTGGACAAGGCTTTGGAGGTCCCTGATAAGGAAGGGCCCAAGGTGGGCGGGGGTGGCTGCTGACCTTCAGGGACAGATGGAAAAGCAGGAGGGAGACAGCCAGCTATGGGTTCTGGTTTCCCAGGCTAATACATTTGCACAGGCTTTTAAAACACCAAGTTGACCGGCAAGCAACATTTTTGCCAAACTGAATTCACTGACACGTGTCATGGAGCTCCTCCCGAGTGTGGGGTCTCAGTGGGTCTGCCAGCGTCATCAGCAATTAACTAGAGCCAGAAAAGTAGCAGCCTTTGTTCAACAGAACATCGCACGGCAGTGGGAAGGGATCCATCCCACGGACACACCCCAGAACATCACCCGAGCACAAGGCAGGTCGCAGTGGCAGCACAACTCCACTTTCAGGCTCAGACACAAGCGGGTGAAACGCCCATGTGGCAAAACAACAGAGAAACGAGGCAGGGATGAGCATAAAATCAGGAGAGGGATGAGGGAGAGGGGGTGCCTGGGAGGCTCCAACATGAGGTGTTTGAGGTTCCTGCTCTTCCTGGCTTAGGGATCCACCTTTGTGCTGGGTGATACTCCCCCCACCCCTCCAGAACACTTCACACTAGTGCCTCCGCCAGTGCCAGCCACAGAACGTCAGGGAACACAGAAGCCTCCTGGGCTCCGTGCAGGGCACACAGCAAGCACGCGGGAGGCGCCGGCTTTAACATGATTGCTGTCATCGCAGGGTGGCCGTGGGACCTGTGCCATGCCTGGCATCTCAGTTTCAAGCCTGCTAGAGAAAGGCTGCACTGGGCAGTGCCAGGACTGAGGGTCCAGCGGGGCCACCAGACACGTGTGGGTCTTCATCCATGATGGGGCAGTCACACGACATATGAGCTGCTCCCTGAGGCCAGGAGAACAGCAGGTGGTGGCCCACACTCGATCATCCCCATGCCTGGGCTCAAGCCAGCAGCAGTCCCTGGGTGGTCATGGGGAAAATGTGGCCACCGCAGATGACCACACTGACCCACGACTCCCAGCAGCACAGGTTTGGAGGACAGCAGAGGCAGCTCAGATCCTGTGGTCGTGGTATGGCCGCCCATTCAGGGTCTGTGCACTCAGCAGACACCCCAGGACCCTGGCCAGGCCTCTCGGCATCAGCAGCTTCCTGCCCTCTGCTCCCGGCGACATCTGCCCCCCAGAACCCCAATCACCCTTGGTCTCACCCATAATGACACACTCAGGCTGGTGTCCCCTCTTGCCTCAACCACATGGCTCAGTACCTGGAGGCTTCCTGGACATTCCTCCTGAGTCTGGACTGAAATCCTGGCTACAGAGGTCACTCCCTCCTCCTCCCACCTGCTTGTCCAAACACCGCGGAGCCCATCGAAGCTGACTCTTGGAGCAAGTGGCCTTCACCTCCACCCACTGCTCTCCCAGCCAGGGGCCACTTCCAGGACCCCCACCTCCCTCACTCCAGGCCCCTGGGTTCCCTGACGCATCTTCCCAAGCAGGACCTGGGAGGACCTCTCATTCCCCCAGCTCAGCTTGGGCTGGTCCCAGCCTAACTGCCGGAGGGCCAGACAGTCCCATTCCAGAGGCTCCATCATGTTCCACACATGCACCTACACATGCATGTGTGCATAGACACATGTGTGAACATGCGTAGGTATGCTCACGCACACACAGACCTCCTCTCCGTGGCGCCCTGTGACAGGCAGGGAGTGTCCAGGCCTCAGGGATGTCTCTCAGAGACCCACAGGAACTGGCCACAGGCACAACTGAGCACCGCCCACTTACGACCAGTTCTGTGTCTTGATCAAGAAAAAACAAGCTGACTGCCCTAGGTCCTGGAACACAGCCTGGCCCACCCACCCCACCACAGGCTGGGCCCCAGGGGGCCAAGAGAGCTGACCAGCAGGTGGAGGCACAGGGCAGAAGGGAAACCCAGGCCCCCACAATGTGTGGGGAATGGTTGGGAGCGCATGCCTCTGGACCTGCCCCAGCCCACTCCTCAGTGTCCCTGCTGAACCTTCTGCAGTGTCACCCTCCCATGGCCCCTCGTGGGCTGGGACACCCACAGGGGGACTGACCCAGCCCTGGGCACCTCCAAGCCCCGGGCACCCCCAAGCCCCTTCATGGCTCAGTGACAAGGAGGCAGACAAGGGCTGGGACAGGAGCAGGTCCTACTGCAGCCTAAAGGACCTCCCCACAACCTGGTGTCAGAGAATGCTCCCAAGAAGGGGAAACACTGATGGCCTAGTACACAGCAGTCACTCAAACAACGCCGACACATCGCTCCACAAATCGCACATGCCCGCCCCCACAGGTGGCTGGATCACTGTAAACTGCAGGCCACAGACAGTAGGCAGCTCTCCCACCAACCCAGAGGAGGCCGGTCTCTGCCCACATTAGGCCCTCAGCATCTGGCAGCCTGGCCAGATGGGTCAGGGCCTCTCCAGCTCCCAATTAGCTCAGATTTGTGCCTGGATGCTAATCAAGGCTGCTGGCAGTGCCCTGGGAGGGGAGGGGCTGAGAGCAGCAGACAGGGGCTTCACTTGGCTCCCTCTACCAGGGCATCATCCGGCCAGTCCCTCCTCCATGGACCTGCACCATACAGGGCAGTGACATGGGGCTGCCACCTCAGTGAGGCAGCCCACCCACCCCGCACCCACCTCCACAGCCTCACCTGGCGCTCTGGCACACCCCACCTTGGGGCTCCAGCAGGACCCCTGAGCTAGTCCCTCCCCATCGCCTCCTCAGATCTGTGCTCCAACCACAACAGCTGCCCCAGGATGCCTCTGCCCATCACCATCAGATTTGCTGTGTGCTGACTTTGGGTGTTGTTTGTCCTTGACCTGCCCCACGGGACAAGGACAGCACAAGGGCAGGGAGACCCCGTGAGGGCAAGAGCCTGTCTGCTCCATCACCATCTGCAGCGCCCAGAGCTGACCATGGCCAGCAGGGCTCGGGAGGCACATCCACACGCCGAGGGCCACCTGGGGCCAGCACCACTCGAGGCCCTTCCTCGCACACACCCCGCGTGTCTGAGAAGCCCTCCCAGGGCAGGCGGGAGTGCCCTGCCACTGTGTATAAGACTTGGGCTCTGTTAGTTAAGAAACTGCCGGGTCACCTCCCAGTTGGCCATGACGCCAGGACTCTGCTGTCAGAAAGCAGATGGCCAACCGCAGCACTGCCTGGTCACCCGAAACTTTGTCACTGAGCTCTCATTCGGCCCACGGCTCTCAGGGCAGATGACATCACCCAACCACCATGGCAGCCTGGCCACCTTGAACCTCTCCCCCTCCAGCTCTGGGGACAGAGACCCCAATACACTTGGGAAGGGGAGGTGAAGGGGGGCCCTGAGAACACCCTAACCAGAGCACAAAGGTGAATCCAGGGGTCTGAGGGTCCCTCAGCACCCCCACCAGCCCAGGCCCCACCAGGCCAGAGGTGCCCTCAAGTCCCCAACACTCCTGTGCCTCCCTGTGCCACAGCCTCCACTCCAGGAACCCACCGCATCTGTGCGTGGAGTCACAGGCCAGGTGGGCCAAGTGCTGGCCAAGCCCGGGAGGGACCTGCTGCCCAGTCCACAGGGCATGGCCTCCAAAGCCCCTGCCCCAGCCTGACAGCAGCTGCGCAGGACACTCCCCATGCCCTACCTCTGGCTGACAGCTTCTTGGTGTTGATGATCTTGGCTGCATACTCATGGCCGGTGCAGAGCTTGACACAGCGTCGGACCACAGAGAAAGCCCCCCTGGGGAGGAAAATGGGGGAGCGAGAGACAGAGACAGAGACAGACAAGGAGAAAGAGAGAGAGTGGATTAATCTCCCCATAAACACTCCCCATTAAGCATTCAGCCATCAGCCCGGCCTCGGGTAGATGGCTGTGAGTCAGAAACTGTGAGGAAGTGGGTGCTCCTCACAAGCCACTCTCAGCTGGCCCCACTCAACACCAGCAGAACAGAGGCCAGCTTCCCGATGGCTGGCAGAGCCCTGGCAGATGGCACGCCCTGGGGGGCTGTGCAGAGAAGGAAGATCGGTCAGGCCCTTGGGAGGGCGGCAGATGGGCCCCGTTCAGCTTCTGTGTGACCCACAAGCCTGTATCCTTGTGGGTTGGCTGGACCAAGAGTCTACGTCCACAGGTCTCTCAGCAGGCATCCTCAGGGGCTCTGTACCACATCCATGAGGCCCTGCTGAGTCCTCCCTAGAGGGAAATGAAGCTGGCCTTGTCTGGAAGGCCCAGCTCCAGAGGGCAGTTATATTGGGATTTGGTGCAGTCGGACACGGAGACTCAAGGAAAGTTTTGTAGGGAGGGAGAAACATCACATCGTTAAACTGCAAAGCTGGAGGAGAGGGTCCTGAGATCCTCCACTGTCCAGGTGTCATCGCAGAGGCCATTGAGGCCCAGGGTAGGGGCAAAGGGATATTCACGAACTGGCAGCCTGGGGGTAGGGAGAGGGGAGGAGGGATGGGGCACAGAGGGAGCTGACCAGCACCAACCATGGTCCAGAGCCCAAGAGACACATGGAAGGAATGCGGTTAAGGCTGCTGAGGCCATCGAGAAGAGGCCCTGAACGTACCCCACAAAGCCTGGCCTGCGGAGGAGCTCCTGCCCCAGCTTCAGGGCACCCTGAGGGAGTCAGTGCCACCCAATGGGAGCCACAGAGCCTATGAGGCAGGAGGGGAGGGGGCCAGTGCCCACCAGGAGGCACCGAAGAATCTGACTAGTCACCACCGTTGATTTAATTTGATTTCAGATTATTTTCTAAGAACAGCACATGTAAGGCAAGGGTCCTGGACAAGAAATGTCACATGAAGGGTCTGAGTCCAGACAGAAGGGCCAGCGGATGCTTTCAGGCTGGCGCTGGGAGAAAGGGGGGCTTGGAGGAAGCCCACCACCAGGCAGGCACCCACCAGTGCAAACCTGAGCATGTACGGCCCTCCCGTGTCTGCGCCTGCAAAGTGCCCAGCCTCCCCTCCCAGACAGCTTCCTCGGCCTGGACAGCCTGATAAACCCACACGGGAGTGCAGGCCAAGGACTCTGCGTGGTGGAAGAGGAGCATCTTACATATGAACACTGTTTTATCTACAGTCCTTCGTGGAGATAAATCTTTGTAAAAGAGTACTGTTCAATTCCTCAGAAAGATAAATAATTACACTAAATCTAATTGAACATTTTCTTAATGACTCAGGTCTTATGAGCAGTGATTGTGCTTGGGCGGCCGCTGAGCTGCATCTTAGCTTTTTAAAGTCAACCCGTGAACAGGGACAGGGGCTGCCTCAGGAGATGTGGGGGGGAGACGCGGCAGGGGCAGGCGTGGCGGGGGGAGATGACGCAGCGGGGGGAGACTCCGCGGGGGCGCTCACTGTTCACTCCGCATTCTCTTGCTCTGCTTGATTTTTTCACCATGTGCATCAGTTATGTTCTCAAAATGTTTTTAAAGAAAAATATAAAGAAAGGATTATTGTTTTTAACATATAACATTAACTTGGGAGATTGAGGTGAGGGCAAAGACCATGGCTTTTTGCCTGGTCTGGCTTCAATCCCGGTTAGACAGGGTGACATAGCTCTCTGAGCCTCAGTTTCCCCATCCATATGACCAAGCAGAAGGGCTTTCTGGGGCCACTACTGTGTGGCTGTTTGCCAGACTTCTTGATCAGGAGAGGTGAGAGCTTCCAGAAACAAGTCCTTAGCTACCATCTGTCACGCTCTGACCCCTAGAAGGCTCAGTGGCCTCAGTGGCCACAGGGCTGACCTGGCAGGCCTCCACTGCGTGCTCTGGACCAGGCCCTGAAGGGAGCCGGGAGTCTGGGCCTCCCTGCACTGGGACCCGATCACACACTGCAGGGCTGACCCTCAGTGGGAAGTTCAACACACTGCACATCTATGCCAAGCTGATGATGCCCGTAAGGCACCGCTGTGGTGAGCCCATCCTGGGAGCCGGGAGGACACCCAAGTGCAGCTTCCCACCAGCACAGCAGCCTCCCAGCTGCTGGCCGGACTCAGGTACAGGAGCAAAGGGCAGCAAGCCACAGCTGTTCCCAGCACATGACATCCACGCACCATACCACCAAGAGTCTGGCAGCAGGTGGGTGGGTCTAGGGATTCCTCCAGTTGGTCCCTCTCCCCTCCCTGGGTCAGGCAGCCCCTTTCTCCTCTGCAGAAGGCTCCAGAGCCACCCCTGCACCATCGGCCTGGGTCAGAGCAGTCAGCAATCAGCGAAGGCGGGGCAGGGAACACAGGTAAGACTGCCAGAGCCAGGGGGCCAAGGCCAGGCAGCCCACAGAGGAAGGAGGAAGGCATGGCTGGGGGCCTTGGGATGAGTGTAGGATGGGAGCACCAGGCCGCACAGCTGCAGTGACATATGAGGTGGCAGGCACAGTGCCAGGCACCCGGCAGACACTCGCAGGAAGGGCCCGGGGTGCAGGGCCCGGGGGTGAGGAAGGCCCTGCTCTTGGACACAGGCCTGCAGGTGGGGTGGAGGGCACCCTCAAGAAGAGAGGACAGGGTCCCCTTTCCCAGGGACTCGGATGCCCCCAGAGGGAGAAGGTGGCCGGCTGGGGGAAGAGCAGGAGGGCCGGCTCCCAAAGACACCACTGCCCCCTCCGATCTGCTCCTGGGCTCTGCCTCTCCCATGCCTTCTGTCCCCCACCGCAGCCCCAGACCTTCTCTGAGCCCCAATGTCATCGCCGTACCCAATCTCTCCCTCTCCTCTCTCCTCTGGGGGACTTAAGGAATGCATGCTTAAGTCTCCCACCCCAGTCATTTGCCTGCTTCACCCACCACTTCCCCTAAAGAGCACCCTGAAAGGGGCTCCTCCCCATAATGGCTGTCCACCCGCACCCATCCTGCCATCTCCCCAGGGGACTTGGGCTGGCAGCTGCAGATCCACCTCTGCCTCCTCCCCTTCCTGGTGGTTCTGCCACTTGCCAGACAGCAATCTGTCACAGGAAGCCCCTTTGGAAGTGTCAGCCCTCTTGAGAAGCGGCCACAAACACATTTAGCATGAGCCATGCAGGCCACGGCTGGGGCCCCGTCTCTGGCTTCCCCCAGAGCAAAGAAGCCAGCACCATCAACATCCTCCCTTGCAACCCAGTGCTTGCCCACCAGAGTTTATAAACATTGAGAGACAACACTGACAAAGAGCCTAGATCTGCATCGTAAGCCTGTCCCTGCTGCCAAGGGCAAACTCCTATGTGTCCTTCAAGATCCAATGCAAACAGCTGCCCCCTTTCCCAGCTCTCACAGAAAGTCAGCTTGGTCTTTAGATATTGCACCTCTCATGTTCCTTAGGTTAGTTTACTTAATTATTTACCTGTTCACTTTTGCCACTCCCCCTTCCAGTGGCTCTCTATGGGCAGAGTGCCCTATACTCTGGACCTAGGTATCAGGCACAGTGCCTAGGCAGTGATATAGGAGCAAGAACTGACCTGCAAGCAATACAGTGGGCTGTGGAGCGTGGAGCTGCTGGGCCTCAGGGCTAGTCCAGCCCAGCAGTACAGGAAGAGCGGCCCCTAGAGTGTCCCAGCAGAAGGGGAGACCCACCAAGGTTTCCGGGAACTGTGGGTAGATGGGTCTGTGCTACAATGAGGCCATAAGGCTCTGGTCAGAGCCAGGGGGTACCCCAAGTAAATAAGGCCTGGAGCTTAGGCTCCCCACCTCCCCACCAGCGCACACACAGGCTCGAAACCCTTTCTTGTTTGGAAGCACGGGTGGGCCTAGCAGGTGGCAGCATGGTCCTCAGGCTCAGCAAAGAATGCCTTGGATGGCACTGCAGGTGCACAGACTGACCGCACGCCTGCCCCTGGGGTGTGGCCCGCCCCAGGCAGCTGCAAGGGCACAGTGGGTTGGGGCAAAGGCAGGAAGTAGCTGGAAGAGGTGCTCCTATGGGATCCCAGGTCGATGTTCCTGTGGGCTGCGAACTGCATCTGAACATCAAGGTTGCCTGCATGATGGCCTGCGTGGGACGAATGCTACTGAGCCAGGCTGAAAGCAATTTTGAATAACCTGTTCAGATCATGAGGCCCCCGGGCACCTAGCATATTACGGTGCTTTTAAAATCAAATAAAGCTAATCAAAACAAGAAAACACTCTTTGAGTCCTTGCTTTGTGGAAGGCTCTGAACGCTGTCTCATTTACAGTGGGATCAAGAGTACCAGGGTAACCTGTCCTGAAAGAGAAGGGGAAGAATGGTGAGAATGGAGCCCCAGAACTACGTGGCCTGTTTCTATGACTGCACCTGCTCGGGCACCTCCTTTATTGCAGGGGGCTCAGCCTCCTCGCGTGATAATGGGGTGAAGGCCACCTGCGAGGAGAGGTGCTGAGTGTAGCTGCCCTGACTGCAGCCACCCAGGGCAGTTGGTGTTTCACGGGCATCCTGTGGGCTCCCGGGGCTTCACGGGCAGAGGCGGCAGGAAGCGTCATTGTCTGCAGGATGCCCCATCCGCCTCTGTCTCCTCCTCACATCCAGTCTATGGCTTCTCTGGCTCCACAACAGACTGCTGGTCCAGGCCCTGGCTTTCCCAACTCTGAGCTGTCCCCCCACCCCCATGCCTGCCTCTTCCCTCCAGTCCCCACTTGAAACCAGCCACCTGTTGCTGACTATCCATGGCTCCCACCAACCCCCACGGAGCTCCCCACTGCAGGAGGCTCTGTGACCTGCCCTGCTTTCCACTAGGAGCTGGTTGCACTGCGGCCCTCCCCAGCTTCCCACACCTCTCCCCGGCGAGCTGGGAGGAGGTGTGTCCCTGAGCAGCATGGCTGGAGTTCATGTGAGGGCCCAGAGAGCAGGAATATGCTGGGTCTCACTCGCCTTGCCCCCAGCAGGACCACACAACAGCCCCTCTAGGGCCCTCTCATGCCTCACCTTCACTGGTGAAGAGTGGGGGTTACCATGATTACCGGCTCTTGGGGTGCCAGTTAAGACACTTGGTAATGACACCAGGGAGGGAAGGTTGGACCCTGGGTCCCCACCGCCCATCCCGTGTGGTCACGCAGACCTTGCTCAGGCGCCCTCCCCAGCCACCTCACAAGGGCTGGTGACTTCCATCAGTAATATAGCAGTGATTGTCCCCCTACACAGAATGAGGTGACACATGTACCAGCCACAACACAGTATCCGGCATCCAGAAAGAGCTGGCAGTGTGATTCTGCTGTCAGGATGGCATGGGCGGGGACCCGGGCTCTCGGGGCTGCCTCGTGCATGTGATCCCCACGACAGGCTGCTGAGCTCCTGCAGGGCAGCGCTGGGCCACACAGGATCAAAGCGGCCTCTGCATTAGCCCACTCAACACTTGGATTCTGTTCCCTTAGAGGAAATTTCGGAGGCAGTAGCTTCTCTCCCTGTTCCTCTCTCTGCCTCCCGCAGCCCATGTCCACAGCGTCCAGTTTCCTCCCCGAGCACTGGGGCCTGTGCCACCCGAGCCAGGGCTGCCTGCCTCAACCCTGAGCCTCGCAGGTTGGCTGCAGTTCACAGGCGTGTGCACACACACGCGTGCACTCTCCTCATTCAGACGTTGCAGAATGGGCTGGAAATGCCTCTCGGATTCCCAACAACAGTGACAGCCAAGGGCCATGGGACCCCTTTGATGTACAGCACGGCCACACGCAATCCCAGGAAGTTCTTAAATTTTAGAATTTTAGAAAGAAGCTACGGAGCCTTGAGTAAAAGCAAAAGATCCAAGTCTGGCTGACCTGTTTTGTAAATCGAAATTTCCCATCCAGGTTTTGCGTGTGATGCTCCCCACGCGGGCCAGGCACTGTCTCCGTAGTAACAAGCACAGCTCCCTCCCCCCGCAGGTCCTCCAGAGCAGGTCCTTCTGGAAGAGTCTGGGCCAGCCACAGAAGCACTCTCAGGCCGACAGCTTTATTTCCTGCTGTAAATTAATAAATGGTTGTTCTGAAACCAGCCTCAGGCCACCTATGTCCTTTCTTGCCTGGCTGGCCCCAGGTGGGCTCCACGAGGAGGCCTGGGCTAGGGGTAGGGGACATCCAGAAGGCACAAGTCCACTGACCTCATGCAGACCTTCGTGTTTTTCCTGTATGGGTGAAACTAAATCAAATTGGTATTTATTTGTGTGTTGGCTTAAAAACACAGTTCCTACCTTTGATTAAAATGAGCTCTTGGGAGTGCCAGAGGGGGAGGTCCTTTTATATGCTAATCTTGACCTAAGCAATTTGGTGGAAACAGTAACTTTTATATGGAACAGAGTGCTGAGGTTGTTGTGGGTTTTTTCTTTTGTGTATTTTTCTGCTTATGATAATGCAAAAACATAACTCACGTTCACAGTAGATGGAATGTATGTTTGTATTATTGTTACGTTTATGATGTTTGCTATGGAGTAAACAAGAGGGTCTACAGAAAGCGTTGACGTCGCCTCCATAACCCACAGCATGGTCAGTAGGGCCCCACCGATGTTTGTATGTGTGCAAGTGTGCAGCTCTGCACCATGGGGAGGTGTCTTCTTACACGATCAGGGGGCTCTTGCTGCCACTTTCCACTTTGTCCCCTCACTATGTCCCCCGCACTGTTAATGAAGCCTCAACAGCATGATCTGACAGCTGCATACTTCTTTGCACGGTATTTACCCATCCCCAGCCTCTCTGACCCTGGGGTTTGGGCAAGGGAGGACAGTATTTGGGCTTCTGAGGAGTTTTGGACAAGCATGTGCCCCGCCAGGCAGGAGCTGGAGTCCCCAGGCCCAGAGCAACATCCCACAGGGAGGCGGGTGGGCATTCCTCCCTGCAACTGGCAGGACGTTCCGCAGGCAGGTGCATTCCGAGCCCCCAGGGCTGTGTTGTCCACTCTGCTCAGGGCCCAGGCATCCTGGGTTCTAAAAAGTAGGTCTGAGGTGACCCTACTGGAGACAAGCAGCTGGACACACTCATTTCTGCTTGTGAGACCCAAACTCGCTGTGGCCTGGGCCGGCACCCAAGCACGTGCCTTATCAGCACGGGAGTTCCTATTTTGTATTTGACTTTTGTATTTAACATGACTTCACACACGAGTCCCACATTTTGACCGAGATCACATACTCACTTATAGGAAACAACATTCCCTCAAGTTGACACACCACTGATAGCTGGGTGCTTCCTCTATTAGCAAGCGTTTAGGAGGTCTCTAACTTCTCTTCTCAAAAATGGCCTGCCATGACTGTTTCAGTTATTTCAGTAGCGTTCACTTCCAAAAGCACAATTCACGTCAATTCTTCCAAACTTGGAATCTGGGTAGCTCATACAGCCCCAGAGAGAGTTCCCAAAGCTCTTTCCTGCTTTGGCCCAAGGGCTCCCCACCGCCAGCTTCGGAGCCCAATGAGAGCTAAAGTCCTAACTTATCCATGCTTTATGAGTCTGCTCGGGCTGCTGCAACAAAGTACCACCAACCAAGCAGTTTAAACAACAGATATATGTTTTCTTACAGTTCTGGTGGCCAGAAGGCAGAGATTAGGGCTGGTTCCTTCCTAGGGCTGGGGGGAGAATCTGTTCCTTACCTCTCTCCTTGGATTCCAGGGCTGCCTGCAATTCTTGGTGCTAGTTGGCTTCTAGATGCATCACCCCAATCTCTGCCTTCACAGTTACATGGTATTCTCTCTGCGTGTGTCTCTGTGTCCAAGAACACCCGTTTATAAGAACGCCAGTCACATCTCCAATATGACCTCATCCTAACTTGACTAATTACATCTGCTACTATCCTATTTCCAAATACAGTCACATTTTGAGGACTGGGCTTCCACATACATGAATTCTGGGGGATGCAGTTCAGCCCAGGATGCAAGCTGAGCCCAGGTCTGCCTTGTGGAATCTGCCACTGTGTGCAGCTACAGCAGGCAAATACTTCCCAAATCACACTCCTCAAACATAAGCTTCATAGGACATTAACAGATGCTAGGTGTAAAAGGGGTTCTGTGAGAAAAGGAGTTTGGGAACCAATAGGTTAGACAATGCTTCCTTCCTTCCTTTCTTTAACTGCAGGACTTCTCAGGGCCTTTAATGGGATCATCTGTACTGTGAATCTCCAAGAAGGGAGTATGAGGTTCATCCTTTTCTTAACCTATTTGACCACAGAAATCTTTATTCAAAAAGGCTCTGGAGGGCCAGGAGTGGAAGGAGAAGGAACTTCTATTCTTAGGACTCAACACTGGCCCCTTTCTGAAACCTGTGTGATCCACTGAAGCCACAACAGATACTTCTGATGAAATGAACACATTAACAAAGAAACACATGGCAAGAGCCGGGCAGAAACCTCTCCTGTCCATCAACCTGATGTCCACAGGCTCATCCAAGGAACACCCAAATTTGACGGCTCCACGCCACAGCAGCAGCCACTGCCCTGGGGTCTTTGTGGGTGCATCTCAGAACGAGAAAACCCCAGCAGAACACTTTCTGCTCTCTGCCCCTCTCAGCAGAGTGGTGTGGCTGCCCCTCTCGGCCTCCTGGGGACCAGGCGCCCCTCCCATCAGAGCCCCTCTCTCAGGGGCAGGGCCCTTCCCACCCACCTGTGCAGGAAGCCACTCGCTTCGGTGCTTCAAAGTCTCAAACCTGCCAGGTCCCTGGTCACTGTTCTGCTAAATTTCCTCCCAGATACTGAATGGCTCATCATCCGGTCAAGCCAGGAAAGTATATTCAGAAACACCATTTTCTTCACATTTTTGACAATGCTATGAGCAGAGCACAGGCCATTTCTTAACCAAATACGCTCATGACAAAATCCCCCATATGCCCTGGTGAGGTTCACAGGGGAATGGTGATGCACGGGAGCGCTTCCACATTTTCACATGGGTCAACGTGGTCGTGGTCACTTCCAGACAGCCAGATCGAGTCTGTACAGGTTTTCCTCCCATATGTTGACAATCCCGTATAGCAGTGGTCCCCAGCCTTTCTGGCACCAGGGACTGGTTTTATGGAAGGCAATTTTCCCACAGACTGGGGCGGGGGCTAGGGAAAAATAGTTTGAATAGAATGAAACCGTTCCACCTCACATCATCAGGCGTTAGTTAGATTCTTTTAAGGAGCGCGCTACCTAGATCCCTCGCTTGCGCAGTTCACAATAGGGTTCGTGCTCCTATGAGAATCTAACACCGCCGCCGATCTGACAGGAGGCAGAGCTCAGGCCGTGATGCTGGCTTGCCCACGGCACATCTCCTGCTGTGCAGCCCAGTTCCTGGTCCGTGTATGGTCCCAGTACTGGTCCGTGGCCTGACGGTACCCGGCTGTATAGGATAGCAGAACAGTGTGATTTTTGACTTGTTTCTGTAACACTGTCTTCAATTTCGGCCTCAGGGGCCTCAGGTTTCATACTGCCCAGACCCACTGCCAGGATCTGCTACAGCCAGGACCCTCTGGGTCATCCTGGAGAGCTCAAGGCAAGAAAGCCAATGACAGCAAGGCAGTGGGCAGCAATCTGCAGTCGGGTGAGGTCCGACTGGCTCTCAAGGCTCCACACATCCCCAGAAAGCTAATTCTCCCTCTTCCCACCCAGCATCCCACACACCTGGCTGACCCCTCTCCAAGGAAGGAAACCCCCAGTCTCTGCCTCTCTTCTCGGGTCCTCCTGCTCTCACCAAAGTCCCCAACCCCAAGGGACCACATCAGACGCCCCGTCTGTGTATCACAGGGCCGACGGAAGGGGTGCAACAAGAGGCAGGACAAGGGCACAAGCATCCTGGGATGCATGCTGCTGATGTGATGGGTGGCCTGATACGTGGCGCGCACAGGTAGCAAAAGGGCTATGGAACAGACAGTTGGTCCCCAGGCACTGATTGCTCCCTCTCTGTCCCGGCGACCAGCCCAGAACAGGCATGCAGAAGGCACTGGGCAGTGCTTGCCCAGGGATGGTGGGAACGCTGGGGCTTGGCTGCACGTGCCCTGGGATTGATTGGCAATGTCTGCACTGAGCACCAGAAGGGGACCACGGATGCACATCATGAGATCTCTATGTGTGATTTAGAAAGATCTATGAGTCAACAGGCTACCTCCTGGCCCTGGATCAGTCCCTCCTGATTTGTATAAGTGTCATCTCCTGGCCCTCTGCTCCTCATCTCCCCAAAGGGCACCCAGGCCAGCACCCTCACCACCTTGGTACCCTGCCCATAGCTTGGCCATATATAGGCTGGTGTATGTTTGTATGACAATTCTGTGGGGGTGCTGGCCTCTCTAAGACCAAACAGGACCCTCCCAGGACACTACGGCAGTGCACCCACCCCGCCCAACAAAAGGTCAGCTAGGTCCCAGGGAACAGCAGAGTCAGATACAGATGGAGATTGGCAGATGCTGATGGTGTATCCTTCCCAGCAGGCGCTGCACTTTCTGTCCCACCTGGGATGCGGAAAGTCAAGGGAAGACAATCAAGGCCCACAATTCTGGACTCAGAAAAGCCAAGGGGAGATTAGAAAGATGGGAGGTTTGAATCAGGAAGACCTGGGGTGAATTCTGGACTTATAACTTAGTGCTGGTCTGCAAAATGGGTTTGATGATACCTATTACACAGGTTTGATGTGTTAGAATAACAGGTGTCTACCTCAAATGACACTGAAAAATAACTTCTGGGTAGATTTTTAAAAAATACCTAAATGTAAACAAACAAACAAACAAACAAACCCTAAAAAATGTAAAAAGTAAAGCTTAAAACATTGGTCTAGCATGTGAGAAGCTTGGAAGTCGTCACTCCTGTTCTTACAGACAAAAAGCTAAACAAACTGAAAATCAACAACTCTTCTTAGATCCATCAGAGAACTGAGGTTGCAGGAAAACTGCTGCCTCCAAAATTGGCAGATAGAGAGAATTACAACTTACCATCACTTCTCAGCCTTTCTTTAAAATCAAGTGTGGAGAATCACAACTTACCAGGGCAGAAACCTCCATGGAACCAGTACTGGGGCAGGAAAACCTAAACTGTAATTGCCGAATTGCTAAATGCTCAGCGTGGACAAGTCTGAGAATTCCAGGGTGCACAGCCTTAGCAGGGCGCACCCACACTTTTGTAAGTTCTACCCCCAGGAGCCCTACCAGGTTCTCACAGCAAAGACTGCAGGAAAACTCCCCAGGGCTTCTAGCAGGGGGAGGAGAAAAGTATTCATTTTGAAATGTGCCAGAGCGTTCTGTTCTTCTTAACAAAGCCTGCCCTCAGGAGAAATTATCTTACTACAGCCCAACCTGCTGGGGCTTTATCAGAGCCAAACCTGCCTTGGGGAAGGGAAATACCCAACTCCAGCCCCCTCCAGCCACCCTGTAGTACATAAGCCAGTAGAAGGGAGAGACTGAGAAGCACTTGTGAAGGTCACAGCACAGGGGCAGGCACACGCTGACTAAAATACTGAGGCCTAATTATAGGAGTACAGAATGCTTCCTTTCCCCCAACATCCTGCTGTCACATTACTGAAGGCCTGTTCACCACATCCCTTTTACCCAGTACATCATGTCCAGCTTTCAATAAAAAACTACAAGGCTTATAAAAAGGCAGAAAAAATAGTCTGAAGATACAGAGCATGCACCAGAACCAAAGCTTTTGGGAACTATCAAACCGGAAACTTAAAACAACTGTAATTCCCATGCTAAAGGCTCTAATGGGAGAAGTGGACAACATACAAGAACAGGTGGGTGATATAAGTAAAGAGATGGAAGTTAAAATGCTAGAAATCAAAAATGCTGTAACAGAAATAAATAATTCTTTGATGCAGACTAGACACAGCTAAAGAACCAATCAGTGAGTTTGAAAACGTATCAATAGGAACTTCTAAAACTAAAATGCAAAGACAAAAACAGAATGAAAAAGACAAAACAAAATAATCCAAGAACTATGGAAAAATTACAAAAGATATAAACGCATACAATGGAAATATCAGAAGGAGAAGAAAGGGGAAAAGCAGAATAAATATTTGAAGTAATGTTGACTGAGGCTTTCCAAAATTGAAGCCAGGCACCAAACCACAAATCCGGGATGCTCAGAGAATTCCTAGCAGAAGAAATACCCCAAAGTGTACATCTGGTCATATCACATCAAACTGCAGAAAATCGAAGAGAAAATCTTGAAATAACCCAGAAGCAAAAAATGCCTTACCTTGTCAAGGGGCAAAGAAGCATTACATCAGACTTCTCAAGCTCATAAGAAGAGAGTGGAGTAAAATATCTAAAGTGTTGAAAGAAATGAACCACCAACCTAGAATTCTGTATCCAGAGAAATTATCCATCAAAAATAAAGGAGAAACAAAGATGTTCTCAAACAAAAATTGAGGCAATTGGTCACCAGTATACCTGCCTTGTAAGAAATGTTAAAAGAAATTATTCAGAAAGAAGGAAAATGACATAGCTCAGAAACTTGGATCTACATAAAGAAAGGAAGAGACTGAGAGAAGAAATAAGTGAAGGTAATATGAAATATTTTTTCTAATTATTCATTGATCTAATAGATAACAATTTGTTCAAAATAATGATACCAACAGTGTATTTGGTAATTATCATTTATGGATAAGTGAAAGAAAGCAACATTATCAGGGATAGGAGAGAGGAATTAGAAATACTCTGCTATAACCTATAAGGTATTTGCATTACTTCATTACCTGTGAAATGGTATAGTGTTATTTGAGAGTGGACTTGGGTTAGTTGTAGAGGTATATAGGTATATTGCAAACTCTAGGACAACCACAGAAGAGAAAGAGGAAGAGAGGGAAAAGAAGAAGAAGGAGAGTAGGAGGAGGAGGAGGAGAAGGAGAAGGAGGAAAAGAAGGAGAAGGAGGAGGAGGAGGAGCAGGAAGAGGAGGAAGAGGAGGAATGCTAAGAGAAGCAAGAGAGGAGAGAAAATGGAATCATACAAAATGCTCAATTAAACCACAGAAAGCAGAAAAAGAGTAGAAGACAAAAAAAGAAACAAAGAAAAGAAGGAAAAATAATAAACAGAAACAAATGTGGTAGCTATCAATCCAACTATATCAATAATCACTTTAAATGTCAATGGGTCTATATACGCAAATTAAAAGACAGAGATTGTCTTATTGGATCAAAAAACAAGACCAAACTATATGTCATCTACAAGAAACCTATTTAAATATGAAGACACAAATAAGTGAAGAGTAAAGGCATGGATACTACTCAAAGTTATATCTACAGATTCAAGTGAAATTCCTATCAAAATTCCTATGACTTTTTTGCAGGGGGAAAAAAAAAAATCTTAAAATTGATATGGAGTCTCCAGGGACAAAAAATGGTCAAAATAATCTTGAAAAAGAAAAACAAAGTTGGGGGACTCACATTTCCTGATTTCAAAACTTAATATAAAACTGGCCAGATGCAGTGCCTCATGCCTGTAATCCCAGCACTTTGGGAGGCCGAGGAGGGTGGGTCACTTGAGGTCAGGAGTTCAAGACCAGCCTGGCCAACATGGCCAAACCCTGTTCTCTAATAAAAATACAAAAATTAGCCGGGCATGGTGGTGCACACCTTTAATCCCAGCTACTCGGGAGGCTGAGGCAGGAGAATCACCTGAACCCGGAAGGTGGAGATTGAAGTGAGCTGAGATCATGCCACTGCACTCCAGCCTGGGTGACAGAGTAAGACTCCATCTCAAAAACAAAACAAAATGAAAAACCCAACCTGAATACAAAACTATAATAATCAAAATGGTCTGAAACTGGCATAAGGACAGACACAGAGACCAATGGAATAAAATAGAGTGCCCAGAAATAAATTCTCCAATATACTGATTTTCAACAAACCAATATATTGGTTATTCAATGGAGAAAGGACAGTCTTTTCAACAAGTGGTGATGAGGAAATTGGGATACTCACATGCAAAACAATGAAGTTGGATCCTTATCTTATACAATATACAAACAGTAACTGCAAATGAATCAAAGACCTAAATTTAAGGCTAAAATTATAAAACACTTAGAAGAAAACATAGGTGGAAATCTTCATAACATTGGATTTGGCAATGATTTCTCAGATATGACATCAGAAGTGCAGGCAACAAAAGAAAAATTAATTGGACTTCACCAAAATACAAAATTTTTGTGCATCAAAGGACACTATCAAGAGAGTGAAAAGACAACCCACAGAATTGGATAAAATATTTGCGACTCATCTATCTGATGTCGGATAAATATAGGAGAACTCCTAAACGTCAATAACAAAGAAACAAACAAGCCAATTCAAAAAATGAGCAAAGAACTTGAATAGACATTTCTCCAAAGTAGATATGCAAATGGCAAATAAGAGATGTTGAAAATATGTTCAACATCACTAGCCATGAGAGAAATCAAATCAAAACCGTAATGAGATACCACTTCACATCCATTAAGATGACTATTATAAATTTTTTTTTAATTAAAAAAAGCCTGAAAATAACAAGTGTTGGTGAGGGTGTAGAGGACTTGGAACCCTTGTGCATTGCTGGTGGGAATGTAAAATGTTGCAGCCACTGTGAAAAACAGTTTGGCAGCTCTTCAGAAAGTTAAACATAGAATTACCATATGATCCAGCAATTCCACTCCAAGGTGGATCCAAAAAAAATGTAAAGCAGGGACTCAAACAGATACTTGTATACAATATTCATAGCAGCATTATTCACAATAGTCAAAAGTAGAAGCAACTCAAATGTCCATTGACAGAAGAATGGATAAATAAAGTGTGGTCTATATATACAATGAATATTATTCAGCCTTGAAAAGGAAGGAAATCATGTCTACAACATAGACGTATCTTGAGGACATTACGCTAAGTGAAATAAACCAGTCACAAAAGACACAAATACCACATGATTCCCTTTATATGGGATACCTAGAATAGGCAAATTCATAGAGAGAAAGTAGAACAGTGGTTGCTGGAGTGAGGAGAGAAGGGGAAGTCAGTTTTTAGTGGGTACAGAATTTCAGTTGGGGAAGATGAAAAAATCCCGGACAATGATTGTGGTGATGGCAGCACAACAATGTGAATATACTTAATGTCACTGAATTGTATCCTTAGAAATGGTTAAGATAGTAAAATTTTTATGTATATATGACACAATTTAAAAATTAAAAACAAATAAAAAGAATAATTTTGATTAGCCAAATCAAAATACATATAACTGAACTGTCTACATGAATTAGAGAAAATAATCGTTTTAGGATCAATAATTTGCGATTGACCATTCTTTGTCCATTTCTGGACTCTACCATTTATTGTGTGATCCTGAGAAAACTCCTCATCTGTAAATGGAGATGATAATATTATCTCTTAGAGCTTTTGGAAAAGTCAAAAACAATGTATAGTCTGGTGCCTAGTAAAATGCTCAATAAATGTTAACCATGATTATTTCTTTCATGGATAAAGAATGGATTCTTTAATGGTAAATTATACATAATGTATAATTTTGTTTTACCATAATTTAAAAAAGCAAATGGATGGAGAAAGGTGTAGCATGCTAACAATAATTAAAATAAAGCTGGAGTAACTTTATGTATATGTGTGTGTGTGTGTGTGTATGTGTAGTTGTTCAGACAGGGTCTCACACCGTCACAATCATGGCTCACTGTAGCCTCTACCTTCCAGGCTCAAGAAATCCTCCTCCCTCAGTCTCCCAAGTTGATGGGACTACAGGCATGTGCCACCATGGCTGGCTAATTTTTTTTATTTTTTGTAGAGATGGGGTCTTGCTATGCTCCCTAGACTGGTCTCAAACTCCTAGATTCAAGCATTCCTCTCACTTAGGTGCTGGGATTACAGGTGTAAGCCACCACGCCCAGCTATATATAGTAGAGACAGGGTGTTGCTATGGTGCCCAAGCTGGTCTTGAACTCCTAGGCTCAAGTGATTCTCCCACCTGGACCTCCTAAAGTGCTGTGATTACACGTGGGAGCCACTGCACCCACCCAGGAGTAACTATATTGATATCAGAAAAAAAAAAAAAAAACAGATTTTACAACAAGGGAAATTATTGGGAATAAAGAAGAGCACTACATAATAATAAAGGGTTCAATTTTCTAAGATGATATGCAGTCCTAAACATGTGCGTACCTAACACAGAGCATCAAAATATGTGAGGCAAAAACTGATGGAACTGTAAGGATAAAAAGAGGATTCCACTATCATTGTTGGTGACTTCAACACAACTCTATCAGAAATGGACAGATCCAGCAGGCAAAAAATCAGTAAGGACATGATTGAACTCAACAGCTTCATCAATCAACTAGCTCTAATGGACATCTATAGACTACTTCATCCAACAACAGCAGAATACATTTTCTTCTCAAGCTCACATGGAACAGTCACCAAGATAGACCGCATTTGGGGCCATAAACACATCCTGATACATTTAAAATAATAGTAATCATACAAAGTATGCTCTCAGACTGCAATGGAATTACACTAGAAATCAGTAGCAGAAAGATAGCTGGAAAAGCCCAAAATACATGGAAACACCACACTTCTAAATGACACACAGACAAAAGAAAAAATGTCAAGGGAAATTTTAAAATATTTTGAACTAAATGAAAATACAACTTATCAAAATTTATAGAATGCAGCAAAGGTAGTCTTTATTATTTATTTATTTTTTAGGGACAAGGTCTCACTCTGTCATGTAGGCTGGAGTGCAGTGACACAATCATAGCCCACTGCAGTCTTGAACTCCTAGGCTCAAATAATCCTCCCGCCTCAGCCTCCTGAGTAGATAGGACTACAGGCACACACCACCATGCCCTGCGATTTGTTTGTTTGCTTGTTTGTTTGTTTGTTTAGAAACAGGATTTTGCAGGGCCGGGCGCGGTGGCTCAAGCCTGTAATCCCAGCACTTTGGGAGGCCGAGACGGGCGGATCACGAGGTCAGGAGTTCGAGACCATCCTGGCTAACACGGTGAAACCCCGTCTCTACTAAAAAATACAAAAAAAAAACTAGCCGGGCGAGGTGGCGGGCGCCTGTAGTCCCGGCTACTCGGGAGGCTGAGGCAGGAGAATGGCGTAAAAACCCGGGAGGCAGAGCTTGCAGTGAGCTGAGATCCGGCCACTGCACTCCAGCCTGGGCGACACAGCGAGACTCCGTCTCAAAAAAAAAAAAAAAAAAAGAAACAGGATTTTGCTATGTTTCCCAGGCCAGTCTTGAACCAGGTGATACTCCCACCTTGTCCTCCCAAAGTACTGGGATTACGGGTGTAAGCCATTGCACCTGGTCAAAAGTAATCTTTAGAGGAAAATTTATAGCATCAAGTGCATACATTTTGAAAAGAAGAGGCCAGGCACAGTGGCTCACGCCTGTAATCCCAGCACTTTGGGAGGCCGAGTTGGGTGGATCACCTGAGGTCAGGAGTTCGAGACCAGCCTGGCCAACATGGTGAAACCCTGTCTCTACTAAAAATACAAAATCTAGCTGGGCGTGGTGGCGCATGCCTGTAATCCCAGCTACTTAGGAGACTGAGGCACGAGAATCACTTGAACCAGGAAGTTGGAAGTTGCAATGAACCGAGATTGCGTCACTGCATTCCAGCCTGGTAACAGAGTGAGACTCGGTCTCAAAAAAAAAAAAAAAAAAAAGAAAAGAAGAAAAGAAAAATCTAAAATCAGTAATTTAAGCTTCCACCTTAAGAAACTAGAAAAAGAAAAGCAAATTAAATCCAAAGTAAGCAGAAAAAAAGAATAAAAACTAGAGCACAAATCAATGAATTGTGCAAACAAGAAATTGATACAGAAAATCAACAAAGTCAAAAGCTAGTTATTTGAGAAGATCAATAAAATTGGAAACCTGCTAATCAGGTTAACTAAGAAAAAAAGAGAAAAGAGGCATATTACTAATACCAGAAATAAAAGTGGGGCCACCACCACAGATCCCATGGATATTAAAAGACTAATAAAGAAATACTATGAAAAACTCTATGGCCATAAATTTGATAGCCTAGATAATATGAACCAACTCCTTGAAAGATACAATCCTCTAAAACTCACACAATGAGATATAGATAATATAATGTAAATAGAACTGAATCTCTAAAAGAAATTGAATGAGTGATTAATAATTTTCTAAAACAGAAAGCACCAGGCCCAGATTGGTTCATTGGTGAATTCTACCAAACATGTAAAGAAGAAATCATATCAATTTTCTAAAATCTCTTTTAGAAAATAGAAGCAGCAAGAATACTTGCTAATTCATTCCATGAGTATTAGCATTACCCTAATACTAAAACCAGACAAAGACATTATTTAAAGAAAAGAAATATACAGACCAAAATTTCACATGAACACAGATGCAAAAATTCTCAACAAAATATTACCAAATTGAGTCCAACAATGTATAAAAAGAATTATGTATCATGATCATGTGGGATTTATCCCAGGTATGCAAGTCTCGTTCAATATTCAAAAATTAATTACTATAATCCAATGCGTCAACAGGGTAAAGAGGAAAAATCACACGACTCTATCAATACATGCAAAAAAAGCATCTGACAAAAATCCAACACAGTTTCACGATTAAAAACTCTCAGCAAACTAGGAATACAGTGGAGCTTCCTAAACTTGATTTTTAAAAAATCTACAAAAGACCTACAGTTTACACCATACTTCATGGTGAGAAACTGGATACTTTCCACTAAGATTAGGAACAAACCAAGTATGTTCCCTTTCACCACTGCTATTCAACATCTTACTGGAAGTCCTAGCTAACATAATAAGGCAAGAAAGGGAAATAAAAGATACACTTATTGGAAAGGAAGAAATAAAACTGCCTTTGTTCATAAATGATATGTCTATACAGAAAACCCCAAAGAATCAACAAAAAATTCCTGAAACTAATAAATGATTATAGCAAGGTTGCAGGATGCCAGGTTAATATATAAAAGCCATCTGCTTTCTCATATATCAGCAATGAAAGATTGGAACTGGAATTTTAAAACACAATACCATTTACATTTCATCCTCCAAAGTGAAATACTTAGGTATAAATCTAACAAAATATGTACAAGATCTATATGAGGACATTTACAAAACTCTGATGAAAAGTATCAAAGAAGAACTAAATAAATGCAGAAACAGCCCATGTTCATCAATGGGAAGATGAAATATTGTCAAATGTCAGTTTTTTCCCAAATTAATTTACCCATTCAATGCACTCACAATCAAATACCAGCAAGTTATTTTGCATATGTCAACAAACTGATTCTAAAGTTTATATGGGGAGGCAAAAGATACATAATACAATAACCAACATGATATTGAAGGAGAAGAGCAAAGTCTGAGGTTTGTGAATACCAGATAGAGACAGGATAGCCTTACCAACAATGGTGCCAGAACAACTGGATATTCAGATGAAAAGAAATGAATCTAGACACAGATCTTACACCTTTCATAATAATTAACTTAAAATGGGTCATAGACCTAAATGTAAAATGCAAAACTTTAACACTTCTAAAAAATCACATAGAAAATCTGGATGACTTTGGGTTTGGTGATGATTTCTTAGACACAATGCCAAAAGCACAATTCATGAAAGAAAAAATGATAAATTTGACTTAAAAGTAAAAAGTTCTGTTCTGTGGAAGACACTTACGAGAATTAAAAGGGAAACAACCACAGACTTGGAGAAAATATCTACAAAACACCTATCTGATAAGACTGGTTTTCAAAATATACAAGGAACCCTTAAAATTCAACAATACAGAAACAACCAGTTTAAAAATGGGCAAAAGATCTGAACAGATACCTCACCAAAGAAGATATATAGATGGAAAACAAGCATATGAAAATATGCTCGATATTATAAGTCATTAGGGAATTGCAAATAAAACAACAAAGAGCTATCACTATACACCTATTAGAATGGCCAAAATCTAGAACTCTGACACCACCAGATGATGGTAAGAATGTGGAGCAACAGGAATTCTCATTCATTGTTGGTAGGAATGCAAAATGATACACCCACTTTGGAAGGGAGTTTGGTAGTTTCTTACAAAACTAAACATATTCTTTACCTTAGACTCCAGCAATCACAATTCTTCGTACTTATGTCCACACAAAAACCTGCAAACGGATGTTTATTGCATCTTTATTCATGATTGTGAAAACTTGGAAGGAACCAAGATGTCCTTCAGTAAGCAAAGGAACAAACTGTGGTACATCCAGACAATGGAATATTATTCAGCTAAAAAGAAATGAACTATCAAGCTACACAAAGACAGCTTCCTCCTCCCCCTTAAGGAGGAAACTTAAGTGGCCATTGCTGAATAAAAGCAGCCAGTCTGAGAAGGCGACATACTGTATGAGTCCAACTGTATGCCATGCTGGAAAAGGCAGAACAATGAAGACAGTCAAAAGACCAGTGGTTGGCAGGGGGTGGGTGGAGGGAGAGACAAATAGGTGGAGTACAGAGAAATTCTGGGGGCAGGTGAAACTACTCTGTGTGATACTGTAATGACAGATACATGTCATTCTACATTTGTTCAAGCCCATATAACGTACAATAGCAAGAGCAAACCCTAATGTAAGCTATGGGCTTTAGTTAATAATATATTAATATTGGTCCATCATTGTAATAAGTGTGCCAAACTAATGCCAGATGTTAACAACAGGGGTGGGGAATGGTGAAGGGGAACATGGGAACTCTATACTTTCAATCCAGTTTTTCCATACAGATAAAACTGCTCTAAAAATGAAGCCCATTAATTTCTTTTTCATTGTAAAGAGAAAAAAATATATCTTTAAAACACCAGGATAGAGAAGGACTTTTTTAAACCACAGGCAGAAAAGCATATATCACAAGGAAAATGCCTATATATTTGCCATAGAGTGAAATTTCAAAACTTCACTGTGACCAGAGACCCTGAACAACATTAGGAAAAGGTGTTTCAGGGACTCTAAAGTCTTCCCCTGGAGCTGTCACCACCCCGGGAGACATCCTGACTGTAACACCCACTTACGTATGGCCCTCTCAGTGTACAAGGGTTCCCTCCAGGGCTCTCAGGCCACAGTGAAAGACGGGGCTATGCTCCCCATGTCACAGGCAGGGACAGGCACCAAATGCTTTGCCGAGACCACGACAGCATGGATGTGGAGGTGGGATCAAACCAGACCCCTCTCCCCTAGCCAGGCACAGCGGCTCACGCCTATAATCCCAGCACTTTGGGAGGCCAAGGTGGGAGGATCGCTTGAGCCCAGGAGTTGAAGGTTACAGTGAGTTATGATGCATCCCTGCACTCCAGACTGGGTGGCAGAGCAAGATCCAGTCTCAAAAACAAAACAAAATGAAACAAAAAATCCCCAACCCCCTCACCAACCTCTTGCCACCCTGCACAGGTCCCCTGAGGTGCCCTGCACTGGCTCAAAAAGAGTCTCCTGGGCAGATGGACGGGGCACTCCTGTAAGGTGGAGGAGGTGGGAGCAAGAGGAGAATGAATCATGGGACTTGAGCCAAGCAGAGCCCTGGGAATGGGAAGAAGCGGGGCTGGGATTTGGCAGCAGGACCAAGACAGGGGCGAGAGGCCTTGGGTGCAGTGTTGGCTCACTCCATCACTCGGTCATGCTGGCTGCGCCAAGGCAGAGGCAGTGGGCGTCGGAGGCAGCTCTTCCAGCTGGAGAACAGACTTTCACATTTTCTGGATTCTTGCGAGCCAGCTGATGTCATGTTGTTAGCTTGACACTGGCCACGATGGGCATCTTCACACCACAGAAATGGGCAAACACCACCCACCAGGGACCCCACCCCCCGTTAAACATTGACCAGGGCACCACTTGAGAGGGGAGATGATGTGGCCGCCCTCTACATACCCCAAATACCCAGAGGGAGAGGGGCCGAGGGGCAGGGTGGGAGGAGAACCTGACAGGCCAGAGACCACCTAGGGGCTGAAATTATACGCTCTCCATGGGAGCGAGAGAGGAGAGGGGGTGAGCACCCTTCCCGAGGAGTGGGCCCACAAGGGAGCCAGTCTGACTGGGGGTTCTGAAAGCCACGGTGGGCTGGGCTGGGATCCCCGCAAATCCAGCCTGTCCTGTGTAGCCTCAGTGGGAAGTTCCCCCTTCCGGGGAGGGTCTGGGACTTCTGCTCATTCTGTATAAGCATCCATCTCTCTCTTTTGCTTCTCTGTTCTCTGAGGTGAACCATATTCTCCAGAAATCTTCAGCAACAGATGCCTTCCTTTAGCAACCCCACAGGAGCTGTGCCCCAGAGCAATGGCCAGGACCCCAGTGCGGGGGGGTCTTCATTAAGCAAAGAGCAAAATAAATACAGAGATGAAGACAGGAGGGTGGACCACCCAGGAACACCTGTAGCCCACTGTGCCCATGCTCTTCCAGCAGACTAGGGGAGGCCCGCAGGTCAGGCCTGGTCTCTAGGGTGGAGAGGTCCAGCCTGTCTCTTAGCCCTGGAGCTGGCCTTGAAGCATGTGGTGGATTCTGCAGATAACGCACAAGGGTTGCTGGAGAACTATCACTCAATCTGGCCATGCTGGGTCCAGTAAGCAGGAAGAGGGTGTGGGCAGGAGGAAGAGGTGTGAGCAGAGGGAGGAGGGTGCGGGCAGGAGGAGGAGGGTGTGAGCAGGGGGAGGAGGGTACGGGCAGGGGAGGAGGGCGTGAGTAGGGGGAGGAGGGTATGGATGGGGGAGGAGGGTATGGGCAGAAGGAGGAGAGTGTGAGGAGGAGGAGAGGGTGTGAGCAGGGGGAGGAGTGTGTGGGCAGCGGGAGGAGGGTGTGAGTAGGATGAGGAGGGTGTGAGTAGGGGAGGAAGGTGTGAGCAGGGGAGGAGGGTGTGAGCAGGGGGAGGAGGGTGTGAGTAGGAGGAGGGTTTGAGAATGGGGAGGAAGGTGTGAGGAGGGTCTGAGCAGGGAGAGGAGGGTGTGAGCAGGAGGAGGTGAGCAGGGGGAGGAGGGTGTGAGCAGAGAGAGGAGGGTGTGAACAGGAGGGTGTGAGCAAGGGGAGGAAGGTGTGAACAGGGGGATGAAGGTGCGAGAAGGAGGAGAAAGGTGTGAGTGGGGGAGGAGGGTGTGAGCAGAGAGAGGAGGGGGTGTGCAGGGGGAGGAGGTAGTGAGGAGGGGAGGAAGGTGCGAGCAGGGGGAGGAGGGTGTGAGCAGGGAGAGGAGAGGGTGAGCAGGGGGAGGAGGGTGTGAGCAGGAGGAGGAGGGTGTGAACAGGGGAGGGTGTGTGAAGAGGAGGGTTTGAGGAGGCTCAGCATGGGGCCTCCTGTGTCATCGGCACCATCTGGCCCCTGGCACTGGGAATGGTCTGCCTGGGCTCACTGCATCTTTGGAATTCCTCCTCCGCCCACATGGAGAGGCCATCATGCACATCAAGGGCCAACCCACTCCTTGGGATGAGGCCACAGTTCCTGTGTCCTAGGGCCTTGGTCCTGTCCTCATGAGAGGAGTGGAGCCACAGTCTGGAGGAGGTGGCCCATTAGCCTAGGGCCGCCTGGAAGGAGCCTGTGGGAACTTTAAGGGGAACTCTGAGAGCTGACCCTTGTTGAATTTGTTTTCCTGTTTTTACCCACTGAAGCTTTCATTTCTTTTTCTGTGAGCTGTTGATGCTTATATCTGTCATTCATACTTCAATTGGAGTTTTGGCCATTTTCTTTTTTAAAACTGGGGGGCCTCATTCTGTCACCCAGGCTGGAGTACAGTGGTGTGAATGCAGCTCACTGCAGCCTCAGTCTCCTAGCCTAAGTGATCCTCCCACCTGGGCCTCCCAAAGCACTGGGATTCCAGGCCTTATTGACCTATAGGAGCTCTTTCCATATCAGGAAAACCACCCATTCACCTCACGTAGCCCAAATGCTGGAAGGGCCTGCTGTGGCCTCACCCACACAGGATGTGCCCAGGAGGCATGGGGCAGGCATGTTCTTGTTCTGTCCCCTAACACGAACGTGAACACCTTAAGCACAGGGCATGTCTCTTCTCTTTGCCTCTAGAATCCAGATGTGCGGAGGGCTAATTGCCAGGGCTGCCATCCCAACTCTCACCTGAGAAATTCCAGGGACAAGCTGAGCTGCAGGATGAAAGAAGTGCCCACGGTAGGTGGAGCCAGGATGCCAGATAGGAAGGCCCAGGTGGCTGGGGGAGGAGAGACAAGGCCTGCCCCATGCCTGTGTGTGGTGGCGCCCAGCATAGTGCCCTGCTCCTGGGTCCCCAATCCCAGCCCCCAGCTCGCATCGCATGTCCCCCTCCTCTCCTCACAGCTTGCCTTCCCTGCTCAGGGGCTGCTGGCCCTCCTCCTGTGCATCCCCCCACTTCCTTGGACATCCCCTTCAGAACCACACTGCTTGCTGCCCTCTCTGAGCTGGATTCACAGGGACACCCAGAGGACTGGGCAAGGTTCCCCCAACGTGTCTACTTTGGGAGGATGAAGGCAGAAGTGACACTACAGAGAGGGGGAGGTGTGGGGCCTCCAGCTCCCACTCTGTCTGGAGGGCAAGGCCCCGTCCTGCTCAGGGAATGCAGGTGACCACTAGCCCCAAGAACAGCCATGAGGCACAGAGAAGGCGCTTTGCCCAGCAGCAGGTCTCACACATCAGGCGGTGTGTGAGCCCCTCGTCTCTCCTCATGAGACCAGAGGCTGAGCAGACCATCCCTCTCCGGGGCTTCTGTCCATGGCCAGCCTGCCCTTTACTGCCTGCCAGCCGGAAGGCCCAGAAGGGTCCAGCAAAGGCACTGAGGGAACAGAGTTGCGGTGACCAGCCTGGCTTGGCTTAGCCCTGTCTGGGGAGTTGTGTCCTCAGGTCTGGGTGGGTTGACACCTACCCCAGAGCCCTGCCCAGCACAGACCGCCTGGCCCAGTAGGCTCCCACCACCAACGCAGATTCCACAAACCACAGCAGCTGTGCTGTGCACTGTCCGGGAGGAATGGGTAGGCACCAGGTCACGCCCCAGAGAGGAGAGAGGGGTCTCACCACAGCCAGGCTGGTGCTCCTCCCTGCAGGCGGCTGGGACAAGGGGCAGTTCACAGCCGCCCAGCTGAAGCCGGGCTCTGGGGCCAGGGTCAGCCCACCCACCTGGGGTCCAGGCCATCTGCGCTCCTGGCCTGACGGGAGAAGGGACACAGACAGCCGCTTTAAGGCCATTGAGCTCTCAGGACTGCCCGAGCACCCGAGCTCCGAGCCAGCAGGAGGAGGGCTGGGCTGCGCCTCCAGCCCCTAGGCCCACCATTGCTGCGCCCCCATCTCCCTCCTGCACGTCCAGGGGCTGCCCTGGACCACATCGGGGTCTCCAGCTCCGTCGCGCCCCTAAGCACAGGGCATGGGGAGGGCCCTCGGGAAGGACGGGCAAAAGAGGTCCCCATCTGAGGAGTCCTCTGACCCCAGAGCGCGGGCGTGGGCTGGGGTGCGGTGGGGTCGGGACTCTGCGCCCGCGGTGTCCCAGCTATATAATGGACACAGCCACCTTGCCCAGGCAGGCGCGCCCGCGGGGGAGCAGTCAGTCCCTCACCCCAGTAGTGGGACCTGGGTGGATACAAAAGCCAGCGACACCAGCCCATTCGGAAGAAACTGGGGACGAGAGAGATTCCGACGCCAGCACCCTAGGGGCCTCACTCGGCGTCCGCGCAGCCTCTGACCCTTCAAAGGCGGCGCTTCAGAGCAGGTCACGCCCCTCCTGGAGCGGCGGCCCGCTGGAAGTCACCGCGCCAGAGCAAGAGTAGAAGCCCAGGCTCCGGAACGACTCCCGCCAGAGCCAGGCCGAGGCCGCGCGGCGCGCGAAGGACGCGCGGGAAGAGCCCTTCCGCCGGCTGAGCGGTGGGCGCCACTGTCAGGGACCCCGGGCTCGCCACGCCACGCACGGAACCGCACGGGGTCCACGCATGATAGCCGACACCGGACGGGGGCGGGGGCGCTTTGGGACTTACTATAGCCTTGTGTCCGCTTGCTTCTTTTTTCCTGCAAGCTGCGCATCAATTAAAGTACTCAGGGTTTTGTTTGGTTTCAGATCAATCAGATTTCATCCTTCGAAAGTTTTATTCTCAAGGAATGCAAGAGGATTTTGGAAGCTTAGAAATGTCCACGTAATCAGACTGTGCGGCACCTGCACATGGGAGAGGTGAGCTGTGGGGCAAGTCTCAGAAGAAAGAAATGGGGCTTTCACAGAACCAGTTTCTGGGGCCAGAAGGGACCCGAGAGAGTCAAATGACCCAACCCTTCTGGTTCATAAGTGGGGACGCTGAAACCCAGAGAGTTATATGGCAGCCCAAGGCCACACAACCCAGTGGCTATGTCATGTGCAGTGGGAGGGGGCCATGTATTATGTCCTTTAAAAATGTCCTTTGTACACCCGCATTCATAGCAGCATTATTTCACAACAGCCAAGAGGCAGGAGCAACCTGTGTCTGTCGACAGATGAGCAAAATGCACACAATGGAATATTATTCAGCCTTAAAAAGTAAGGAAATGCTGACACAGGCTACAACATGGGTAAAACTTGAGGACATTATGCTTATTGAAACAAGGACAAACACTGTCTGATTCCACTTATATGAGGTCCCTAAAGTTGTCAAATTCATAGAGGCAGACAGCAGAATGGTGGGTGCCAGGGTGAGGGAGGGGAATGGGGAGTCGGTGTTTAATGGGGACATTTTCACTTGGGGAAGAGGAAAACGTTCTGGAGATGGATGGTGGTAATAGTTGCACAACAATGTAAACACACTTACTGCCACTGAACTGTTCACTTAAAAATGGTGAAGACAGTAAATTTTTCTGTTATGTATATTTTACCTTAATAAAATAATGTCCTGGTATGGTATGTAGTCATTATCTCTGAGGAATCATTAAGAAATAATGACAGAAACTGGTACTTACAATGCTGTCTTTAAAATCTGGTTTTTATTTTTATTATTTTTTTACTTTTTTGAGACAGTCTCATTCTGTTGCCCAGGCTGGAGTGCAATGACGTGACCTCGGCTCACTGCAACCTCCACAACCCCCTGGTTCAAGCGATTTTCCTGCCTCAGCCTCCTGAGTAGCAGGGATTACAGGCACGTGCCACCACGCTCGGCTCATTTTTGTATTTTTAGTAGACATGGGGTTTCACCATGTTGGCCAGGCTAGTCTCGAACTCCTGACCTCAAATGATCTGCCCACCTCAGCCTCCTGAAGTGCTGGGATTATAGGAGTGAGACACCGCACTCAGCCAAAATCTGGTTTTAAGAAGAACTCCTTTATTACCATGTGGCAAATCAAACTCTTAACCTCTAGTAACAAAAAAGAAAAACTCAGAGAAAAGAATCCCTAAGAATTCCAGACAGTAAACCATAAACTAAAAGCAATGCGTGGCTGTGAGGGGTGGCAGGCAGGACTGTTGTGCCCCAGCATGTGCCCCTGAGGCTGGCCCCGGGCGCTTGCAACCCTCATTTATATCTCTCCCAGCCCCAGCCCCAGGTACCCAGAGGGGCTGTTCTGCCCCTACGAGCACCACACCCTGGCTCTGCAGTTCTGAGCTGTGTCATCCTTCACACAGGCCCCCCACCACCCCAGCTCCAGGCCTCAGGGACAACAGTGGGAAACCAGAGGCCTTCGGGCCTGTGTCTCTGCTCCCACCTGCAGATGGGACAAGGGGAAGGGGTGTGTGACTGGCTCTGCCCTACCCCTACTCTGGACAGGGAAGGGCAGCTGCATGGCTGGCTCCCTGCACCATGGACTGACCCTCACAACACTCCAAGAGGTGACCCTTCTCCTGCCCAGGGTCATACAATGAGGCCCAAATGAGGCACAGGCCCATCCTCACCAGGGAGTCACACCTGCTGGAGACTTTCCCTTGCCACATCACTGTCCCCATAGCCCAGAGGGGGAAACTGAGCCCCAGTGTATGCTTCCTGCTGGTGATGCCCCCATGGGTGACCAAGGCTGGGAAGAGCCCCACATTTACCCCAGGGCAGTGAGGCCACAGAAACAGCTCAGGAGTCACAGGGAGGCTGTGCTCTGGTCCATCCACACTTCAGAGCCTCCATCCTCGGTGCCAGAAAGTGGAGGTGAGTGGAATTTAAAATGACAACTCTATTCCAGCATCCTCAGCCCACGGTGTGGGAAATAGCTCAGCCAGGTGTCAGTGGTGGTGGGGGGAGGTGGTGGCAAAGACCCAGAAGCCCAGAAGTGCCTGTGACACTCTCAGGGGCTGCAGAGCCCCAGAACAGCCTTCAGAGCTAGGGACGAGCTACTGAGGACCTGGGAGGGCAGGAGAAGGAGGGCCCCCCAAAAGACAGGATCCTTTAAGTGAAAGAAAGGAGAGGGAGGAAGAGGGACAGAAGGAGGGGAGGATGATGAGGCTGGAGAAAGAAACAGCCCCAGGTCCTGCCCGGGAGGGGTGCCCCATAAAGTGAGGGGAGTGCCCAGTGACCATCGTCACCACACCAGGAAGAGCCTGGAAAAGACCAGGAAGCAAAAGAGGGAGGAAAAGCGGAAACATGAAGTGAGAAAAGAGGGAGAGAAACAGAGAGAAAGAAAGAGTAACACCTCCCGCAAGACAGGCCGTCCTGGGTTGGAGGTCATGTGGACAATTGGTCAAGATAAGAATTTGTGAATGTCAATCAGGGAATAAAAATGTAAGAATAAAATGAATCTGGCCTCAGGCATGCAGAGGAATTGTGAAAAGCACTAAAATCACAGCTTTTCTCAGGGTTTTTGACTGGGAGGGGTGTTCTCCGTCAGCCCCTGGGGCTGTTATGATGAAAGGATAGGGATGGGGTGGCGGCGGGCAGTGGGACCAGGACAGCTGGGTCCCCAACTCTGTTGAAGGAGGAGCACAGGCTCGGCCACATTAATTTCCAGGGAGACAGCAGGACCCTTGGGGCTGGTGCGCTTCCTCAGCAGCGGCCTTGTGACCACACATGGTGCCTCAGAAGTCCCACACTGCAATGGAAGTCATCCTGCTGCTATGAGTCCCCCACAAGGACTTGAGGGGCCTAGGCTTTCTCTGAGGAAGGAAAGAGGGCACAGGCGGAGGGGACCCCTGAGGCCCACCTCACACTGCAGTAATGGGAGCTACAGCCCCAGCCTTGCTACAAAGGCCTGGTCTGGAGTTTCTGATGGGACATTCCCAAAGGCCACTCAGGAAACAAGCAAAATAGAGTCCCAGAATGTGAGGTGAGGCCCAGATGTGGGGTGAGGCTGTGGGGGCAAAGTTCGGAAGCCAGGGCACCTACTGGGTTCCTAGTCGCAGTAGAACCCTCAGTCACACAGCCCTGAAAGTAAGGTGGTGCAGATGGCATCTTCCCCTGTGCTGGTCTCTGGAAAGGGTCACCCAATGTGTCATGTGTCTCTGAACTCCAGGTCAGAACCCGCCCCAGGCCGGGCTCATGTGAGGGCTCACAGGTTCCTGGATCTTCCCGGGCCAGCAGGAGCCTGGCCCTCCCCCAGTGCCTGTGGCCTGAGCTCACATCAGGCACAGGCCCAGAGGGCTGGCTAAGTTTAGAGATGCTGTCATCCAGCACCAGTCAGATGCCCGAGTGACAAGGCTTCTTCTCACTGTTTTTTGTTTGCGAAGACACTTCGCAGCAGAGGCTGGTTCAACAGAGGTGGCCTGGCCAAAGCCGCATTTCTGCTGGGGTCCTGAAATTTAGGGGAGGCCGCCAACCATGAGCTGGGCATTGGCAGTCACTTTAATTTCGAAGCTTACTTCTCAGCAATGTGAAAGCTGAGATCCAGATGTGACAGCTTTTATTTTCTAAGTAGGTTTTATCTCTTTGACATCTTTATTGAGATTTAATTCATATACCAAACAATTCACCAATTTAGAGTATATAATTCAGTGGTTTTAAATATATTGAGAGTTGCACATCCATTACCACAATCTAAGTTTACAACATTTTCATCACATCAGAACTAAACTTCTGTCCATTAGCAGTCACTGCCCATCCTCTTTCCATCCATCCTCCTTCCAGTTTCTGTCCTACAGGTTTGCCTTTTCTGGACATTTCATAAAAAGGGAATTAAACAACATGTGGCCTTTTGTGACTGGCTTCTTGCACTGAGCATGATGTTTTTAAGGTTCATCCACATTTTAGCATGTGTCAGTGCTTATTAGTATTTCACTGCTTTTTATGCCTGAATAATATTCCACTGTATGGATATAACACATTTTCCTCATCCATTCATTAGCTGGTGGACATCTGAGCTGTTTCTACTTTTTAGCTATTATGGACAATGCTGCTATGAACCAGTTTTTGTGTGGACATACGTTTTCGTATCTCTTGGGTATATACCTAGGAATAGAACATTTTGAGGACCCACAATTTCCCTAGTAGCTGTGCCATTTTACATCCTCACCAGCAATGAATGGGCATTCCAACTTCACGTCCTCACCAACACTTGCTATTATCTGTCTTTTTGATAATAGTCATCCTAGTAAGAGTGAAATGGCATCTCATGATGGTTTTGAATTGCATTTCCATAATGATGCCAAAATCTTTTCACGTGCTGTGGGCTATTTGTTACCTATTTTAGAGAAAGGTCTAAGTCCTTTGCCCATTTTTTAATTAGGTTGTTTCTTCTACTGTCAGGTAGTAAAAGTTCTTAAAGTATTCTGAATACAAATTCCTTACCAGACACACGATTTGCAAATATTTTCTCCCATTCTATGGGCTACTCTATTCCATTTTCTCAATGGTGTCCTTTGAATACAAAAGTTTTCACTGTTAATGAAGCCCAACAGTAAAACTATTTTTCTTTTGTGTTTATGCTTTTGGTGTCATATCTAAAAAACCATTGCCTAATACAAAGTTGCAAAGATTTGCTCTTATGTTTTCTTCTAAGAGTTTTATGATTTTAGTTCCTACATTTAGATCTATTATTTATTTTGAAATAATTTTTGTATATGGTGTCAAGTACAGCTCCAACTTTGTTCTTCTGCATGTGGATACTCAATTGTTCATTTGTTGAATGGACCATTATTCTTCTCCATTGGAATTGTCTTGGCACCCTTGTAAAACATCAACTGACCACAGATGTATGGATTTATTCTACACTCTCAATCCTATTTCACTAATCTATATATTTATCCTTATGCCAATACCACACTGTCTTGATTGCTGTAACTGTGTAGTTAGTTTTGAAATCAGAACCTGTGAGTCCCTCCAACTTTGTTTTTCTTTTTCAAGATTGTTTTACTTATTTTGGTTCTCTTATATTCCTACGTGAATTTTAGGGCCAGGTTGTCAATTTTTGCAAAAAACGCAGCTGCAATTTTCATAGCAAAAATGTAGGTCGATTTGGAGTATACTACTATTTAACAATATTAAATATTCCAATTCATGAACATGGGATGTCTTTCCATTAATTTAGGTCTTCTTTACTTTCTCTCAACAGTGGTTTGTGGTTTTCAATGTACAAGTCTTATACTTCTTTTATTAAATTTAGTATTATTTTATTTTTTAGATGCTATTGTAAATTGTTTTTCCTAATTTTATTTTGTTATTTTAAACTTCTAGTATAGTGAAATACAATGGATTTTTGTATATTGGTCTTATGTCTTGCAACTTTGCTAAATTCATTTTTTAGTTCTAATAGTTTTTAAAATGGATTTCTTAGGATTTTCTGTATACAAAAGCATGTAATCTGAAAAGAGAGGTAGCTACAACTATTTATTTCCAATCTGGAAGCTTTTATCTCTTTTTCTTGCCAAATTGCCCTGGCTAAAATCTCCTATACCATGTTACCTAGAAATGGAAAGAGCAGATACATTCAGTTTTCCAGTTTTCCACCATTAAATATGAGGTTAGCTGTGGATTTTTCATAAATGTCTTTTATCAAGTTAAGGAAGTTCCTTTCTACTTGTCGTTTGTTGAGTTTTTATCATGAAAGAGTATTGGTTTTTGTTAAATGCTTTTTCTGCATCTATTGAAATGGTTCATATAGTTTCTATGTTTGTTCTATCAACATGATGCATTATATAGATTGATTTTTGTATGCTGAATGAACCTTTCATTCTTGGGATACATCCTACTTGTTCCTAATGTATAAATAATCCTTTTTATATGTTGCTAGATTTATTTTGCTAGTGTTTTGTTGAGGATATTTCATCTGCATTCATAAGTGACAACAGTCTGTAGTTTTGTGATATCTTTGGTTTTGGTATTAGGGTATTGCCGGCTTCACATAATGAATTGGAAAGAATTTCCTCCTTTTCTACTTTTTGGAAGTGCTTGTAAAAGACTGGCATTAATTCTTCTTTAAATGTTTGGTAGGAGTTACTAGTGAAGTTATCTGAGCCTGAGCTTTCCTTTGTGGGAAAATTTTAAATTACTAAGTCAATCTCTACTTGTTATTGGTCTATTCAGATTTTCTATTTCTTCTTGAGTCAGTTTCAGTAGTTTGTGTCTTTCTTTGTCCATTTCATCCAGGTTATCTAACTGGAGGGCACATAATTATTCATAGTTATTTCCTCATAATTTTTTTCTGTAAGGTTGGCAGTAAGGTCCCCTATGTCATTCCTGATTTTAGCAATTGGAATCTTCTTTTTTCTTGGCTTTACCATCCTTTTTATAATGGTAACCTTCCTCCTAACTGGCACTCCTGAGTCTTCTTAATTATTCCCAGAGGTATTAATCACCTTCTGCCCTATCATATAATTTGTTTATATTGCCTGCCTCTATCCAGCAGTATATAAGTTCCCCAAGGGCAGGCATCCTTGACTTCTTTGTTCACTACTGTTTTCCAAGCACCTATGGCACATGGTAAGTACAGTCAACCAGACTTGCTGAATAAATGAATAAGTCTTCAGGACAGCAAAAGAAATCAGGAACAGACAAAGACAACTATGACTGTAACTATTATCCTTAAAAGAAACCAGGAAAAATGAAAAACAAGCAAACAAAAAACAGTGATTTTGAAGCTCTGGCCCTGTGTTGTCCAATATTGTGGTCACTGTCACCATGTAGACATAAGAACCTGGTCCAAACTGAGATGTGCCATAAGGGTAAAATACACACCAGGTTTCAAGACATAATACAAAAAGGAATGCAAAATAGCTTAATAATTTTTGTTTTGATTACATGTTGAAATAATTTTTTTTTTTTGTACAGATGGGGTTTTGCCATGTTGCCCATGGTCTCTAATTCCTGGGCTCAAGTGATCCACCCACCCTGGCCTCCCAAAGTGCTGGGATTACAGGTGCGAGCCACTGCACCAGGGCTCTGAAATGATATTTTGGATATAAGGTTAAATAAATATATTATTAAAGTTCCTTTCACCTGTTTCTTTTTTCTTTAAGTACTAGAAAGTTTTAAATCACACACATGGCTCACCTTTGTATCACATTTTATCTCTTCTACCCATGGTGCTCTCGACAACTTGGGTAGGGTGGGTGGTGGGGTAGTAATGTCATTGTGAATGTAGAAAAAATGAAGGTAAACTTCAAATCCGTGCTTAGGTGGGCTCTGAAAGAACCAAGGGTTGTACGAAGGAGTGTGGGCTTAGGCAAGTGTCTGGCCTCAGATGCAGACTCCTCTGCAGAGTCTAGGTATGTAATGCCCATTGGAACCACCTGGGAGTTTTAAAAAAATGCTGACACCCCATTTCCCTAGTGTCTGGTTAAACGCAATGGGGCCTGAACACTCCTCAGGGGCTTCCCATGTGTGGTCGGGGCCGAGAACCATCCCCTGGTCATCTTCTTCGGGAGGGCCTGCTCCTAACCAGACTCATACTCTTTGCCCAGAAAGCCCCTAATGAATGGCCTGGATCAAATCCACAGATGCTGAGAATCAGACAGCACCTCAACAAACAAGAAGTCATGTGAACAACTTCATTAAGAAATGAGCTAAAGGTTGCAAGCCTCTTGGAGTCAAGCTCATGGCAGACATATAAGTGCTGACAGCCCTGCTACTGCATTTCACCAGGTGACAAGACTGTCTACCCAGACTGGACATCAGAATACACCCCCAAGACCTACCTGCAGAGTCACCCAATACCTCTTGTAAGGCCCTCATCTTTGATAGGGTGGGTGCGCCACTGCTCTGGGAAGCAGTCCCAGGTGCAAGGCCTGAGTGACCCAGACCATTGCTGAGCCACTGTGGAGCACCTACTGTGTGCCAGGCACTGTTCTCAGCACTTGAATTCAGGGTGTGTTGGGTGACAGAAGCAGGGCTCCTCAGCTCCTTGCTGGAAACGGCACTTACTGGGATGTGCTTGACACCCAGAGGGCATTACAGCAAAAGGCATAACACCCACTGTACTTCATTGTCAGGGCGACAGCAGCTCCTGCCCTCCAGGCTTCTCTTGCTGCTCACAAAGTGGGGAAACAAGGACTGTGGGTCCCAAATTCCGCCCCTGTACAAGTGTGCCATTATGCTTCCTCCCATAAAATCTTCTTAAATCTTTGCCTGGTTGTTGCCAATCTGTTCTAGAAATTCAACAAAAGCTTCTATCTGGCTTAACAAAGAATCATAACTTTAGTTATTTTTGGATAATTATGTCAATACAAAAAGAACTATGTCCACCAGGAACTGAGCCCTCAACAAGTGACCCTCTAACCCAGGAGACAAAAGCCACCCAAAAGTTTGGCAGCTAGCAACACCACCTCTCTCTAACATAAAAGGATGTTTTCATTTTAAATAATTCAAATTTTTCTATGAATAAAATATACATTTCTATGTAATATGCCAATATGATAATTTTTTAAAAACCAAGTTGATACATAATGCATTTTTATGTTTCTACACTAGCAAAGTGACTTGCAGCTGTAAAAGATGCTTTAAAAATAATCAAATCAGATTCCATTTTTGTGGGGGAAGAGAGAATTAAATTTTTTGAAAATATATTTAAAATCTCCAGAAAGGCCACATCGCTTGCCTGGACCAGGGAGGTAGCACCCCAGAACACAGGCAAATGGGAGTGGTCTTCCCAGGGACAGACATTGCACACTTCTCTCTACCTGGTCTCTTCTAGTAAATTACTGTTAAATTCTAGGGTGGCTCCATATAGACTCTTTAAAGGCCAATGGAGCAAAAATGAGGGAAACATCCCTGTTAGAATTTTTAAGTAGAAGACACAAAACCTAAACATTGCATATCTCTCCCCTTTGCTCTTGGGGATTCCTAGAAAGGGGGCATAGAAAGATGGGAATAGGTCCTTCAGTTCTTTCAAGTGAGAACTGAGACATACTCAGTCCTGTGGCCTTTGACCTTGGCAGGGGTCCACTTGCACCCACCTCCACAGGCCCAGCCCCTGCAGCTGGTCATGCTGAGAACACAGCTTTCCTTCACAACAGTTGGACCCTCCTAACAACCTTTCAGGCCCTGAGTTCAAATATAGCATCCTATTATACCCCATCACACTTGCTAGAGGATGGGTCCCAATTTTTGGTTTAAAAAATGTGGCCAACGCGTATGCAGACATTTCTCTGCTAAGAATTGGAAGGCACTTAGCTTTAAGAAAAGACTTACTGACACAGGGGGTCGTCATGAAAGTGTTGGGCAAACAGATTGCAGAATCACATATATGGTGATTCCATCTGTGTTTTGAAATCATATGTATCTGCTATATATGTAGATGTGTATATATGTACACACACACACACATATCCTCATACTGACATTAAAATTAAGAGGTCAGGTACCTCTGGAGAGTGAGGGAACTTGAGTGTAAACAAGTCACATTTTACTGCACGTACTTCTGTATTACTTGGGGTGTGTGTGTGTGTGTGTGTGTGTGTGTGTTTTACAAGATCATATTGCCCTGGTAATTTAATTAATAAAATAAAAATTTCCAGTCTTGTTGGTGTCATATGGAGTCAGAGTATTGGTTGTCTTTGACGATGAAAGGAAATAACGTTTTCACAAAGGGGAACCTAGAGGTAGTGCCCTTGGTTTGGAAAAGCACAAATACATCATAGTGAGCAACTGGCCAAGGACAGGTACCCAAAAGCCTCAGGTCAGAGTAGACCACAAGCTGGCCATGAGTCAGCCAGTGGAGTTACAGCATTTTTGAAGCACAGAGTAGAGTAGGGTAATGAGCTTCCGAGAGGAGCAGAATGTGGATTCAAATCCTGACCCTGTGTGACCTTTTCTGAGGAATGGGGCTTCTCTGTGCCTCAGCTACCTCTCCTGTAAACTTGGGATGATTACAGTACCTACTTCACAGATCTAGCACGTTAATATAATAAGCACCATTTAAGCGCTAGCAACTGTTACCAGAAAAGAAAAGAGTCCTGGTAGCAAGCATGCAGATATATTCTTAGCTCTCAGCAAAGTAGGTTATGGTATAAAAATACCATTAAATAGTAACTAAACTAGCATCACCTTAATGCACATCTTGCCAGCAATCTCAGCATGTGCGACTTCTTTTTAAACTACCCTACATTAAGGAATCAAGACCAGGAGGACTCTTGCTGGCCTCCTGGGAGCCAGGCCGGAAGGCAGAGGCCCACCCAACTCACCCCTTCCCCTCCTCGGGCCAGGCACTGGGGACACAGCCATGGGCAGAGGACCGGACCTCCGCCTCTCTGTGGGTAAGCTGTCCAGCACATCAGATGGAGCAAAGTGCCAGGGAGAAGACAAGTTGGGGGGGAGGGGCAGGGAGGCGTGGGGAGGCAAAAGGGGAGGGATGGGGGGCGTCTGGGACAGGCTGCTGAGCAGCCCAAGGGAGTAAGCTATGAGGGGTCAGGGGAAGAGAGGCAGCCTGGCCAAGGCCCCTGAGGCAGGGAGTGCCTGGTGTGCTCTGGGGAGGGAGAAAGCAAATACAATGATCCCTCCTCCTCCATTCCTCTCTTCCCTGGCAACCGGCTCAGAGCTTGGAGACTCAAAAATTGATTTGCTCTGAATTTCCTAAGTTTATCTATTAACTACCTAGCAGGCCATTCGCTGGTTCACAGTGTGCCTCTCGGCAGAAGGCATCCGCCAGCTGACAGTGATGCCCCCGCCAGCAGTCAGGCCACACACGCCCCAGGATACAGCCTGCTCTCTGGCGACTGGGGTACCACTGGATGGAGTCAAGGACATATCAAGGTCAGTTTTGGGCCTATCTGAGGTTTAGTGGGAGAGATGGAAGGCGTAGGAGATGCCCTGGACTGGAGTTCAGGGGCCCTTCTCGCTTCCTGGGCTTGGGCAAGTTGCCAGCCTTTCCTGAACTTCAGTTCTTTGTCTGTAAAATGGGGCTGGGGAGAAGGGCCTTTCTGCACAATTCGAATCAAATAAAATCAAACATTTAAAGTAATGTACACATTAGGTGTTGTTACAACATGGCCCACAAGCCCTAGCTGCCATCTCCCCCAGAAAAGGAGGGGCCCATGAACCCCTGAAATGATATCCAAAACCTCGTGGGAAATGCTTTTTTCTAGGGAGATCTCCATGTTTGAAAAGAGACAACTCCCCAAAAATGGAAGATTCATGAGGATGAATGCAAAATGTGAGACCTCTTCCTACCCGACAAACGGTCGACACTGACAACCTGTCAACACTGACAACCTACCAACCCTACGAATGGCAGCATCCAGGGGAAGGGGCGGCCCCCACACTGCTGTGCGAGTGGACACAGCAGGGAGAGTGGCGGCACCTACAGAGAGACAGGCGGACCCTCCTCGGCAGCCCCACTGCCAGGGACACACCTTAAAGAAACTCTCACACCTGCACCCCAGACGCACTCAGGGCCCTGGCCGTGACGGTGCTGGCCACAGTGTGCTGGGTGACGATGGAACACAGGAGACAACCTAGATTTCCGTTGGGAGAGGGGCAGGCAGGACAGAGTTCACACTACAGGTCGCCATGCAGGAGCCCGCAATTAAACACATCAACAAGCACAGGTGTCAACAAGACTGCTGAGTGAAAAGTACAAGTTCCAGGTTTTTTACGTAAAGTTAAGAAAAACACCCACACAAAAGAATCCTCTATATTAGTTATGGATACTTACATCCATGTGTAAATGTACCCAAAAGAGCCTGGGAGGAAAAAGACGAAAGCAGTAGTTGGAAGAAAATGGGTTACTTAATATTTCTTTGGAATACTTCTTATAATTTTTTGTAAAAAAGGACTTAAAGCCAAAATGACAAAAGATTAACCATTTTCAATTCTGGGTAGAAGAGATACTATGTTCATTTTATTATTCCTGGGATTTTTCTGGATTTTTAAAGTTTATCGAATATAAAAAAATTAAAACTGCACTGTTGGCTGGGCCATGCCAGGCTGAGGGCTTCCCTGCCTTGCTCTGTAACTGCTCCCACATGGGCCACCAGGCTAGTGTCTGTGAGAAGTGTCAGGCTGAGCAGGGAAGGGCACACACTCCCTATAGAACTGGGCAGGGCAGGGCCCCAGAAAGCGGCTCCTCTTGGCTGGCTGACCCTGCTGCCCAGGCCTCCGGGGAAGATTCGGGAGCAGAGACAGCAGAAAAGGATGGGGCAAGGGAGGGGAAAGGCCAGTGGCCTCGTCACACATGAGCAGCTGTGGGCCTGAGGCCAAGTCCTTCCTTTGGGCAGGGAGCTCAGTGAGACCTGACTGGGTGCCAGTGGCTGCAGCTTTAAATAAACTTGGACATGTCCACCTGAGGCCAGGAAGCAACACCAACTGTGCCCCGGGCAGGCACTGTCAACAACCAGCCAACGTATCAACCAAGGGACCCCAGCGCTACAAAAGGGCTGAGTGCCCACAACTGAGCCCTGGCCTCAGACATCCCCCTTGGGTGCCCTGCTCTGCCCTCCCCGCTCCCTGACCCACCTCTATGGCACGGCTGCACCCCCTAGGAATCAGTCCCTTCCCTACCCCAGAGCCGCCACAGCATGGCAGTGGCAGGCCTTTGGCGTCCCCAGGGACCCGGCGCCTAGCAGGGCTCCAGAAAGGTGCACTGCGCTGAGCTGCCAGCTCCTGGCTTGGGCATCTCCTCTTGTCCCAGGTCACGGGGCTCCCCTCGATGCCAGGCTCCACTCCTCACCTCGCACTGCATGGCTCCCAGTGCTTTCGCTCAGGAGGCCACACTCCCTTCCAGCAGCGGCTCATTCTCCGGCTTCAGAGAGAAGCCCAGCAGTCTTAGCCCCACCTGGTCTCCACCTCTGGAGCCACCTCTCTCAACCTCCCCCAGGCAGCCCCAAAGACCTTCACTCCCCAGTGTGGGTGGCACTGGCCAGGACATCCAGCTGTGCTGGAACTGGAGGCTCAGTGGGGAGCTGGCCACCCTGACACTGCCACTGGATGCAGGGAGGCTCGCAGCAAAGGGGAGAAGGAACAGCCAGAGTGAGCTGCAGGCTGAGGACACTGGGGTACATGGGAACGTCTTGAAAGTGGCTTCTTTGGGGAAGACCAGGGACACCTGCTGTGAGGGCCTCTGTGCTTCTGGGCACAAGCAGAGAAGACGACAAGAAGGCCCCTGAGGAAAGACTGACTTCCCACTGCTGCTCTCTTCCTCTGAGAACCAGGCACATTAACTGCTACCCACCTGCCCTTCCAGCGGCCAGGACACCTCTGGAGGCCAAGAGGACAGGCAGGGGTAGATCTGTGCATCTGAGGGATGAAGACGGGGGAGCCAGCCACCCACTTAGGGATCCCCATGAAGGGGGCTGGGCCTGACCCCTCCCTCGAGGTCTCAGCTCTGGGGTGCTCTCCAGACCCATCCAAGGAAGGGTCCCCCAGCCGGCCTGGCCCCTCACCCCACCGATCCAGCATGGGCTTCTTGCACAGGGCTGAGCGCCACATCTCCACCCCCTACCCAAATCCTCTCCACACGTGCAGGGAGAAGTGGGGAATGAACACACCCCCACACTCCTCCAGCTCCGCACTCCACAATTATCAATGATCAGCGTCCCTCACCCACCACAAGGTTTCACCAGACACTTATTTAGTAAAGGAAAAAAAGGATCAGTGCTGGATGTGTAAGAGGAAATCTCGCCAGCACCGCCAGCGCCCCCACCGCCTGCACTGAAGGGACGGAGGAGGATGGGGGAGGACGGAGGAGGATGGGGCTCTGGCCCAGTCAGGCTGGAGATTCGGGAGTTCTGAAGCTAGCCCTGGGGATGCCAGGTGCAGCCACCTTGATTCTCAGACGGGAGACCCCAGGCCAGACAGGAGGCCCCTGAGGCGTTCCCCATCTCTGACCCCAGGGGCAAAGCCGGGTCTGGGGGACCCAAACCAGACCTTCGCCCCACACTGCTCATACTGCTGAGCAGAGAACGGGAGCCACAGCACCTGTTCCCCGTGAGGTCCCACTTCAAACAAACCTTCAAAGCCCCTTCCCCTTTAGAGTGCCCCCGCCAACGGTCCAAAATCCAGCCCCCACCCACCTCGATGACCCTGAAATTTGCAACCCAATCAGGATCTTAATCTCTCCCCCCATCCCCATGACCTGATCCAGGCTCCCTGACCTCGTCCTCCCCACACCTCCAAATTCCTGTTTCCAGAAGAATCTGGGGGAAAATCCTCCAGAACCCAGATTCCCCAGGAGACCTACAGCAGAGGCTCTCCCACGCCGGCACCCCCCGCGCGGATGGGGCCACGCGCAGGAGCAGGCGCAAGCAGGTCCCGCCACCCCCGCCGCCTGCCGCTCGGGTGGGGGTGGGGACAGCGTGCCCGCGTCGGGGGACGACCCTCTGGGGCCGCAGCCGACCCCTCCTGGCGCTCCAGGCCCGGCGGCCGCCCCCGCGCGCCCCTCCTCTCTGACCTCCCCGCCGCCAAATGCGTCACGTCTGCCGGGAGCTCCGGGGACACCTGCTGCCGCCCCCGCCGCGCCAAGTCGCGAGCCCAGAGCCCCGGCCCGGCAGCCGCGCTGGGCAGAGCTGGAGAGGGCCGCGCGCGCTGAGGTCCGGCGACCGGGCCCGGGGCCTGGGGCTCGGGGGTCGGGGCCGCGCGGGGCCGTGCGCTTGGGCCCGGAGCCCAGAGAAGCCGGCAGCGCGCGGGGCCGCAGTGCGCCCGGAGCCGGCGGCGCTGAGGGTCCCGGAGGTCCTGACCCTCTGGGGTCCCCGGCCCAGCCCGCGCGTGCCGCGGCTCTTACTTGCCAATATCCTCGTAGAGCTGGTACTCGTCGGTGAAGCGGGTGCAGGTCACCGTGGTGGCCATGGCGGCGGCGGACGGGCTCGGCGTGCGCTCGGCTGCGCTCGGGCGGCGGCGACTCCGGCTCCCGCTCGCGGGCACGGCGGCGACACGGGCGCGGGCGCGGGAGACACCTCGGCTCGCGGCGCCAGGCGGGGGCCGGGCTGGGCTGCGCCTGGCGGCGAGCGCACGCGAGATCTGCTCGCTCCGTCCTCGCCAGGAGCGCGCCGCACACCTACGCGCGGGGAGGCGCGGGCGCCGCTGTCACCGCCGCCGCCGCCGCGCCCGCCCCGCCCGCCCGCCGCCCCCTGCACGCGCCGTCCCCGCGCCCTGCACACGCTGCTCCTGCACCCGCACCCGCACGGAACCCGCGCCCTGCATCTGCACACGCGCCCTGCACACACACCCGTGGCCCGCACCCGCAACGCACCTGCACCTGCACCTGCACACACACGCGCGCCCGCCCCCGCACCCCGCACCCCGCACACACACCCGCGCCCTGTACTGACGCCTTCATTCTGTACCCGCACCACGCCCGCACCTCGCGCACGCAGGCCACTTGCTGCTGGCGACCCCTCGCTCTCACATAACACAGAAGAGTGCACATAATGAACGCAGCCTCCTCTCTCCCTCGAAGGCCCACCTAGCCTGACAGCAGGAGGGGACTGGGGCCCACATGGAGGCCGAGGGCTCATGTGCTGCCCTCCACAGGACTCATTCCTCACACCCTCAGGAAGAGATGCTGCCAGATCCCTCCTGCCCAGTCTCCATCAGCCACACATGTCACAAAGGCTGCCTGGCCAGGAGGAGCCGCCCAGAAGGCCGGACATACACACTGGGACACTAGCATGAAAAAGTGAAGGGGTGGGGCCTGCTCCCTCACCTTGGTCCCACCCCCTCCCTTCCCCCTCACTTCTCCAGAGAACGGTTGCTGGGGTGTCTGGAATGGAGGTCCCAGGAGGCGACATTCGGAGTCCAGGCCAAGGGACCCTGAGCCAGGGAAACAGGGGCTGCTCCATCAGCAATTTGGGGGGCCTGAGAGCTCATAACCACCCTGCTCAGGTAAGGGTACACATTCTCCCCTTTTCCAGCATGGTCCACCTGTCTGCCCCCTGCTTTTGCCTAGAGGAAGAGAGCCCACACACCCCAACCCCCTCTTGAAAGCCGTCCTGGAGGCCAAGGAGGAGGAGAGTGCAGGGAAACAGGCAGGAGGCAGGGCCGACCCGGTTTCCCACAAAACAGCCTTCCCTGAGGCCTGGCACCAGGGCTGCTGTCCAGAACCAGAACCAGGACTTTAGACCACTGGGCTTCAGCAACCCCACACTCTCCTCTGACAGGGTCTATCCTGGGCAGGCTCTGAGGAGGGGGTTTCCAGCAGCCAGCTCTGGATTTGGGTCACGCTGCTGCCCTGACATGACCTCCTTACTGCTCCCCAAGGACCAATTCTGGGCCTATCCTGCTTATCCCTCTCACCTCGTGGCCAGCCCAGAGCAAGCCCCAGAAGCCACAATAAATGTTGTGTGGATAAGGGAGGGGATAAAGGGATTCTGAGTGCCGGCAGCCAGGGCCCTTCTGGGCCAGGATGCATTTGGCATAGGACTGCTGGGCAATTAGTAGACCACACGGCAACAAGTCCCTGCCATCGACCCACCTGCACCCAGAAGACACTAGAGGACAAGAAACTCTCAGGCCAAAGGCAAATGCTGGGCCAGCTGGGGAAGTCCCCAGCTGAGGAGGCAGAGGGATCCTGACCTTGACTTCAGCAGGACCATAGCAGGAAGGGAGACCCCATCCATGTCAGACTTGGACTCAGAGAACCCTGGGCCATCCTAACAGACAGAGTGGCATGGACTCGAGAAAGGACTGGAGGCCAAGTCTGAGGTTTGTTCTTGGCGTTGTGTTTAACCCCACAGGAGTTTCTTCCAGCACCTGCTGGAAGCATCCGCACTTTCCCTTTCTGAGCTCTGGAAAGACGAGGTAGGGCCACACAATAGAATACAAATAACAAGCCAAGCACAGTGGCTTACGCCTGTAATCCCAGCACTTTGGGAGGCCAAGGTGGGTGGATCACCTGAGGTCAGGAGTTTGAGAGCAGCCTGGCCAACATGGTGAAACCCCGGCTCTACTAAAAATACAAAAATTAGCCGGGTGTGGTGGCCCATTGCCTATAATCCCAAATGAGAATCGTTTCTACCTGGGAGGTAGAGGTTGCAGTTAGCTGAGATCAAGCCACTGCACTCCAGCCTGGGTGACAGAGCAAGACCCTGTCTCAAGAAAAAGAATACAAATAACAAGACAAACAAAAGAAAATTGCACCCCTCTGTAAGTTGGACTCTTTGCAGGCTACTATGAAACCACACACACTCCTACCAGCATGTTCAGGAGATGATAAAGTGTGCTGGCATCCTAATGACAGCTGACACTGATTGTGCAGTTTACTTGTACTATCTCATTTAATTCTGAAACAATCCTATTAAGCATGTACTATTATTATCCCCATTTTACTTGATGGGATAATGGAGAGACAGAGAGGTACAGTAATTTACCCACAGTCACACAGCCATGGAATGACTATGACTCAAACCCCAGTGTCCCATAAAACCTCCTTTGCCTTCCACACACACACACACACACACACACACACACACACACAAACACACACATACCAACAAACACATCCATACAAACAGACCCACACTTACACGGCTTCCTGGAGCCCTGAGTGGTGGACATGGCAGCACACTCGGTAGTCTTTTATAAGGTCATCTTTCTTGGTTTTTGTTTTTTGTTTTGTTTTTTGACATGGAGTCTCACTCTGTTGCCCAGGCTGGAGTGCAGTGGCACAGTCTCAGCTCACTGCAACCTCCATCTCCTGGGCTCAAGCAATTCTCCTGCCTCGGCCTCCCGAGTAGCTGGGATTACAGGCACCCGCCACCCTAATTTTTGTATTTTTAGTAGAGATGGGGTTTTGCTATATGGGCCAGGCTGGTCTCAAACTCCTGACCTCAGGTGATCCACCCACCTCGGCCTCCCAAAGTCCTGGGGTTACAGGCATGAGCCACTGCACCCGGCTGAGGTCATCTTTCAAAAGTTGAGAAGCTGCCCAGGACCAGGGTTACACAAGAATGTGGGGTCACTAAGAGATGCAATTTTAGATTCATTGTATCCTGTACTTCTCCCCGTCTTTTGTACCTGTTAGCACCTGGGACCCCCAGGCAGTCCCTCCTCCGAGCTGAAGTATTAGAGGTATGAAGTGGAGCTACCCTGGCGAGCACAGGAAAGTTGGCATGATTGGGCACCAGACAGTGGGGAAGGACTGGGCTATCAGAGGCAGCCAGAATGTCCCTACCCAGACAGCCTGACCCCACACAGACACTCAAAAAACAACCCACTCCCCACCCTCAGACCCAGAGGGCTTCTCCCTAGCAGAGGGAAATGGCTAGAAGGGAGAAAGTCTTCCAGCCATGACCTCTGGTCCCAGATTCCAGAAGCCCTCTCATCTGGTTTTGGCTCTGGTCAGAGAGGCCCAGACTTCCCCCTCTTCTCACCCCTACCTTCAGGAAGGGCCCACTTTCACCCCCACCCCCGTGTCATCTCTGCCTCCCACCTTGTCCTTTCAAGCTTGCTTTCGTAAACGAGGAGGGCTCTCCCTCCCAGGTGGCAGCTGGGGAGGGTGTGGGGAATATCAGTTCTGGGAGGTTATTGTTAGGACAGTCACCATGGCAACAAGCATCACATCTGCAGAGCCAAAAGTGCTGCACATGGGGTTCATTATCCCAAAGAAAGCCACGCCTTCCCTGTCCCCCTCACCTCCAGGGACTGCTGTCATGTGGGAGGGTGTCACCACACTTCCTCTCTCAGGCCCAGCCATCCACCAGGGAGAGCAGTCTGTGGTTCCCAGAGCAGGAAGACCCTAGTCCATCCATCTCCCATCATTTGGCCCTTGACATGGCACTCCTTACAGGACACAGTGGCAAGCACATGGAGTGGCTATGGTGATGATGGTGATTATAATGATGGTAATGATGGTGATGGTGGTGGTAGTAGTGATGGTGGTGATGATGATAGTGATGGTGGTGGTGGTGGTGATTATGATGGTGGTGGTGTCAACGGTGGTTGTGGTGGTGATAGTGGTGATAATGATGGTGTTGGTGATGGTGTTGGTGATGGTGGTGGTGATGATGGTGGTGGTGATGGTAATGGTGGGGATGGCGATGGTGGTGGTGGTTATGATAATGATGGTAATGGTGCTGGTGGTGGTGGTTGGTAGTGATGGCGGTGGTGATAGTTGTGGTGTCAGTGGTGGTGGTGTCAATGGTGGTGGTGATGGTGGTGATGATAATGATAATGATGGTGCTGGTGACCATGATGGTGGTGATAATGGTGATGGTGATGATGGTGGTGGTGGGGATGGCGATGGTGGTGGTGGTTATGATAATGATGGTAATGGTGCTGCTGGTGGTGGTTGGTAGTGATGGCGGTGGTGATAGTTGTGTCAGTGGTGGTGGTGTCAATGGTGGTGGTGATGGTGGTGATGATAATGGTAATGATGGTGTTGGTGACCATGATGGTGGTGGTAATGGTGGTGGTGATGGTGATGGTTATGATGGTGGTGGTGGGGATGGCGATGGTGGTGGTGGTTTTGATAATGATGGTAATGGTGCTGCTGGTGGTGGTTGGTAGTGATGGCGGTGGTGATAGTTGTGTCAGTGGTGGTGGTGTCAATGGTGGTGGTGATGGTGGTGATGATAATGGTAATGATGGTGTTGGTGACCATGATGGTGGTGGTAATGGTGGTGGTGATGGTGATGGTTATGATGGTAATGGTGGTGGGGATGGCGATGGTGGTGGTGGTTATGATAATGATGGTAATGGTGCTGCTGGTGGTGGTTGGTAGTGATGGCGGTGGTGATAGTTGTGGTGTCAGTGGTGGTGGTGTCAATGGTGGTGGTGATGGTAATGATAATGAAGGTGTTGGTGATGATGGCGGTGGTAATGGTGGTGGTGATCATGGTGGTGATAATAATGATGGTGTTGGTGACGATGATGGTGGTGGTGGTGGTGATCGTGATGCTGCTGATGGTGGTGGTGGTGGGGATGGTGATGGTAGTGGTGATAATAATGATGGTATTGGTGACAATGATGATAGTGGTGATAGTGATGGTGATGATGAAGGCCATAGCTACAATTTACAATTCACTCACCACATGCCCAAAACCATTCTAAAAGTCCAACATCCACCATTTTGAATAAACTTCATAGCATTATCATTACCTCCCTTTTACAAATGAGGAAATCGAGACACAGACTCTAACTGGCCTCAGGTCAGACAGCTAGTTTAGTATTGGCATCTCGATCTGTCTGACTTTGTGGCTGGTTCCTTTAACCACTGTGTTCTGCTCAAGGGTGTCCACCAGCCTTCTTTGTGCGGTTACTGTGTGCCCGTCTCTGCCCAGGCACTCAGTCACATCAGGGAATGAGATGGACAAGGATTCTGCCTTTGCAGAGCTTGATAACAAGCAACAAGGATGCATCTAGTACCAATGTTGTATGTAGATTAAAACAAAGTGGTGTGCTGCAGAGTGATAGGGTGGCAACTTCAGAGTGGAAGTCCACGGAAGACCTTTCTGAGGAGGTGATGTCTAAGCTGAAGTCTGAATGACACAGAGAGGCTACCCTTGAGAGGAAAAGGGCAGGGTGTTGGCAGAAGAGGCTGCCATGCAAAGGCCCTGTGGCAGGCACTAGCTGGTGTGTTTAGGGAATGAAGAGGGTGGGAAAGAGGCTGGAGCAGTCAGACCCCGCAAGGGCATTTTGTCAGTGGCTTATTGGCAGATTCGCCTGAGTCCTCCAAGGGATTTGGAACCACCTTGATGACTAACAAGCAAAGTGATAAAGCCAACTAACCAGTGCGGCCCTGGCTGGAAGCAGTGTCCGCAGGCCTGGCTCAGAGGCACAGCCCGAGAACACAGGGTGAGAACCCCCTAGACTTCCTCCCTTTTCACCAGGCATCCAAGCATAAGGTGGACACCAGCACCTGTCCCAGAGATACTGTGCCCTTGGGCAAAGGGAGGGAAGCGAGAGCAACCCCTGCTAAGTCTGCTGCCAGGCTGAGGCTCTGGGCCACCCCCCTGCTGGCTGGGGTTCCCTGGAGCACCCCTGGCACTGTCTGGCTGCCAGGTGAGGTGAACCCTTCCTGACTGACCCCACCTTAGCTGTCCTCATTGGTGTCACCTCCATCCTCCTGGAGTTGCCTCAGGCCCTAGGCGCTAGAAGTCCAGGCACTGTCCCAGCCCAGCCAGGCCGCCAGGTATATCTAGCAGCCAGGAGTAGTTAGGCTGACAGAAGCAGGTCCCAGATGGCCTGTAAGTGGCTCCCAGATCCTCCTTCCCTGTAGTGGACACCAGGGATTTGTCGTCATGGAAATGGCCTCCTAGCATGTGTCAGAAGACTCTGCACTCATGCCCCTTCCATCCCACCCTGTGTAGCGTTCACCTGCAGGCACAAAGTCTGTGCTAAAGCGGGAAGCCTGGCTACCAGCCTGGAGTTCCCAGCATGGACACAGGCCTGTGTGCACCAGCCAGGGCTAATGCAAGGCAGCCTTTCCCCTAAGCATCAGGGGTGGCAGCTGGGGTGATCGCAAAGCCCTTAGGAACCAAGCTGCCTCCAGTTTTCTGCTCCTGCATCTCGCGTTGGCCCTCTTCCTGGAGCTCTGACATGGAGATTTAGCTGTCACATCCATGTTCCCAGCAGCAGGATAGAGAAAGGGAGGGGGAATGGTGCTCACTGGTCAACTTTCTGCTACATGACCCCACTGACAGCTGAATCACATGATTTCATTTAGCTGCAAGGGAGGCTGGGCTGTGGGGTGTCTATGACTGAAGAAGTGGAGAAGGACGCTGGGGAAAATGTGGTTTTTGCCGCCTCGTCCATGCAGTGCCTCACTCATTCTCTGGCCCTCGCTGCTAAGGAACCAAAGTCCAGGGAGCATAAGACAGCTGTTTCTGGGTTCTGCCTTGTGATAGGAGCTTAATATCTAACTGCTGTTAGGGTTACTATTGTTGACAGATGCAAAACACTATAAAAGAGAATGTGCATAAATACGGGACAGCCACTTTGGAGAACTGTTTGACAGTTTATTATAAAGCTAAACAAATACCTTCCCTATGACCCGGCAATTCCTCTTAGGCTTTTACCCCAAAAAAGTAAAAACATATATCAGGAAAAGAAAAAGAGGCCGGGTGCAGTGGCTCACGCCTGTAATCTCAACACTTTGGGAGGCTGAGGCAGGCGGATCGCCTGAGGTCAGGTGTTCAAGACCAACCTGGCCAACATGGTGAAACCCCATCTCTACTAAAAGTTTAAAAGTTAGCCTGGCGTGGTGGTACACACCTGTAATCTCAGCTACCCAGGACGCTGAGGCACAAGAATCGCTTGAACCTGGGAGGCAGAGGTTGCAGTGAACCAAGATTGCACCACTGCACCCCAGTCTGGGTGACAGAGCAAGACTCTATCTCAAAAAAAAAAAAAAAAAAGGAAAAGAAAAACAAAGAAAGAAACTTGTACAAGAGCATTTATAGTAGCTTTACTCACAGTAGGTGAAACTGGAAACAATGTATTAATGTCCATAAACAGGAATGCAGGTAAACAAATTGGCATATATAAATTAAAAAGAATAACTACTAGTACACTCAACAACATGGATAAATTGCTCAGACATGAGGTTGAACCAAAGAAGCCAGACACAAAGAATACACATTGCATAATTCCATTTCTACACATTCTAGAACTAATCTATGGTTCTAGAAATCAGAAAAGTGGCTGTCTCTGCAGAGGGTTGGGGTGGTGCCGGGATTGACTTGGAGGAGCCCAAGGGAATTTTCTGGGATGTTAAAATGTTCTGTATATTTTCTGTGGCTACACAAGGGTGTACATTTGTCAAAAACCTGGCAAACTGTACCCTTAAAATCAGTGTGTTTTATGTAAATGTAATTTACATGTAAGTTTCATGTAATTATGTATGTAAAGTATACCTCAACTTTAAAATGACATGAAATGTATGTTCATATGCCATATGGAGAATATACTTTTTTCAGTCATATGGAAGAGCCTTAGCAATAGACCAAGTACTAGGAGACAAAGGAAATTGGAAAAAAAAAAAAATTCTACAAAAGCAGGAATCACTGCAATAAAATTAAAAAGAAATAACTAAAGGAAAGCCAAATAAATCCGTTCAGCAGGAAATTTACATGACAGAACGTGGAGACTACAGAGATGAAACTTAGAAACAAACACGCCCAGGCTGGAATGCAGTGCCATGATCTCTGTGTTACAAGCCTGGCCAAAGCCACGCTCGGAGGAGATGTCACAGGCCATCGTGCCCTTATCACAAAGCAGACAAGACTGAAAATAAACTAAGGCTTACCACTCAAGAAGCTAGACATGAAGAGCAAAACAACCCCAAGAAAGGTGAAGGGATGAGTATGATAATGCCAAACAGAAATTAATGAAAGAAAAACAATCAGTGCCACAACTAATCAGTAATACAAACTGCTAGATCTTTAAAAAAAAAAAATTTTAGCCGGGCGCGGTGGCTCAAGCCTGTAATCCCAGCACTTTGGGAGGCCGAGACGGGCGGATCACGAGGTCAGGAGATCGAGACCATCCTGGCTGACACGGTGAAACCCCGTCTCTACTAAAAAATACAAAAAACTAGCCAGGCGAGGTGGCGGGCGCCTGTAGTCCCAGCTACTTGGGAGGCTGAGGCAGGAGAACGGCGTGAACCCGGGAGGCGGAGCTTGCAGTGAGCTGAGATCCGGCCACTGCACTCCAGCCTGGGTGGCAGAGCGAGACTCCGTCTCAAAAAAAAAAAAAAAAAAAAAAAATTTTAAAGAGTAAAATAGACAAACCTGACAAGTCTGGTCAGCAACAAAAAACAAGCCAAAAAATAGGTATAAAAGAGGCAACATAAAATAAAGAAATAAAGATTGGCTGGGCGCAGTGGTTCACGCCTATAATCCCAGCACTTTGGGAGGCCGAGGCGGGTAGGTCATCTGAGGCCAGGTGTTTGAGGCCAGCCTGGCCAACATGGCGAAACCCTGTCTCTACTAAAAATACAAAAGTTAGTCAGGCATGGTGGTGGGTGCCTGTAATCCCAGCTACTCGGGAGGCGGACGCAGGAGAATCGTTTGAATCCGGGAGATGGAGGTTGCGGTGAGCTGAGATGGTGCCACTCCACTCCAGCCTGGGCGACAGAATGAGACTCCATCTCAACAACAACAACGACAACAACAACAAAAAAGGCAGGGGGGAAACCCTGACAAGAAGATGAAGCTGGGCCTCTCCACCGCCAGGGCCCGCTCTGCAGCCACCCAGGGACCCAGCCTCTCTGGCCCCAGATACCAAGGAGAGCTTTTCACATTTAAAGGCACAGCAAGTTCAGAAACACTGGTAGGGTGTTTTTCTCTTTTGTTTTTTCTTAGTTTTGTCCCATGTCTGTGAACTTAGATGATGTCAAGCATCCGTGCAGGTTCAAGAAGGGCCAGTGCTGAGGCTGCCCTGCAGCTCTGACCAATGGAGAATGAGGGCCACTCAGATTTCTCCCCTCCCTGAGGCACATCTGCAGGACCCAATGCAATGCCGGTGGAGCAGGCCAGGAAGCGCCATGGGTTTTGTAAGACAGCCTGCGCTGGGTACTGGATGCCCTGTGGGCTCAGTTATTCAGGGTTTCAGAGGAAAGAAGGAATTTGTAATAAAGATATGCACAGCAGTGCTATTTATAACCGAGAAAACTGGAAACAACCCAAATCGTCCCCCGCAGGGGACTGGCCTGGCAGAAACAACGGAGCGAGTGGATGGAGATGTGGGGCCACGTGACAAGTGGGAAGGGAGAAAGCTCCGTGGATACAGAGCCTTCTGCGTGGGGGACGCCAAATATAATGCAGTTTGTACACAGCCACCGTAATTATGGAAAGCTACACGCATGGACATACTTACAGGTGTCAGGCAACAGCAAGCAGAAAATAGCCAGGGCGATTACAGTCAGAGCCAGCATTTCTTGAGTGCTTCCTGTATGCCAGACATGTTATTACCAGCAGCATTTTGCAAATGAGGACACTGGGGCCCTGAATGGTTAAGTAACTTGCCTGAAGACAAACAGCAGTAGGGAAGGAGGTAGGAGGCTGGCTGGCATCCAAGGCCTGCTATCACCAGCTCTATGCCAGCATGCCTCCCCCTACCCCTGGTCCTGGCCAGGCCTGGGGGCGGCAAGAAACCACCTGCAAATGCAACTCTGTTCTAATTGCACAGGGGTCAAGATGATGCAAACAGCGCTTGCAGCTCATGGGGCCTTCCTCCCAGAGAGGTGACTCCTACGCTCTGAGTTCCACTGCCTCCCCCACCAGAAATGCTGGTGTGGGTAGAATGGAGTGGGAGGCAGCACATCTTAAAGCTGCATTTTCTCCCCCTGGAGAGTGTCGTACGCACTCCCTCTGTCCTTCAGGGATTCCCCTCGGTTGACTCTGAAGCAGGCGCCGCCCTTGGGGCCCTTTCTCGGAGATGACCCCAGCTGCCTGGAGTGCAGGGTCTCCCACTCTGACACTCATCCCTTGGTTGCTAGATGCTCCCTTGGTCCTAGAGTCCTGGTAACCCTGGAAAGCCAGTGGATGGAGGAGGGGATGGTGGTAGAACCTGAGGCCCCTAGCGTGGAGTGGCCCCAGACTGGGGGCACGTTTGCCCTACTGGGCTCCTGCCTGCACTTGGCCCTCCTCTGTAGCCTCCACAGAAGCTTGGCGCAATGAACACAGCCCTCCTACCCCTTTTCCCAGTCCCTGCCCCCATGTCCCACCTCCACATCCCCAGCCTGGCAGGCTACTGAGACTTAGGGACTCTGATAAAGAATGGTCACAAGAGGGGACTCCCAGGGAGGCAAGGACAAATGGCCCATAAAGTGTATGGGCACATGGTGCCCTTCAGGTGAACACAGCCAGGTTGGGCTGTGGCCTTGGTCTTTTTTTCTGTGGCCCCTCTCTAAATGCCCCTCAGTCTCTGGCCTGGCCAGGACATCTGCCACATACCTGGAGGAAGGACTTTGGCTGTGGTCTCAGCAGGCTGGCCAGTGGGCCCAGACCCTCACAGGGACCAGCCGCAGGACAGCCAGCAGACTCAGGCAGAGCCTGAAGTAGCCCTGATTATGGGGTCAGCCTCCAGCCTGGGGTGCCCCTCATGCTACCACAGCCCCTAGAGCCTGGAGGGCAATGGACAGCTCCTGCCTCCCACCCAGTTAGGTTTCTACCCAGTGGCTCTCCGTCAGAGCCTCCTACCAGGACTGTAGGCCTCTGCAGGAATTGGGTAGGTGCTGGTCCCCCCCGACAAGCTCCAAGGGATCTTCTAAACCCTCCTCACCTTCCCCCACCCTAACACTTCCCCCAGACCCCAGAGAGAAATTGCTGGGAGTCCAGGCCTACCTACTGTTTTACCATACCCTGGAAACTCCATATGTAGCAACCTCACCTTTGTGGCCACTATCCATGCTAACAGGAGCTATCATGTATTAGCTGGGGGCTAGAGGGAATCTATTTGGAATAATATTTCAGAATCAGGACTTGGTGGCCCACTGCAAGTGAGAAGTGAGTGTGGAGGGGCTGGGGCTGCATGGGCCTCTCCTACTTTTCTAGCTTAGGTGGCAGGATAAAGGGAAAATGAAAAGGAGTAACAGGTATGGGGTAAAGATATTAAATTGCAATTAGGGAGTGTAATGTTTAAGGGCCTCCTAAATATCCACTACCTGCAGTATCAGTGAAAATATGGCCTAGAGGCCAGGATAAAGAGAAGAGCTGAAGGCACAGGCTGGAGAACGATCAGTAGAAGGAGGGATTGAATTGCAGCCTAGTGAGTGTCACAGGAGGAGAGAAAAGGGCTCATAAGGGGTCTCTGAGGGATGCAGCATCAAGGAGATGGTTTGAGGAAGGGTTGATTAAGGAGACAAAGAAAAAGCAAGTAAAGGGGCAGGGATAAATCCAGGAGAGAAGAGTGTCATGGAAGCTGGGTCGAGAAGTCTCCAGGCAGAGTAACGCCAGAGGCTGGGTTGGAGTAGGTCAAGGAGGGCATGGACAAATTGGATGTGGAAACAAGCATCACCTTCTCCAGCCAAAATCACTTGTGACTTCCACTTCTAGGCATTTTACCAGACTAGCCCTCCCACCAGAAATAACCATGAATCTGGACAAAGTACATGAGGCAACTGTTTTCAGGGAGCGCAAGACTCAGATCCCTGTGGGAAGGGATGTTTAGGAGGTGAGCCCCACAATTGCTCCGTGCTCCCCGACAGAGTTTTCTGACTGTGGCACACAGCACCGGACTCTGGGCAGGGCATGGAGGTCATGTGGAGCTGAAGAGGTGGAGATGATGGTGAGGAGCAGCGGGAGCAGTGGGCATGTGTGGAGCCAAGCGTCGGAGAAGAGGGAGCTGTGCACGCAGGGGTCCCAGAACCCCACACAGGAGCTCTGCAAGTCCTCGGCTGACAACTAAGCTGCACGTACATAGGGAAGAACTGAGTCATGCCAAATTAGAGAGGCTTAGGAAACATTTTGGATGTTCCGTGCATCTGCAGTAACAAAACATGAACCCCAAGTAAGGAAGTTCAAAGTCATCTGCCAATAATTAAATTGCCTACTAAAACAATAATCAACATTCTTCGGAGGAAGTTAACACAATTTTGAGTTTCCCAATATATTAGCCACAAAATCCAATATTCAACTTTTAAAAAAAATCACCAGGTATATAAGGAAATAGGAAAATGTGATGCCCAGGCAAGAATAAAGCAGACTATAGAACAGTAACTCAATCTAAAATGACCCAGATGTTGGGTTTAGCAGACTTTAATGTAGCTATTATAAATATGTCCAAATAATTAAAGTAAGAAATAGTCTTAATCAGTGAGTATCTAGGAAATCTCAGCCCCAAAATGGTATCCAGATGCAAATTTTAAAACTAAAAAGTATAATAATTGAAATGAAAAATTCACTGCAAGGTTTAATAGCAGATTGGAGGTAGTAGAAGAGTCGATAAACATGAAGACAGATCAATAAACATTATCTGAAGATCACAAGGAAAAAAGGCTGAAGGAAAGTGAGTAGAGCCTGAGAGCCTTGTGGAATAGTATCACATAATCTAACACATACATAATCGGAGTCTCAAATGAAAAGGTGTAAAATTGAGGCAGAACAAATATGTGAAGAAATAATGGCCAAAACATCCCAAATTTGCTGAAAAACATCAATTTACATATCCAGAAGTCTCAACTCAAATCATGATAAACAGAAAGAATAACAACATTCAGACATACAGTTCTGAAAACCTAAGAAAATTCTGAAAGCGGCCGGGTTTGCTGGGAGGTATAGCATTACTTACAGGGGAACAAGTATAAGAATCATTACCAACTTCTCACCAGGAACAATGGAGGCAGAAACAATTGAATGGCATCATCAAAGTGCTGAAAGCAAAAAAGCTTCAACCAAAAAGATACTTATCTAGCAAAAATATCCTTTTAAAACAAGGTTGAAATGAAGACAGTTAGACAAGACTGAGAGAATTCATTGACAGAAGACCTGTAATACAGTCAAAGCTATGGACATCCTCCAGGGCAAGGAAAATAATGCCAGATGGAAACTCAGATCTACAGGAAGGACTAAGGAGCGCTACATGGAGAGATCCAGCAGACACCATCTTAACCATGTGATACAAGAGTGGGACAAGTCAGCATTGTGAGCCCCCTGATACAAATGCTGTAGGAAGAACACAGCATTGCCTCTGCACAGTTGATGACATTATTAAAGCAGTAATGTCATAAGCAAACTTTGAATGGATCTGTGGATTCAATGGTAATATCAGATAAAGATCAATTTCCTGATTTTGACAGTTGTACTGTGTTCATATAGGAAAGGACCCTTGTTTTGCACAAGGGCATAAAAGGATGATGAAGAATCACATCTACAATTTTGTTATCAAATGATTCGGGAAAAAATACATTAGTATATATAGAGGGAAAGACTGATACATCAAATGTAGTAAAGTGTTAACAACTGGAGAATTTGGTTGAATAGTGTATAGGAGCTATTTTTAATATTTTGCAACTTTTCTGTAAATTTAAGATTACTTCAAAATAAAACAAACAAACAAAAAAGCAGCAGCTCTATAAGGGCACGAAGAAGGAAGAGGGCAACAGAATGGAGCAAGGGTACAGAAGGAAGATGACTTCCATAATGGTTTCTTAATGAGGTGGAATGTAAACAGAAAAGTACACAGGTTACAAGTAAACAGATTCGGTAAATTTCCACCTTCACTCAGCACTTCAATTAAGAAAAGGAACAATATCTGCATACCTTGTGTCCTCTCCCCTCCCACAGTGGTAGCTACTATCTTAACCTCTGCCGACACAGATTAGTATGCCCTGGTTTTGAGGTTTAAATACGTAGAATTATAAAGTAGTTCCTCTCTTGTGTCTAGGAAAACCCCCAAATGTTATGTTTGTGATATTCAAACATGTTTCTGCATGTAGCAATAGCAAGTTTTTTGTTGCTGTCTAGTCTCGATCGTGTGAATTTATTTACGCTTATTTATACATTTATTATCTATTATACTTTTATTATTTAAATCTCCGTTCTACTGATAATGAACACCAGGGTGGTTTTCAGTTCCGAGCTGTTATGAATAAAGCTATGACGAACATCTTTGTTCATGTCCTGGTGAACTTAATGCATCCATTTCTGTTCAGCAAATATCTAGGCATGGAATTTCTGGCTCACTGGGTATGTAGGTGCTTGCTTTAATGGACACTGCCACAGGATTTCAAAGTTTGTTGACTTACATTCCCACCAGCACAACACGAGAGTTCTGGTTGCTCCATAGGCTTGCAGACAACAACCGGTATTGTAAGATTTTTAGTCATTACAGTGAGTGTGGTGATGGGGGTGGGGGGAGTATTACATTGTGGTTTTTAATTTTCATTTCCCTGAAGACTCAGGAGGTGCTTTTAAGGGTGAGTGCCTTTTCACGGGTTTTTGGACCATCTGGATATCCCTTTTTGTACAATGTAGTTCATGTTTTTAACATATTTTTCTATTGGATTGTCTTTTCCTTATTGATTTGTAGAAGTTCTTATTTCTTTCTTTCTTTCTTTTTCTTGAGACAGGGTCGCATTCTGCCACTCAGGCTAGGGTGCAATGGTGCCATCACAGCTTACTACAACCTTGACCTCCTGGGCTCAAGCAATCCTCCCATCTCAGCCTCCCAAGTAGCTGGGACTACAGGTGTGCACCACCATTCTTTTGTTTTTTTGTTTTTTTGTAGAGACGAGGTCTTACCCTGTGGCCCAGGCTGGTCTCAAGCTCCTGGGTTCAAGCAATCCTCAGACCTCAGCCACCCAAAGTGCTAGGATTACAGGCATAAGCCACCACACCCAACCTGTGGGAGCTCTTTATATATTCTGGATAGGATTCCTTCATCAGATACATGCACTGCAAATATCTTTTCTCACTCTGGCTTGTCTTTTCACCGTTTCACGTTATTAATGGTGTCTTTTGACAAATATAAGTTCTTAATTTCAATTTGAGCAAATTTATCAATTTTTTTGCTCTATGGCATTTGTGCTTTTTATATCCCATTTAAGAAATTACTATCGGCCGGGCGCGGTGGCTCAAGCCTGTAATCCCAGCACTTTGGGAGGCCGAGGCGGGCGGATCACAAGGTCAGGAGATCGAGACCACAGTGAAACCCCGTCTCTACTAAAAATACAAAAAATTAGCCGGGCGCGGTGGCGGGCACCTGTAGTCCCAGCTACTCAGGAGGCTGAGGCAGGAGAATGGCGGGAACCCGGGAGGCGGAGCTTGCAGTGAGCCGAGATCGCGCCACTGCACTCCAGCCTGGGCAACAGCGTGAGACTCCGTTTCAAAAAAAAAAAAAAAAAGAAATTACTATCTACTTCCAAGGTCATAAAGATGATCACCTATGGTTTATTTTCCTACAGCTTTATTATCTGTTCCTTAGATTTAATTCTACAATCCTTATGAATTAAGTGGGGGTGTTTGTGTTGTAAAGTAGGCATCAAGATTTTCTTTCCATGTATATATATATATTCAATTCACCCAGGAACAATTTTATAAAAAATTATTTTCCCATTATATGATAAAGTGTTTATGCACTCTGATTCATTCCATTATTCTATTTGTCTATCCTTGACCAAGATCACACTGGATGATTCTTGTAGTTTTACAGTGAGTCTAGATGCATAGTAGTATAAGTCCTCCAGCTTTGATGTTGCTCCTCCTCCCCTTCTCATCCTTGTCCTCTTCCTCCTCCTCTACCTCCTCTTCCTTCTCCTTCTTCAAATTTATCTTACCTATTCTTGGTTCTTTGCAATTTGAAGTAGATTTTATAATCAGTATGTCATTTACACATACACACACATGCACACAAGCGCGTGCACACATACACCATCAAAACACTTCTAGGATTTGGGGGTGGGGTGTGTGTGCACTAAAACTGTAGCTCAGATTCCAGAGAATCAAAATTATTTAATATTGTGTCTTGCAATCCACAAATATGGGATATATCCTTCCACTTATTTAGATGTACTTATCTCAGTAAATAATTTCCTGTGTAAAGGTTTTGCATATCTTTTGTTAGATTTACTACTAGGTATTTGTTGGTTTTGATACTATAATGATTTTTTTTTTTTTTTTTTGAGACAGAGTCTCACTCTGTTGCCCAGACTGAAGTGCAGTGGTGCAATCTCAGCTCACTGCAACCTCTGCCTCCCAGGTTCAAGTGATTCTTGTGCCTCAGCCTCCCAAGTAGCTGGGATTACAGGTGCCCACCAGCATGCCTGGCTAATTTTTATATTTTTAGTAGAGATGGCGTTTCACCATGCTGGCCAGTCTGGTTTCAAACTCCTGACCTCAGGTGTTTCACCCACCTTGGCCTCCCAAAGTGCTGGGATTAAAGGCATGAGCCACCACAACTGGCTAATAAATGGTAATTTTTTATATCTTTTTTTTATTATTTGTTGCCGATACATATAAGCACAATTTTTAAAATATTGACAATTGTACTAGTCAGCTAGGGCTACCGTAACAAAATACCACAGAGTGGCTTAAACAGCAGAGATTAGTGTTCTCACAGTTCTGGAGGCTGGAAGCTCAGGTTCAGTGTGCCCACATGGTTGGGTTCTGGTGAGGCCCTCTTCCTGGCTTGCAGAGGGCTGTCATCTGGCTATGTCCGCCCATTGTCTATGTATGGGGAGACAGAGATCTTTCTTCCTCTTCTTAGAAGGCCACCAATCCTATCAGATTAGGATGCCACCCGTATGACCTCATTTAACCCCAATTACTTCCTAAAGGCCCCATCTTCAAACTGAATCACATTGGGGGTTAGGGCTTCAACACAGGAATTTTGGGAGGACACAATTCCATCCACAGCAACATTGTAGCCAAAAACTTTGCCAATTTCATGTATTAATCCTAAGAAGTTGCCTGAAATTCTTTTGGATATTTGATGCACACAATGATGTCATCTGTAAATAATGACTTTTCTGTCTTCTTTTCCTCCCTTTAGGTCTGCTCACCTTGCCTTTTGTGTTTGCTGGGCCCTCCAGGACAATGTCGAGTAGTATTGTGGGTATCCTCAGCTCATGCCAAATCTCAGGGGGAAGGTTTTAAATATTTCATCATTAAGAAGGTTTTTTATAGATACTTTTTAACAGAATAAGAAAGCTCCCTTCTATTCCTAGGACATGATCTGAATAATTCTAATCTTTTGAAAATGTGTTGAAACTTATGGCTCAACCATATGATCAATTCTTGTAATGTTCCATATGCATCAGAAAAGCGTGCGTGTGCTGTCATGATTGGGTATGGCATTCTACAGCTGTCAAATATGTCAAGTTTGTTCATCATGTTAGTCAGGTATTCTACTTGCTGAGTTTTTGTCTGCTTGCTCTCTTATTTATTATAGGAGGAGGGTTAAAGTCTTCCACTGAGATTGCCAATTTTTCCTTCTCCTTTTAGCATTGTCAGTTTTTACTTTATATAATACGAAGTTATGTGCAGTTCATACAGAATTTTACATTGTGTATTTTTGGTGAGTCCACCTTATCACTTTATGTCCCCCTTCCTCTACAGTTGTCCTATTTTCTTAATGTCTATTTCATTTAGTGATAGTACAGCTGCATTAACTTCTTTTTTGATTAGTGCTTGCATGGTGTGCAGAAAAAGGTTAACTTATCAGGCTTGATTGGTCCAAGCCCTGCACATGCCAAGAATGGACTTGCCCTTGGTAGGCTCCAGAGAGGCAACCCTTGGAATATCCTGCATGAAAGCTTCTTTTTGTTTGTCTGAGACCTTGGGCCATGCTGTATCCATTAAACCAGTGTTATGGACTGAATTTTGTTCCCCCAAAACTCATAGGTAATTAATCATGCCTGTAACCCCAGCACTTTGGGAGGCCAAGGTGGGTGGATCACCCTGAGATCAGGAGTTCCAGACAAGTCTGACCAACAGGTGAAACCCCATCTCTACTAAAAATACAAAAATTAGCTGGGCGTGGTGGTGGGTGCCTGTAATCCCAGGTACTCTGGAGGCTGAGGCAGGAGAATTGCTTGAACCTGAGAGGTGGAGGTTGCAGTGAGCCAAGATTCCACCATTGCACTCCAGCCTGGGAGACAGCAAGACTCCGTCTCAAAAAAAAAGAGGTAGTTAAGTTAAATGAGGCCCTAGGGTGAGCCTTAATCCAATCTGACAGATGTCCTTTCTAAGAAGAGGAGACTAGGACACACAGACACACAGAGCAAAGACCACGTGCAGACAAAGCAAGAAGATGGCCACCCGCAACCCAAGAGAGAGGCCTCAGGAGGAACCAACCCTGCTGGCACTTGATCTTGGACTTCCAGCCTCCAGAACTGTGAGAAAATAAATTCTTGTTGTTTAAGTCCCCCAGTCTTTGGCGTTTTGTTTTACTAGAAACCAGTAAAACCAGATAGCTTATGCTAACAATGTGACTTTTGTGATGTGTGTCTGAGGTCCTGGGCTATGCTGTACCACTTTGGCCTCTTAGGGGCTGAGAAGCTAAGGTTGGTAATGCAGACAATTCCTGCCTATGTGACTGACACTCCATAAAAACTCTGGACATCGAGGCTCAAATGAGCCGCCTTGATTGGCAGTACTTAATATGTGATTGCACATAGTTGCTGGGAGAATTAAGCATACTCCAGGCAGCTTCACTAGCAGGGGACATTTGGACACTTGTGCTCACTTTCCCCTGGACTTTGCTCATGTCCCTTTTCCATTAGGTGATTTTAATCTGTAACCTCCTGCTTTAAGAAACTGTGTGGGCCAGGTGCAGTGGTTCATGCCTGTAATCCCAGCACTTTGAGAGGCCCAGGTGGGCAGATCACAAAGTCGGGAGTTCGAGACCAGCCTGGCCAATATAGTGAAACCCTGTCTCTACTAAAAATACAAAAATTAGCCAAGCGTGGTGGCAGGCGCCTGTAGTCCTAGCTACTTGGGAGGCTCAGGCAGAAGAATTGCTTGAACCCGGGAGGTGGAGGTTGCAGTGATCCGAGATCACGCCATTGCACTCTGGCCCGGGCGACAGAGTGAGAATCTGCCTAAAAAAAAACCAAAAAACAAAACAAAACAAAACAAACAAACAAAAAAAAAAACAATTGTGTGATCATGAGTATAACAGCTCTTATGAGGCCAATGAGTCATCAAGCCCAAGAGTGGCCCCACCACATACACATGGTTACATTTCTTCATTCCTTTACCTTCAACTTTTCTGCATCCTTATACTTAAGATGTGTCTCTTGTAGCAACATATAATTTTTTTGTTTTACTTTGTTTTCATTCAGTCTATCTTAGTCTTTTACTTGGAGTATTTAGTTCATTTACATGTAAATGTATTTCCTGATATATTTTAGTTTATACCTACTATGTGAATTTTTTTTTGTCCCACCTGTCTTATATTCCTTTTCCTCTTCTTTTTTGCCTTTATTTGGATTAAACATTTTTTATTATTCCATTCTCCACACCTATCATTCTATTAGTTATATATTTATTTACTATTATGTTATTACTTACTATTGACATCATTTTATTATTTCAGTGGTTATCCTTCATGACAAGATTCCAGAAGAACTCCCTGTACACGTTAAAAATAATTTTCCCTAACAATATCTTCATTTTATCTTTATTTTTGAAGAATATTGTGGCTATAGAATTTTGTAGAATTCCAGGTTGGCAGTGATTTTTTTCCAGCAGTTTAACAATGTTATTTCTTTCCTTCTGACTCCAATAATTTGTGTTGAAAAATTCGTCATCTGTCTGATTGTTACTCCTATGGTTACTCTATTTTCCTCTGGCTTCTTTTAACATTTAAGATTGTCTTTGTATTTATCCTGGTTGGGGTTACTGAGAAGTCTCTTGAGTTTGTGGGTTGACGGCATTAATTTGTTTCTAAAATGATCATACTCTAATATTGCTTCTGCTCCATCACCTTTCTTTTCTCCTTCTGGGTCTTCAGTTGTACATATATTAGAACTTTTCAACATGTTCCACATATCTCTTATACTATTTTCTCTATTTTTCATCTTTAAAAAAATCTTTGTGTACCAGTCTTGTATTTTCTGCTGTCCTATCTTCTACTAATCCTCTTCTACCTCTACTAATCCTACCAGTCTACTTCCATTAGTCATCTCTCCTGTTGTATTCCATCCATTCTTATACCCATCTGTTGTATTCTAAATATCAGCTACTGTGTTTTCTACTCTGAGATTTATATATTTTTTTCTTTAGTGAAATTCTCTCTTATTATCTGTTTTCTCTAAAATATTAATTGCTATTTTAAAGTCTGTGTCTGATACCTCTAATATCTGTATCACCTGGGAATTTTGCCCATTTTTTTCTTGGTATGCTTATTGATTTTTAATTGAATGTTGGACATAGTGTGCAACAATTTATAGAGGCTCTGGATTCCATTAACTTCCTCCAGAGACCATTCACCTTATCCTTGGGGCAGCTAGAGTGTGAGCAGACTACCTTCATTCAAAGCAGCATGAGGCAGGATTGCAGTCCTTTTAAGTCTCCTTTTTTTTTTTTTTTTGAGACAGAGTCTCGCTCTGTTGCCCAGGCTGGAGTGCAGTGGTGCGATCTCGGCTCACTGCAGCTCCACCTCCCGGGTTCATGCCATTCTCCTGCCTCAGCCTCCCGAGTAGCTGGGACTACAGGCGCCCACCATGACGCCCAGCTAATTTTTTGTATTTTTAGTACAGACTGGGTTTCACCGTGTTAGCCAGGATGGTCTCAATCTCCTTACCTCGTGATCCGCCCGCCTAGGCCTCCCAAAGTCCTGGGATTACAGGCATGAGCCACCGTGCCCAGCCCTTTTATGTCTCATTCTATCTTTGATTCATGCCCCCCCGCCAGGGTGTTGCCCTCCTGAGACCCCAGCTAGGATCCTGAACTCCCATTTTTGTCTCTTCATAACCACAAGATCATTGAAAAACTTCATCTTTTCACTGGCTTTCTTATTAGTTCCTTAGCTTCTCACCATGTGTATTTAATGTATGAGCAAATGTTTCAAGGGAAACCTCTGAGTTTGGGGCTCCTAGCCTCTTGGGTCCTGGCTATTCTGTCAGCTCTGTAATTAATTTTTTATTCTCTTCTCCATGAAATTGCTGAAAGATCTGCTGGCTTCTCTGCCTCTTAGCAGTACTAGTCCTATGCTCAGATTCCTAGCCTCTCTAAGAATTGGTCATCACCTGGAGGGGTAAATGATGTGCAGAATATCAGTTCATCTCTCTCCAATTCTCTTCTATTTGGAAACTTGGTTCCTTAAGCCCTGGTTATCTGCAGCTATCCTGTGCTGCCCCAAGGATAAGGTGAATGGTCTCTGGAGGAAGTTAATGGAATCCAGAGCCTCTATAAATTGTTGCACACTTCAAACCAGTTTTTTCATCTGGATTTTCTAGTTGTTCTCAATGGAGTCAGTGATCTGCTCCAAACACTCCATTATAGCTGGAAATAGAAACTCAAGGAAGGGTAATTTTATAGATGGCACCAAATTGAATGTGTTTCTAGACAGAGTAAAGTGAACACATGAAAATAATTATGACAGCTCCCCCATATTGAGCTCTTACTATGTGCCAGACTTTGTGTTAAATGGTTACATGTATTATGTCATTTGATTTTTACAGCAAGCTGATAGGCTAGGTACTATATCTATTCCCATTTTACAGATGTGGAAACTGAGGCTTAAAGAGGTTAACTTGTCCAATCAATCTTTTTATCCCCTGGAGGCAAAATTCATAGAAAAAAATTTTGACTTAAAAAAAATTGTGTATACGTGTGTGTGTGTGTATATATATATACACAGAGAATTGTGTGTGTGTGTATATATATAAAAAACAAGATTTGTGATTTTAACAATTTTTAAGTGTACAATTCAATGGCATTAAGTACATTCACACAATGTTGTGCAACCATCACCACTATCTATTTCCAAAACTTATTCATTATCCCAGATATTCTATACCCATTAAGTAATAACTCCCCTTTCTTTCTGTTTCTATGAACTGGACTATTCTAGATATTTCAGATTAGTGGAATCAGACATTATTTGTCCTTTTGTGTCTGGCTTATTTCTCTTAGCATAATGTTTTCAAGGTTCATCCATATTGTAGCATGTTTCAGAACTTTAAGCCTTATTAAGGCTGAATGATATCCCATTGTCTGTGTAAATATCACATTTTGTTTATTCCTTAATCAGCTGGTGAACATTGGGGTTCTTTCCTACTTTTGGCTATTGCAAATAATGCTGCAGTAAACAATGGCACACGAGTATATGTTTGAATCCTGTTTTCAGTTCTTTGGGGGATATACCTAGGAGTGGTAATTCTATGTTTAAACTTTGAGGAACCACCAAACTGTTTTCCATAGCAGCCGCACCATTTTACATTCCCAGCAGTGACATATGAGGTCTCCAGTTTCTCCACGGCCTCCTCAATACTTACATTCTTTTCTTTCCCAAGTACAGCCATTCTACTATGCGAGGTGTATCTCATTGTGGTTTTTGCATTTCCTATTAACTCATGATACAAAGTATATTTTTATGTGCTTATTGGAAATTTGTATATCTACTTTAGATAAATGTCTATTCAAGCCCTTTGCCCATATTTTGATTGGATTGTTTGTCTTTTTGTTGTTTGAGTTGTAGGAGTCCTCCTTCTGTATTCTGGATAACCTTTATTAGATATATTATTTGCAAATATTTTCTTCTACTCTGTAGGTGGGTATTTTCACTTTCTTGATAATGTCTTTTGATGCACTGAAGTTTTTAACTTTAGTAAAGTTCATTTACTTTATTTTTTCTTTTGTTGTTTGTGCCTTGGTGTCATATCTAAGAAGCCATTGTCAAATCCAAAATCATGAAGATTTTACCCCTATGTTTTCCTCTAAGAGTTTTGTTATTCTAGCTCTTATGCCTAGGTTTTTAATCAATTTTTGAGTTAATTTTTGTATATGGTATGAGGTAGGAGTCCAACTTTGTTCCATGAAATAGGCAAACCTATAAAGACAGGAAGTATATTAGTGGTTGACTAGGCTTGGGGGTGTGTAGCAGGAACGAGGAGTGACTGCTAATGGGTATGAGGTTTCCTTTGGGGGTGATAAAAATGTCCTAAACTTAGAAAGAGTGATGTCTGCATAACTCTGTGAATATACTAAAACCGCTGAAATTGTACACTTTAAAAAGGTGAATTTTATGCTATGTGAATTATACCTCAATAAAGCTATTGAAACAAACAAAAAGAATAGCTGGAGGCTCTATGATGAGGGACAGGCCTTGCAGCCTCACTTCCTGCTTCTAGGAAAGGGACCCTCCCATGGCTGTGTGCCAGACCGCTGCACTGCCAGGGACATGTTCTAAATTAAACAAGTAGCCCAAGCTCAGGATTCCTTCTCCTCCCCAGTGCCAAGTTTTAGATAATAAAGGGTCTTCTTTCATGAACTTTTCCCTAATTTCAGCTCAGGTTCAGATGTTGCTGCTGGCTCTTCATCCTGGCAATCACAAGAGGGAAATAAGCCATAGACAGCAGCTCCCACACCCACTTCTCTTGAGAGCAGATGGGAGCCCTGATGAAAGGGCAGGAGCACTGGCAGCTCAACAAATCCTGGGTGAGAAACCAACATTTGGTCTGGGGTCTCCCTGGTGTCTCCTCCAGGGTGGGAGTGGTGGGACTCAGCTTGTCCCCTGGCACAGGAGGAGCTGCTGTCTTGAGGGGACTTGCTGTTCTGACCTCCCCTGTGGTTGGACCAGACTAGCGCTGGGCATGGGGCTCATTTGCTGATGGGTTCACCTTAAGTTTCTACTGGGATATGAACATTTGGACACATGGACAGCTCCTCAGGAGCCCAAATCTCATTAGCTGGTTGCAAGAGGCCTCTTCATGGACAGGGGTGGTGGGGGTATTAGAAGGGTGGAAGGATTAGAAGTTCTGTCTCTGTAGAGAACAGCATGGCTTTGGGATGTCAAAAACTGCAGGGAACCTACCATGTTTCTGCACTTGGAGGGTGGAAGAGCTTGGGGCAGGGGTGTCAGCATCCTCTGGCAGGCACTGTTAGGGGGCACTGGTGAGGGGACCTTGTTGGCCTTCCTGGGCAGGGGACATTGATAACAGGGTCCAGAAAAGAGGAGACAGCAGACCCTGGTGGAGATTGCAGCTGGCAGATCTGCATATGGGTCCCCAGGGGGCACCCTGACTCCTTGGTGTGTATGAGACCCTGGGTTAGAGCTGAAGGCTGGGGGAAGTCTGACGGGTGCTACTGTTGTGTGGACCTGGCATGGCTGCTGCTGGAAAGCTCAGGCCTCTCCCAAGGTCCCAAGGCCCTGAAACTTCTCTGACTTCGTACTTTCCCACCAGGGTGGGCCAAGGGAGCAAAGTGCAGGACTCCTGAGGTCTGCAAAATCACAAAGGAAAAGGATGATGACCCCCCAGGAGGTTGCTGAAGCACGTACAGCCCCTCCTAGCCCAAGCAAGCTCTGCATCCCCCCATCTCAGGCACTTGCAGCTCTTCGCCTGGATTTGGCAACCATCACTGGCTGCAGACCTGCTGCGGGGTTTTATTTACAGTCATTAAGATGCCCCTATCTGTGGCCATGTCAGCAGGGCCCCTAAGGACCTGACCCCAAGAATGATGCCTCCCTATCCCTTGGGTTCCTCTTTGACATCCTTGGGATATGCAGTCCCCAGGACATAAGGGTGTTCACCATGTCACCCTGCCCCAGCCCCCCTCAGCCAGTTCCTGGTCTCTCCCCAGAAGGAAGCTCCCAACCTCATTTGCTGTGTCGGCATCGAATCTCTGTGAAGTGTGGACCTCTGCCATGGCTTTCCCAGAGAGTCAAAGCAGCCTGGCCAGCCCGGAACACAGGCCTTCTCCATGGGGCCACACCTGGCCCTCTACAGTTCAGGCGGGACTTGTGCCTGTCTGTTTTTTATGGCTGGCTGGCTGAAGGGTGGGGTGGGGGTGGGGAATAATAACCAGGCTACCCCCACCTCACCCAATAAGGCAATGAGCAGAATGCCTGCCTCCCTGGGCTTCCTCCAGGGACCCAGAGCCTGCAGGCAGAGAGTCTTCGATTCCCAAGAAAAGCTGTTCAGCCAAACTTAGCACAAAATGGCAATTCAGGAGCTGAACTCTACCTAGCAACAAGATTAGCAGCTGATTTTGCAAGCTGGTATTTTTATCCCTGGGATGGGAACAGCTGAGAAGAGTGGCCGCCTCCTGCTACCGCAAGGAGCGCTACTCCCTCCTGTGCCACCTGGGGACCCTGCCCCCTCAGCTGCTCCTGGCCCCATGCCTGGTTCTGCCTTCCTTTCTTGCTTGCAGGGGTCTCGGATCCATGAGGGGAGGGTGTGGGGCCTGAGAGCTTCCAGAGGCGAACGTCAGCCCCCAGGTCCAATAGGAACCATGAGATTCTGGAGCTCAGAGGCCCGACTCAGCCTTTCCTCCTCTCCTTGCCGCATCCTATTTTCTTTTCCTCATCCCTCTGTCCCCAACACTTGAGAGCCTTCGTACTTTCCATGCTGTGCTGCAACAGCCCCTGGCACTTTGTGGCCCATCAGACAGAGGGATCTGTGGGGCCAGGGGTCCCTATTTCCCATAAGCTCACAGTGGGCTCTTGATAGCCATGTGGTCCTCTGGACCACTTCCTCACGTTATCTCGTTTTTCTTTCCACCTCCCAGCTCTTCTTTGCTTGCCTTCTCACCATCCCTCACAATGACCAGAACCTTCTGGTAGCCTAAAGCCCTGCTACCTTTTGTGTGGACTACCAATGAATAAAACTGCCATCTTAGGGGCCGTGATGTTGCCTGGTTTTATAGAAAAAAATATTAAGATGGTAAAATCTCCCAGAAGTGGACTTCCAGTTCCAGAACAAGATAGTATAGACTCACTTTTCCCACATCCTCCCTCTGGGGACATAATTCAACAGATACTACAAAGGGTCCCCAAAAGCTGGAAAGAAGGTGGCAGACTGGCTAGAAGCCTTGGGACTTGAAAACAACGTGGTGGTGAGGCTTTGGGATATCTTTTTATCTCCCATATTCCCCACAATGGGCACAGAGAGCCCTGCAGCCTGAACTTCCAAGAGGCATCGACAAAACAAATAAGCAGAGCTGTCCTCTCTGGCCAAAGGACTGGGGAATGGGAAAGGAGGCAGTGCTAGGGTTCTGTGCTCCACAAGCAGGACACTGAAGTGAGGGTCAATTCATCCACAGGGCAGTATCAGTGAAGCCTGTGTCTCCTGCCTTCCACCAAGTGCCAAAAGAAGCACCAGGCCCCAGTGGAAGCATCTTCCACCCTCACAGGCACAACCACCAGAATAGTATTGCAAGGGCTATGAAAATTAAACTGTCATTGGAACTACAACCCACAGAAGTAGGCCAGACCTAGATGCTAAACCTAAAAAGGGTGACTGCCTGCTAAAATAGAAGACCTAAATAGCGGTAAGAGTCTTCTAATATAACCAAAATGTCCAGGATATAATCTAAAATTACTCATCACACCAAGAACCAAGAAAACCGCAATTTGAATGAGAACAACAACCAACTGATGCCAATGCCAAGATGAATCAGATGTTGGAATTATCTGACAAGAATTTTAAAGCAGTCATCATAAAAATGTTTCAACAAGCAATTACAAATTCTCTTGAAACAAACGTAGAAATAGAAAATCTCAAAAAGGAAGTTTTACAAGTTCATTTTTAATAAACAAATGAGAATTATGGAACTCAAAATAAACTAACCAAATTCAAAAATTTGCTAAATGGATTCAATAGTAGAACGGAGATGACAGAGAATAGAATAGTAAACTTGAAGACAGATCAATAGAATTTATTCATTCTGAACAACAGAGAGAAAACATACTGGAAAAAAAATAAACATAATTGACCAGGCATGGTGGCTTACACCTGTAATCCCAACACTTTGGGAGGCCAAGGTAGGGTGGATCATTTGAGGTCAGGAGTTTGAGACCAGCCTGGTCAACATGGTGAAATCCCATCTCTACTAAAAACACAAAATTTAGCCAGGCATAGTGGCACATGCCTGTAATCCAAGCAACTCAGGTGGCTGAAGCAGGAGAATCACTTGAACCTGGGAGGCAGAGGTGGCAGTGGGCCAAGATCATGCCACTGCACCCCAGCCTGGATGACAGAGCAAGACTATGTTTCAAAAAAAAAAAAGTCTCAGGGATCTATGAGACAAAACAGAAGATCCAACATTCATGTCATCATAGTCCCAGAAGGAGGGAAGAAGAAATGTGGGGCTGAAAAAATAATCAAGGAAATAATGTCTGAAAACATCCCAATATTAACAAAAGATATAAATCTATAGATTTAAGAAGGTGAGAATATCCCAAATAGGAAAATTCCAAATGGATCTACACCAAGATACATAATGATTAAACTTCTGAAAACTAAAGACAAAGAAAAAAATCTTAAAAGCAGATAGAAAAATGACATATTACCAATAGAGAAACACTAAATCAAATGACAGTAGATTTCTCCCCTGAAACCTCGGCAGTCAGAAGCGAGTGGCACAATGTGCTGAAAGAAAAAACCTGTCAACTGCAAACTCCATATCCAGTGAAATTCTCCTGTAGGAATTCAGGGGAAATAAAGACATTCCCTGATGAAAAACTAAGAGAATTTGTTTCTAGCTGAACTATCCTTAAAGAATGGCTAAAGGGACCAGGTGGAGTGGCTCAAGCCTGTAATTCCAGCTGGGGCAGGCAGATCACTTGAGGTCAGGAGTTCAAGACCAGCCTGACCAACATGGCAAAACCCTGTCTCTACTAAAAAATACAAAAGTTAGCCAGTGCATGCCTGTACTCCCAGCTACTCAGAAGGATAAGGCAGGAGAATCGCTTGAACCTGAGAGGCAGAGGTTGCAGTGAGCCGAGATCACACCACTGCATGGTTGACAGATTGAGACTCTGTCTCCAAAAAAAAAGTTCTGCTCATTGTGAGTGGAGCTGAAAAAGCTAAAGGAAGCTCTCCAAACAGAAAGGAAAGTATAACAGAAGGTGGCTAGAATTTTCATCAAAGAAAGGTAAACAATGAAAAGAATAAAAATAAAGGTAAATATAATAGACTATTCTTTACTTTATCAATTTCTTTAATATTTTATGGCTAAAGCAAAAATTCTAGTATCATCTGATGTGGCTCCTCAATGTACGGAAAATACTTAAGATAATTATGTTTCAAATTTTGAGATGATAGGCCAGGTATAGTGGTTCCTGCCTGTAATCCTAGTGCCTTAGGAGGCTGAGGTAGGAGGATCACTTGAGGCCAGGAGTTCAAGACCAGCACGGACAATATAGTCAGATCTCCTCTCTACAAAAATAAAAATTAAGAAATTAGCTGGGTGTGGTTGCACACAACTGTAGTCCTAGTTACTCAGGTAGCTGAGGGAGGAGGATCACTTGAGCCCAGGAGTTTGAAGTTACAATGAGCTATGATTGACTCCAGCCAGGGCAACAGAGTGAGACTCTGTCTCTAAAACATAAAAAGTAAAAAATAAATGTGAAAAGATAAAGGAACCTTAATGAAAGTAAGGTTTCTGCACTCACTCAAAGTGAGAAAATGCTGACACCAGCAGACTGTGACAAGTTGTATATGTATACGATAATAATACCCAGAGCAACTGCTAAGAAAATATATACGAAGCAATATACCAAAAAATTATACAAAGCAATATACCAAAAATATACAAAGCAATATACCAAAAAATCACAAATAAATTTAAATTAAAATTTTTAAAAGATTAAAGAAATCTACAGAAAGGTGAGAAAAAAGAAACAGAGGAATGAGAAGCAAAGGGAATAAATAGAAAACAAATACTAAAATGACAGTATAAATGCCTAACATACCAGTAATTATTTTAAATGTATATTGTCAAATGCACTGATTAAAAGACAGAGGTTGGCAGAATGGATTTTTTAAAATGATCTAACTATATGTCATCTACCAAAAATTTACTTTAAAATAGATACACTGAAATTAATAAAAGAATGAAAAAAGGTATACTGAAAAAATATTAATCAAAAATAAAATTTAAAAATTTTATTAATATAGATGGAATAATTATATTAACATGAGAGAAAGTAGAAAGAAATTTCCTCATGGCAAATAAAATTACTAGGGATGAAGATGGATTTTTTTTTTTCACTTTTAGGTTGGGGGTACCTGTGAAGGTTTATTATATAGGTAAACTCAAGTCATGGGGGTTTGTTGTAGAGATTATTTCATCACCCAGGTACCCAATAGTTATTTTTTTATGCTCCTCTCCCTCCTCCCACCCTCCCTGGGGTCAAGTAGACCCCAGTGTCTGTTGTTCCCTTCTTTGTGTTCATGAGTTCTCATCATTCAGCTCCTACTTATAATTGAGAATATATAGTATTTGGTTTTCTGTTCCTGCATTAGTTTGCTAAGGATATAGCCTCCATTTCCAACCATGTTCCTACAAAGACACGAGCTCATTCTCTTTTATGGCTGCATAGTATTCCATGGCATATATGTACCACATTTATCCAATCTGTCATTGATGGGCATTTAGGTTGATTCCATGTCTTTGCTATTATGAATAGTGCTGCAGTGAACATTTGCATGCACGTATCTTTATGGTAGAATGATTCCTTTTCCTCTGGGCATATACTCAGTAATGGAATTGCTGGGTCAAATGGTAGTTCAGCTTTTATCTCTTTGAGGAATCACCACACTGCTTTCCACAATGGTTGAACTAATTTACACTCCCACTGACAGTGTTCAACTGTTCCCTTTTCTCCACAACCTCACCAGCATCTGTTTTGTTTTTTGTTTTTTAATGATAGCCATTCTGTCTGGTGTGAGATGATATCTCGTTGTGGTTTTGGTTTGCATTTTGCTAATCATCAGTGATATTGAGCTTTTTCCATATGATTATTGGCTGCATCTATTCCTTCTTTTGAAAAGTGTCTGTTTTGTCCTTTGCCCACTTTTTATGGGGTTGTTTTTCTCTTGTAAATTTGTTGATGTTCCTTACAGATGCTGGTTATTAGACCATTGTCAGATGCATAGTGTGCAAATATTTTCCCCCATTCTGTCTATTCTGTTGATAATTACCTTTGCTTTGCAGAAACTCTTAAATTTAATTAGATCCCATTTGTCAATTTTTGTTTTTGTTGCAATTGCTTTTGTTGTCTTTCTCATGAAAGCTTTTCCTGTTCTTATATCCAGGATGATATTGCCTAGGTTGTCTTCCAGGATTTTCATAGTTTTGAGTTTTACATTTATGTCTTTAACCCATCTTGAGTTGAATTTTGACTATGGTGTAAGGAAGGGGTCCAGCTTCAGTCTTCTGCATATGGCTAGCCAGTTATCCCAGCACCATTTATTGAATCAGGAGTTTTTTTCCCCATTGTTTTTGTCAGCTTTGTCGAAGATCAGATGGTCTTAGATATGCAGCCTTATTCCTGGGCTCTCTATTCTGTTCCATTGGTCTATGCATCTGTTTTTATACCAGTACCATGCTTTTTTGGTTACAGTAATCTGTAGTATAGTTTGAAGTTGGGTAAAGTGATGTCTCCAGCTTTTTTTTTTGCTTAAGATTGCCTTGGATATTCAGGCTCTTTTTGGGCTCCATATGAATTCTAAAATACTTTTTTCTAGTTCTGTGAGAATGTCATTGGTAGTTTGACAGAAATAGCATTGAGTCTGTAAATTGCTTTTGGCAGTATGGCCATTTTAATGATACCAATTCTTCCTATCCATGAGCATGGGATGTTTTTCCATTTGTGTATCTTCTCTGATTTCTTTGAGTAGTGTTTTGTAATTCTCATTGCAGAGATCTTTCACCTCCCCAATCAGCTGTATTCCTAGGTATTTTATTCTTTTTGTGGCAATTGTGAATGGGTTTGCCTTCCTGATTTGGCTCTTGTCTTGGCTGTTATTGCTGTATAGGAATGCTAGTGATTTTTGTATGTTGATTTTGTATCCTGAAACTTTGCTAAAGTTGTTTATCAGCTGAAGGAGCTTTAGGGCTGAGACTATGGGGTTTTCTAGATAAAGAAATACTTGCAAACCAAATCCAGCAGCACATTCTAGATACAGAATCATGTCATCTGCAATCATGAATAGTTTGACTTCCTCTCTTCCTATTTCGATGCCTTTCTTTCTCTTGCCTGATTACTGTGTCTAGGACTTTCAACACTATGTTGAATAGAAGTGGTGAGAGAGGGCATCCTCTTATGCCGGTTTTCAAGGGGAATGCTTCCAGCTTTTGCCCATTCAGTACGATGTTGGCTGTGGGTTTCTCACAGATGGTTCTTATTACTTTGAGGTATGTTTCTTCAATACCTAGTTTATTGAGAGTTTTTAACATGAATGGATATTGAATTTTATCAAAAGCCTTTTCTGCATCTATTGAGATAATCATGTGGTTTTTGTCTTTAGTGCTATTTATGTGATGAATGACACTTATTGATTTATGTATGTTGAATCAATCTTGCATCCTGGGAATGAAGCCTACTTGATTGTGGTGGATTAGCTTTTTGACATGTTGCTGCATTTTGTTTCCAAGTGTTTTTTTGTTTTGTTTTGTTTTTGAGGTGGCATCTTACTCTGTTGCCCAGGCTGGAGTCAGTGGTGCGATCTTGGCTCACTGCAACCTCTGCTTCCTGAATTCAAGTGATTCTCCTGCCTCAGCCTCCCGAGTAGCTGGGATTACAGGCACCCACCAGCACGCCCGGCTAATTTTTGTATTTTTAGTAGAGATGGGGTTTCGCCATGTTGGCCAGGCTGGTCTGAAACTCCTGACCTCAGGTGATCCGACCACCTTGGCCTTCCAAAGTGCTGGGATTACAGGCCTTCCAAAGTGCTGGGATTACACCACGCCTGGCTGGTTTCCAAGTGTTTTGTTGAAGATTTTTGCATCAATGTTCATCAAGGATATTGGCCTGAAGTTTTCTTTTTTTGTTGTGTCTCTACCAGGTTTTGGTATCTGGATGATGCTGGTCTTATAGAATGAGTTGAGGAGAAGTCCCTCCCTCTCAATTTTTTGGAATAGTATCAGTAGGAGTGGTACCAGCTCTTCTTTGTACATTGGGTAGAATTCAGCTGTGAATTCATCTGGTCCTGGGATTTTTTTAGTTAGTAGGCTATTTATTACTGATTCAATTTCAGAGTTTGTTATTGGTCTGTTCAGGGAATCAACTTCTTCCTGGTTCAGTCTTGGGAGGGTGTATGAGTCTAGGAATTTATTCATCTCTTCTAGATTTTCTGGTTTGTGTGCATAGAGGTGTTCCTAGTAGTTTCTGAAGGTTTTTATTTCTGTAGGGTCAGTGGTAACATCCCCTTCATCATTTCTAATTGTGTTTATTTGGATCTGCTCTCTTTTCTTTTCTTCTTTATTAGTCTAGCAGTGGCCTATCTTATTAATTTTTTGAAAAAAACAACTCCTGGATTCTTTGATTTTTTGAATGGCTTTCATATCCCAATTTTCTTCAGCTCAGCTCTGATTTTGGTTATTTCTTGTCTTCTGCTAGCTTTGGGGTTGATTTGTTTTTGCTTCTCTACTTCTTTCAGTTGTGATATTAGGTTGTTAATCTGTGATTTGAGATCTTTCTAACTTTTGGATGCGGGCATTTAGTGCTACAAATTTCCCTCTTAATACTGCCTTAGCTGTGTCCCAGAGATTCTGGTATGTTGTATCTTTGTTCTCATTAGTTTCAGGAGTCATTCAGGAGCATATTGTTTAATTTCCATGTAATCATGTAATTGCATGGTTTTGAGAGATTTTCTTAGTCTTGACTTCTATTTTTATTGTGCTGTAGTCTGAGGGTGTGTTTGGTATGATTTCAGTTATTTTGCATTTGCTGAGGATCATTTTATGTCCAATTATGTGGTTAATTTTAGAGTACGTGTCATGTAGAAATGAGAATGTCTATCCTGTTGTGTGTGTGCTTTGTTTTGTTTTTTGAGATGGAGTCTTGCTCTGTTGCCAGGCTGGAGTGCAGTGGTGTGATCTCGGCTCACTGCAACCTCCACCTCCCGGGTTCAAGCAATTCTCTGCCTCAGCCTCCCAAGTAGCTGAGATTACAGGCACCTGCCACCACGCCCGGCTAATTTTTGTATTTTTAGTAGAGACTGGGTCTCATCATCTCGGCCAGGCCAGTCTTGAACTCCTGACCTCGTGATCCACCCACCTTGGCCTCCCAAAGTGCTGGGATTACAGGCGTGAGCCACCACACTTGGCCCTGTTGTGGTGTGGTGTGGTGTGTGTGTGTGTGTGTAGAGTTCTGCAGAGGTCTATCAGATCCATTTGGTCCAATGTTAAGTTTACGTCCTGAATATCTTTGTTAATTTTCTGCTTCGATGATGTGTCTAATACTGTCAGTGGAGTGTTGAAGTCTCCCACTATTATTGTGTGGGAGTCTGTGTCTCTGGAGGTCTTAAGAAATTGCTTCATGAATCTATGTGCTCCTATGTTGGGTGCATATACATTTAGGATAGTTACGTCTTCTTAGTTAATTGAACCCTTTATCATTATGTAATGCCCTTCTTTGTCTTTTTTGATCTTTGTTGGTTTAGTCTGTTTTGTCTGAAATTAGGATTGCAATCCCTGCTTTTTTCTGTTTTCTATGTGCTTGGTAGAATTTACTCCATCCCTTTATTTTGAGCCTATGGGAGTCATTACATGTGGTATAGGCCTCTTGAAGACAGCATTCCATTGGGTCTTGCTTTTTTATCCAGCTTGCCACTCTGTGCCTTTTAAGAGAAGTGGGACATTTAGTCCATTTACATTTAAGGTTGGTATTGATATGTGTGGATTTGATCCTGTCATTGTGTTATTAGCTGGCTGTTATGCTGGCTTGTTTGTGTGGTTGCTTTATACTGTCACTGGTCTGTGTATTTAAGTGTGTTTTTGTATTGGCTGGTAGTGGTCTTTCCATTCTATATATGGTGCTCCTTTCAAGTTCTCTTATAAGGAAGGTCTGCTGGTAATTAATCCCTTCAACATTTGCTTATCTGAAAGAATCTTATTTCTCCTTTGCTTAGGAAGTTTAGTTTGGCTGGATATGAAATTCTTGGTTGAAGATGTTTTTCTTTAAGAATGTTGAATATAGGCCCCCAATCTTTTCTGGCTTGTAGGGATTCAGCTAAGAGGTCCACTGTTAGCCTGATGGGGTTCCCTTTGTGGGTGACCTGTCCCTTCTCTCTAGCTGCCCTCAGCATTCTTTCATTTTGACCTTGGAAAATCTGATGATTATGTGTCTTGGCATGATGTTCTTGTGTAGAATCTTGCAAGTTTCCTGTATTTCCTGAATTTGACTGTTGACATCTCAATCAAGGTTGGGGACATTGTCATGGGTGATATCTTGAAATATGTTTTCCAAGTTGTTTGCTTTCTCCTCCTCCCTTTCAGGGATGCCAATGATTCATAGATTTGGCCTCTTTACATAATCCCATGCTTTTTGGAGGTTTTGTTCATTCCTCTTCATTCCTGTTTATTTTTGTCTATCTTATTTCAGACAGCTATTCTTTGAGTTCTGAGATTCTTTCTTCAGTTTGGTCTATTCTGCTGTTAATACTTGTGGTTGCGTTGCGAAATTCTTGTGTTTTTTCAGCTCTGTCATGCGTTACATTCCTATCTATTTCATCCTTCAGCTCCTGTATCATTTTATTGTGATTCTTAGTTTCCTTGGATTGGGTTTTGCCGTTCTCTTGAATCTCAATGATCTTCATTCCTAGCCATATTCTGAACTATATTTCTGCCATTTCAGCCAGCTCAGCCTGGCTAAGAACTCATGTTGGAGACCTGGTGCAGTTGTTTGGAGGACATATGACACTCTGGCCATTTGAGTTGCCACAGTTCTTGCATTGGTTCTTTCTCATCTCTATGTGTGGGTGTTCTTTTAGCTGTAGTGTAGATTGAGTAGTCAATAGACTTCTTTTCTGGATGTTTTCACAGGGCCAAGGCTTTGCGCAGGGTCTTTATTTGAAGCTGACTTCTTGTTCTTGGTTTCACAGGAGGTATGTTAGTGAGGTATTTTGGTGTTGAAGCTTTGGTGTGATCCAGTAGATGGTGCTTAGGTGTACTGCTCAGTTGGTAGACACTTGCTGGGTTATGTGGCTCCCCTGTTTCCTCATAGTTTCAATGCTCTGAAAGCATGGGTTCCTTTCCCCTCTGAGTGCTGGATCATGGCTTGGCACTCCTGGGCTGCCTGCTGCAGCTCTGGGGCAATCTCAGCATTTATGTTCTTCCCCCTACTTGGAGGCAGCAGAGGAAGGGATCTTAGTAGTGGTTGTGGCCAAGGGTCTTTTGCTTGTTTCCTGGGGACTCCACCCCAGAGAGATGCAGGTCAGCAGTCACTCAGTGCAATCATCCCAGTATGGAGGGTCTGTGCTGTGGTCCCAAGTTGGGGGTTCCCTGTCTGGTGATGAGTGGAGGTGGGGAGGTGGAACCCATGGGAGACAGACTGGCCTCTTCTCCTTGGGTCAACTGTACCTTGTTAGAGGTGTGGATAAAGCACTTATGGTCTTTACTCTTTAGTTAGTTTGGGGGTGGCAAGGGCAGTTCCACTACAGAGGCAGTGGCAGAGAGGCTTTCAGTTGCCCCTGGGGCCTCTGTCTAGGAAATTGCAGAGCTTTCACTGATTTGATAGCCCCAGCAAGGGGTGGCTAGAGGCCCAGGCCTTGAGGACCTGCCCAGTGAGAAGCTGTGGGAACAAGCATCCACGTAACAGTCTGGCCACTTTTCCATAGGAAAAGCAATACACTGGAGGTCTGCTCCAGTCCCTAGGTACCTCAGATTTTCTAGTATCAACAGTGAAGGCTGTGAAACAGCAAAGATGGCAGCCTGCCCCTCCTTCTGGAAGCTCTGTTTCAGACAGGTATGGACTTGTCAGCCCAAACACACCTGTTGGAGGTGGCTGGAGACCCTGGTTGGGAAACCCACCCAGTGAGGAGGAATGGGATCAAAGACCAGCTTTAAAAAGCAGTCTGGCCATGTCTTCATAGAGCAGCTGTGCTGTGCTGGGAATCCACTTCAGCCCCCAGTCACCTTGCACTCTCCAAAGCCCAAAGGGCAGAATGGCTAAGTCACCCAAACAGTAAAGATGGAGGCCTGCCCCTCCCTCTGGGAGCTCCATCTCAGGGAGATTGGAAACCTCTGATAGCCAAGGGACACTGGTGAGGATAGCTGGAGACCCCAGTGAGGATGGGAGCTGGAGACTCCAGTGAGGATGGGATCAGGGATCTGTTTTAAAAAAGCAGTCTGGCATGTTTTCATAGAGCCACTGTGCTGTGCTGGGGATCTGCTTTAGCCCACAGTTGCCTTGGACCCTCCAAAGTCTGAAGGCTAGAATGGCTAAGTTGGCCAAACAGCAAAGATGGCGGCCTCCCCCTCCCCCTGGGAGCTCCATCTTAGGGAGGTGTAACACTGCTATAGGTGGCTGGCTGGAGTCCTAAGCCAGTGGGTCTTATCCTGTGAAGTGCCATGGAAATGGTGGAAATGGGGCCTGCAGACTGTCATTGCTCAGCTCCCTGGATTTAGACCCTTTCCTAGGGATATGTATGGGAGTCTAACCTCCCATTTTGCTGGAATTGTAGCTGCTTTTGCTGGGGAGCCCAGAAAATCCAGGTATCTAAGGTTCCCGGGGTCTCTGCATGTGCCTGAGTGGCTGCTCTGCTGAGATTCCATGTAGCTCTGTGTGTCAGACTGAAGGCCCTGGTGGAGTGAGTTCATGAGGGGATCTCCTGACTCCAGGGTTGGAAAGATCCATGGGAGAAGTGTGGGTTCCCAGGGTTGCATATTCACTAACTGCTTCCCTAGGTTGGGGAGGTTCCCCCAACTCCATGTCACTCCCCAGTGGGCCATTATCCTGCATTGCTTTTCTCCATTCTCCATTGGTTGAGTGGTTTCCTTGATTAGTCCCAATGCATGTACCTGGATGTTTCAGTTGAAGGTGTTGTATTTACTTGCCCCTTCCATTCCTCTCCATAAGAGCAACACACACTAGCTGCTTCTAGTCAGCCATCTTGGCCATCGGGTAAACAGATGTTATTTAATGATAACAAGATCAATCCACCAAGAAGGTATAGCAATACTAAATGTATATGCACCAAATAATAGAGCTTCAAAATACATAAATTGAAACTGGTATAGCTGAAAGGAGAAATAAGCAACTCCACAATTGTCTTAGTCCATTTGTGCTGGTATAATAAAAACTCATTCTGGGTAATTTATAAACAAAAGAAATTTATTTATTACAGTTCTAAAGGCTGGGAAGCCCAAGATCCAAGCACTGGCATCAGGTGTCTGGTGAGGGGTTTCTTTTTGCATTCTCACATGGCAGAAGGGGCAAATGCTGTGTTCTCACATGGCAAAGGGCAGTAGGACAAAAAGGGCCTATCTAGTTTCCTCTGGCCCTTTTATAAAGTTGCTAATTCCATTCATGAGGGATTTGCCCTCATGATGCAATCACCTCCCAAAGGCTCTTCTTCTTAATATTATCACATTGGGGTTTAAGCTCCAACATAAATTTTGGAGGGGACACAAACATGCAAACCATAACAACAATTATAGTTGGGGACTTCAAGAACCCCACTCTCAGCAGTTGATAAAACTAATAAATAAAGAACGAACAAGGATATAGAAGAACTAAACAACATCATTAACCAACAGGATCTAATTAATAGTTATAGAACACTTCCTCCACCTAACAAGAGACGAATACACATTCTTTTTAAGTGTCCCTTGACACTCACTAAGATAGACCATATCCTGGGTCATAAAACAAACCTTAAATTTAAAGAACTGAAATCACATAGAGTATGCACTCTGACAATAATAGAATTAAAATAGACATCAATAAGAGAAAACAACAGAAAAACCTCCAAACACTTGCTTGGAAATTAAAAATACACTTCTGATAATCAATCCATGGGTCAAAGAGATAATCCCAAAGAAAATTAAAAGATACTTAGTGATCAGTGGAAAAAATCAAAATTTGTTTTATGCAGTTAAAACAGTGTTGAGAGGGAAATTCATAGCACTGCACTTCATTAGAAAAGAAGAAATGTCTCAAATCAATAATCTCAGTTGCTGCCTCAAAAAACTAGAAAAAGAAGAACACAATAAACCCCAAGCAAACAGAAAGAAGGAACTACAAATAAGAAGAGCAGAAATCAATGAAATTGAAAACAGGACAACTATAAGGAAAATTAATAAAACAAAGAAAACCAAATTCTTCAAAAAATCAACAAAATTTATAAACCTAGAGCAAGACTGATAAAGATAAAAAGAGAGAAGACACAAATTACCAATATCAGGAGTGAAACAGGGGCTATTAGAACAGATGAGGCCAGGATTACCCTGATATCAAACCAAAAAAAAAAAAAAAAGATAGCATAGGCTGGGCATGGTAACTCATGCCTATAATCCCGGCACTTTGGAAGGTTGAGGCAGGCAGATTGTTTGAGACCAGGAGTTCAAGACCAGCTTGGGCAACATGGCGAAACCCTGTCTCTACAAAAAATACAAAAATTAGCTAGGTGTGGTGGTGTGTGCCTGTAGTCCCAGCTACTTGCGGGGGTGCTGAGGCAGGAGGATCACTTGAGCCCAGGAGGTCAAGGCTGCAGTGAGCCATGTTTGCACCACTGCACTCCAGTCTTGGTAACAAAGTGAGACCTCGTCTCAAAAGAAAAAAAAAAGAGCATAAAACAAGGAAATTACACAATCTCTCATGAACTTTGACACACAAAAAAACTTCAACAAAATACTAACACATTGAATACAACAATGTGTAGACTAAATGGGATTTCTTCTTGGTAAGCAAGGCTAGTTCACTATTTAAAAATAAATTGGGCCAGGCGTGGTGACTCACACCTGTAATCCTGGCACTTTGGGAGGCCACGGTGGTCGGATCACAAGGTCAGGAGATCTAAACCATCCTGGCTAACACAGTGAAACCCCATCTCTACTAAAAATACAAAAAATTAGTCAGGCGTGGCGGTGCACCTGTAGTCTCAGATACTCGGGAAGCTGAGGCAGGAGAATCGCTTGAACCTGGGAGGCAAAGGTTGCAGTCAGCCGAGATCACACCACTGCACCCCAGCCTGGGTGACACAGAGAGACTCCGTCTCAAAAAATAAATCCATCAGTCGTAATCCACCGTATCAACAGGCAAAAGAAAAAAATCATATGATCATATAAACTGATCCAGAACAAACAGTTGACAAAATTCAGCATCTATTTGTGATTAAAAAAAAAAAAACTCTTGGGCCTGGCACGGTGGCTCACACCTGTAATCCCAGCACTTTGGGAGGCTGAGGTGGGTGGATCATGAAGTCAAGAGATCGAGACCATCTCTACTAAAACTACAAAAATTAGCTGGGCGTGGTGGCACATGCTTGTAGTCCCAGCTACTTGGGAGGCTGAGGCAAGAGAATTGCTTGAACCCAGGAGGTGGAGGCTGCAGTGAGCCAAGATCGCACCGCTGTACTCTAGCCTGGCTACAGAACGAGACTCCGTCTCAAAACAAACAAAACAAAAAAAAAACAAAAAAAAAACAAAAAAACAACTCTCAGCACACTAGGAAGGGAGATAAATTTCCTCAGTGTCACAAAGAGCATCTATCAAAAACCTTCTGTAAGCATTGTACCTAATGGTGACAAACTGAGTGCTTTCCCTCTAAGTTCTGGAACAAGTGAAGGGAATCTGCTCTGACCACTCTTTTCCAACATAGTACTGGAAGTTCTAGCCCCTGCAATCAGAAAATAAAAATATATAAACGGTATCAAGAGTAGAAAGGAAAACATAAAACTGTTCTCTTTGCAGGTGACATGATTAATTACATAGAAAATAAAATCCCGAGGAAACTAAAAAAAAAAAATTACTAGAGCTAATGAGCTTAGTAAGGTCACAGGATACAAGATCAACACACAAGTCTATTTCACTTCTATAAACTGACAATGAACAAGAGGAAATATATATTAAAAATATATAAACATATACAATTGACCCAAAGAACATGAAATATTTAGCTATAAATCTAACAAAACCTGTACTGAATCTACATAATAAAATTATATTATAGAATGCTGATGAACAAAATAAAAAAAGATCTAATATACCATAGTTGTAGATTGGAAGACTCAATCTGGAAGACTCAATCTTCCAGATGAAAATTCTTCCTAGTTGATTTACAGGTTTAATGCAAATCTTTTTTTTTTTTTTCTTTTTTTGAGATAGGGTCTTGTTCTGTCACCCCCAGGCTGGAGTGCAGTGGCACAATCATGGCTCACTGTGACCTTGACCTTCTGGGGTCAAGTAATCCTCCCACCTCAGCCTCCTGAGTAGCTGGTACTACAGGCTCTTGCCATCATGCCCGCCTAATTTTTTGTATTTTTTGTAGAGACAAGGTTTCGCCATGTTGCCCAGGATGGTCTCACACTCCTGGTCAAGAATGATCCTCCTGCCTTGGCCTCCCAAAGTGCTGTGATTACAGGCATGAGCCACCATGCCTAGCTGGTTTAATGCATTTCTTACCCAAATCTCAGGAAGATTTTTTGTAGACATAGACAAGCTTATTCTAAAATTTATATGGAAAGGGAAAGACACTAGAATAGCCAAAACATGTATGAAAAAGAAGAAAATTCATGATGTCAAGGCTTACTATATAGCCACAGAAATGAAGACAGTGTGGTATTGGTAGAGGAGCAGACACATAGATTAATGAAATAGAACAGAGATCCCAGAAATAGACCCACACAAACATTTAATTAATAATTAAATAATAAAATAATTAATATTTGATGAAGGAGCAAAAGTGGTTTAGTGGAGAAAAGATAGCTTTTTCAACAAATGCTCCTGGAACAACTGGACATTCATAAGCCAAATAAATAAATAAATAAACCTCACACTTTATAAAAAAACTCAAAATGGATCATGGACTTAATGTAAAACATAAGCTATAAAACTTCTAGAAAAAATAGGAGGAAAACTGTGAGATCTAGGACTAATCAAAGATATTTTTAGACCTAACACCAAAGCTTTATGAATAAAAAGAAAATATGATATGCTGGACCTCACCAACATTAAAAACTATTGTTCTGAAAAAGACTACATTAAGAGGATGAAAAAACTAATTATAGACCGGGAGAAAATATTTGTAAATCACATATCCAACAAAGGACTTTTATCTAGAATACATAAAGAATGCTCAAAACTTGACATTTAATGGGCAAAAGACTTGACACAACATTTCACCAAGGAAAATATACATATGGCAAAAAGCACATGACAAGATGCTCAACATCATTAGCCACTGGAAAAATGCAAATTAAATCGCACAATAAGATATCACCACACACCTGTTAGAACAGTCAAAATAAAAAATACTGGCCGGGTGCGGTGGCTCATGCCTGTAATCCCAGCACTTTGGGAGGCTGAGGCGGGTGGATCACGAGGTCAGGAGATAGAGTCCATCCTGGCTAACACGGTGAAACCCTGTCTCTACTAAAAATATGAAAAATTAGCCGGCCATGGTGGCAGGCACCTGTGGTCCCAGCTACTCGGGAGGCTGCAGCAGGAGAATGGCGTGAATCTGGCAGGTGGAGCTTAAAGTGAGCCAAGATCGTGCCACTGCACTCCAGCCTGGGCAACAGAGTGAGATTCTATCTAAAAAAAAAAAAAAAAAAATACTGACAGTACCTATAATAGTTTCATACTGTTACTGTAATAAATCACTACAAATTTTGTGGCTTAAAACACCACAGATTTATTATCTTACAGTTCTGGAGGTCAGAAGTCCAAAATGAGTTTAACGAGGCTTGTGGCTATCATCCTTCAAAGCCAGCAGTAGCTGCTTGGTTGAGTCTTTTTCACTTCACATCACTCTTTTGCCTCCCTCTTCCACATTTAAAGGATTATTGTGATTATATTGGGTCCACCTAGATAATCCAGAATAATCTTTTCTTAAGGTCAACTAATTAGCACTCTTAATTCCATCTGCAACCAAAATTCTCCCTTGCATAACTTATTTCACAAGGTCTGGAGGATTAGGATGTGGACTTTTGTGGGAGCCATTTTTCTGCCTAACACAATACCAAATGTGAGCAAGGATGAAGAGAAACTGGAGCTCACATACTGCTAGCTGGACTGTAAAATGGCAGAGGCACTCAGAAAAATTTTGACAATTTTCTATAAAGTTAAACATATACTTAAACATATGACCCAGCAATTGCACTCCTATTTATCCTAAAAAAAAAGAAATTGTACGTTCAATTTAAAAACTCTATATATGGATATTCACAGCAGTTTTATTTGTAATAGACAAAAATTGGAAACTATTCAAATGTCCTTCAATGGGTGGGCCATTAAACAAATTGTGGTTCATCCATGTACTATGGCATATTATTCAACTATAAAAAGAAACTATGATACACACAGCCACTTGAATGGACCTCAAGGAAATTATGGTGAATGAAAAAGCCAATCTCAAAAAGATAAACACTGCATAATTCAATTTATATAACATTCATGAAACAATGTAATTATAGCCAAGGAGGTCAGATCAGTGGTTTCTAGGGGTTAGGGATGGGGGGCTGTGCCTATAAAGAGGCAGCACAAGGGAACCTTTTGGCTACCAAATAGTTCTACATCTTGATAGTGGTAGCAGTTTTATAAAATTACATGTGATGAAATTGCATACAGCTACAAGCACACATGCACACACACACGAATGTATGTAGAATTGGTGGAATCAGAATAAGCTCTGTAAATGGTACTGATGTCAATCTTCTGGCTTTGATGCTGTGCTGTGGCTTCACAAAATGTTTCCATTGGGGTAGTCTGGGTGAAGGGTGCATGAGATATTTCTTCACAACTTTCTGTGACTCTGTAATTGTTTCAAAATAAGTGGTGACAATTGCTTCTTGGCCTTTTGGCTAAGATCAAGTGCAAAATAAATGGTGACATCAGCAGGATGGCCAACTAGAAGTTCCTAGCACTTGTCCCCTTCACAAAGAAAGCCAGAGTAGCAACATTTTAATGAAACAACAAAAACAAACAAACAAAAAACAGAGAGAGCACTGGAGTGCATCAGAGAAGTAACAGAAACCCTGGTGAGCACAGAAACTTGGGATAGCCAAATAAAGAAAGGAAGAAATGCTGGACCTTACCCCATCCCCAAACCAGGATCATCTGGGAACCAGGAGGAACTTCTTCCTACAGCAAGAAGGTAAGCAAGAGGATCCCAGCAACCCCCACCAACACCTTGAACACACACAGACCTCATCAGTGGGATGCCCTGCAGTCTTTATAAGGACTCAGCCCAGCTGAGGGAGCTGCCTCCAGTCCACATACCTATGCTCCCTCCAAAGGAGGAGCTGACACTGTGCCCCACCCCCTGTGGCCCATGTAGCTACTGTGCTACACCATCTTGGAATTGCAACTACAGCTAGAGTGTCTTACTCAGGGGGTGAGTAGCCACAGCTCCCCTTCATCCCTGAAGCTAAGTCATCGCTGAACCACCCCAGCCTAGTAGCCCAACATCCACAAGCTGAGCTGCAAACAGCTGTTATACCCTTTCCCATGGGATCAAGCAGAGGGGGAGCTGCTCTACCTACCCCTCCCTACCCCAGGCCGGAGCTGAAGCACTACCCTCTCTCCTGGAAAAAGTGTCTTGGCCATTCAGAGCAATCACACCTTCCTCGTGCCTAAGTTGAAGCAGCATCCTGCCTCCCAGGAAATGGTGCCTGGGCCTCCCAGAATAGTCATATCCCCCAGGCCTGAGCTGAAGTGGCATATCATCCCCTGGGGAATCAGTGCCCTGGCTAAGCTGAGCCATTTTACATCCCAGGGCTGAGCTTATGTAGTACCCCGGGTCCCAGAGAAACAGAGCAGTGGCTGAACTGAGACACGTCCCCACTCCCCATCCCCAGGCCAAAAAACTCAAGTACTCCACTTCCCTGGAGCTGGACTAGCCCCCTAGAGTTTGAGCTGCTGAGACACCCCTCTCCCCGGGAGTGGAGTCATTGCTATTTTGTTTCCTGTCCCCCGCCACCCCAAGGCCCAAATGACAGCTGTGCTCTGGCATTCTGGGGTCACAGAGTCTAGGATACTACTAAGCCCCACCATCCCAGGGTCTAGAGTCACCACTACACGATGCCTCATCCTTTGGGACCTGAGTTGCCAATAAGCTCTATTGGCCCAGGTTCTTGAATTGCAGCCATATTCTGCTCCTCAGGCTCAAATTTGCAAAGCAGCCCTTCTTCCCAGGAGTCAGGCTAGTGCTATGCTTTGTCCCCAGGAGTAGAATCACAGCTATAACCCAGCCCCTGGGCCCAAGCAGCTAGGGGTTGCCACAGAGTCACAGATACTGGCTCTGTGGGCAACCTACACCAAACCCTGCCACATAGCACAAGGCACAGGTGCCATAGTAGGTTCACAGATGCCGAGATAAGACCCCAGCCCCATAGCCACTCTGAGTACTGCAGCTGGAATCAGTACCACTGCAGCTGCTTGTAGGCTGTGTGAGACCTGATAGCAAAGGAGAACCCCTCAGATAGGTACCCCCACTGTGGGAAAAAAAAATAAGAATAGGATCCCAAAAGCTCTTGACACTGAGGATATTAACATCCTACACTGCTGCCACAAACTTCTACAGCCTAGGCCACTGAGGTGTCTATAGTTACTGCTGGCATTGAATGAAGCTGAAGAAGACTTCATTCCACACAGAAAACGATATCACTGCATCTGTCTGGAAACAGAGTCACCACATCCTCTCCAGCCAGCCCACTAAAACCCAACTGCAAGTTGAAGTCTTTCTCTATGAGTCACTCTAGAAAGTTTGGAAGTGGCTATTGTCCTAATAGATGCACAAACATCAGTGCAGGAACACAAGAAACATGAAAAAGCAAGGAAATATGGCACTGCCAAAGGTACATAATAACTCTCTATAAACCCCAATAAAAAAATCAAATAATTGCCAAATTCAAAATAATGATCTTAAGGAAACTCAACAAAATACAAGAAAATATAGATAGACAATTCAACAAAATGAGGAAACCAATTTACAATATGAATGAGAAATTAAACAAAGACATATAAATTATAAAAAAAGAACCAAATGGAAACCCTACAACTAAAGAATGCAGTGAATGAAATAAAAAATACAGTAGAGAGCTTCAACAGCAGACTTGATCAAGCAGAAGAAAGAACCACTGAACTTGAAGACAAGTCATTTGAAAGTACCCAGTCAGAGGGGGACAACAGAGAAATAAGAATGAATAAAGCCTATGAGACTTATGGGGTACCATTAAGCAAACAAATATTTATATTATGGAAATTTCAGAAGGAGAAGAGAAGGGAAAAGGTATAGAAAACCTATTTAATGAAATAATAGTTGAGAAATTCTCAAGTCTGGGGGAGATATGAACATCCAGATCCAGGAAGCTCAAGTATTCCCAGATAGATTCAACCCAAAAAAGTACTTCTCAAGGGATATTATAGTCAAACTGTCAAGAGTCAAAGACAAAGAGAGAATTCTAAAAACAGTAAGAGAAGAGCACCAAGTCACTACAGAAAACCACCAAACCACAATGAAGCAGAGTTCAGAGAAAAATAAAGGAAATGCAAAATAACCACAAAACAGCTAACAAAATGATAGAAGTCCTCTCCTATCAATAATAAACCTTGAATGTAAACAATTAAATTTCCTACTTAAAAGATACAGACTGGCTGAATAGATTTTTTAAGTGATTCAATTATATGCTGCCAACAAGAAACTCAAACTCACTTTATCTGTAAAGACATAAATAGACTGAAAGTGAAGGGATGAAAGAAAAAAAACAAACATTCCACGCATATGGAAACCAAATGTGAGCAGAAATAGCTATACTTGTATCAGATTAAACAGACTTTAGTCAAAAACTGTAAAAAGTGACAAAGAAGGTCACTAAATAATGATTAAGGGATCAATTCAGCAAGAAGATAAAACAATTGTAAATATATATGCACCCAACACCAGAACACTCAGATATATAAAGCAAATATTAGCTCTAAAGGGAGAGATATATTCCAATATAATAATAGTTGGGGATTTCAACACCCTACTGTCAGCACTGGATAGATCATCTAGATGGAAAATCAACAAACACTGGATTTAAACTGCACTTTAGACCAAATGAACCTCACACTTACAGAACATTTATTCCAACTGTTGCAGAATACTCATTCTTTTCATCAGTACATGGAACATTCTTCATGACAGACTACATGTTAGGTCACAAAACAAGTCTCAACCATTTTAAAAGAATTGAAATTATATCAAGTATCTTTTCTGACCACAATAAAATAAAACTATAAATCAATAATAAGAGGAAGTTTCAAAATTGTACAAATACATGGAAATTAAACAACAGGTTCCTGAATGATCAATGGATCAAGGAAGAAATTAAGAATAAAACTAAAAATGTTCTTGAAACAAATGAAAATAGAAACACAACATACCGGCCGGGCGCGGTGGCTCAAGCCTGTAATCCCAGCACTTTGGGAGGCCGAGACGGGCGGATCACGAGGTCAGGAGATCGAGACCATCCTGGCTAACACGGTGAAACCCCGTCTCTACTAAAAAATACAAAAAACTAGCCGGGCGAGGTGGCGGGCGCCTGTAGTCCCAGCTACTCGGGAGGCTGAGGCAGGAGAATGGCGTAAACCCGGGAGGCGGAGCTTGCAGTGAGCTGAGATCCGGCCACTGCACTCCAGCCTGGGCGACAGAGCGAGACTCCGTCTCAAAAAAAAAAAAAAAAGAAAAAGAAACACAACATACCAAAACCTATGGGACATAGCAAAAGCAGTATTAGCAGGGAAACTTATACAATAAATGCCTACATCAAAAAAGTAGAAAGATTCCAGAAAACAACCTATTGATGCATCTCAAGGAACTAGAAAAGCAAGAACAAACCAAACCCAAATTAGTCCAAGAAAAGAAATGATAAATGTCATAGCAGAAATCATTGAAATTAAGACTAAAAAAAAAAAAAAAAAGATCAACAAAATAAAAATTTGTTTTTTGAAAAGATAAACAAAATTGACAAACCATTAGCTAGACAAAGAAAAAATAAAGGAAAGACCCAAATAAATAAAATTAGAAATAAAAAAGAGACATTGCAACTGACACCACAGAAATGCAAAGGATCATCAGAGGCTATTACAAACAGCTGTATGCCAACAAATTAGAAAACCTAGCAGAAATGGATAAATTCCTGGGCAGATACAACCTACCAATATTGACCCAATATGAAGGTAGAAAACCTGAATAAACAAATTATGAGCAGCGAGATGAATCTGTAATAAAAAGTCTCCCATCAAAGGGGGAAAAAAACCCTGCTGAAAATTTTATTGGGATTATATTGAATCTATATATCAGTTTGGGGAGGATTGACAGCTTAACAATATTAAGTCTTCCAATTCACAAATATGATATATCTCTCCATTTTTAAAAAGTCTTATTTAATTTCCTTAGGTAGGTATTTTTTGTGGTTTTTAGTATACAGGTCCTATACATGCTTGGTTAAATTAATTCCTAAGTATTTTTCACTTTTGATGCTATGGTAAATGGCATTTAAATTTTTATTTTCCACTTGTTTGTTGCTAGTATACAGAAATGCATTTGGTTTTGTACATTGATCTTGTATTCTTCAAACTTACTAAATTCACTTATTAATGTAGCAATAAAATTTTAATGAATATGGAGTTTCAGTTTGGGAAGATGAAAAAGTTCTGGAGCTGGACGGTGGTGGTGATGGTTATACAATCACGTGAACATATTTAATGCCACAGAGCTTCTAATGGTAAATTTTATGTTTTTATGTTATATATATATTATCACACTGTTTGGGTAGATTTGTTAGTATTTTCTAGGTACATTATTATTATGTTCTATGTGGATTTAAAAAGTTTAACTTCTGTATTCATAAAAGAAGGAGGAAGACAAAGAGGAGAAAAGAGAAGATAGAAATGAAGACAGCTGATAGCCACATTTAGCTTTCATTGAACACAGTTGAGGATTCAGAATTTTTCATTTGCTGCCTATATCAGCAAAGATTAGAAAATTTGCAGAGAATGACATTCACTATTATTAGGCAATTCAGAAGATGACACAGAAAGACAGCAGCACTCTCTAATGATAGTGATGAAAATGAAAGTATAAGGGAAATCTTAGAATGAGTCTTCAAATGATAACATCCCAGATAATTTTTCTTGAACTCAAGAATTAACGATGAACAATTTATTTCTAATTTCAAAAAGGAAATATGACATTCTCATTCAGTGAATCATTCAGCATGAAGGACTTCATCACACAATATTTCACAAGATGATCCTGGACCATCCCATTTTGCTAAAAGGACAGTATTGTGTGACAGTGTTCTTTCATCTTTTATGATGTTTGTACATCAAAATGTACTTTACATATTAAAATTTATTCTGAAAAATAAGAAGTTAAAAATTAATCCCAGAAATCCATCTAGGCTTATGTTTGTTCATGTGTGGAAGATAACCTGGGTGGCCTGTGAAGGCAGGCCTCAGACAGTGCCTTCGTCCTGGGCATCCCTTCAGCCTTTCTCGGTGGACAAGAGGGTTATGAGAGAAAGCAGCTAAAGGTGAGGAGCACCCAGGCCGCCCTCCCTACTAACGCATCTCCTGTCTCTGCCTCTGACTCCACCCCTTGCTCTGCCATGGTGCTAAATTCAAGACCCTGCCCTCCCCTGTGAGGGCTCTCCACATCTTCAACTGACCACAAATCTATCCACACCCCTTAGTTTGCCATTCAAGGCCCTATATCCTGGATCCTCACCCATGCACGTACCTGCTCGTGGATTCCACCTGGGCTGTTCCCTCTGCCAAGGCAGTCTGACTCCATTCTCCCTCTGGACCCTGGTAGCTTCCCTTGCTCGGTCTCCAGTTCCTCCCAGTGCAATGTTGCAGCCAGGCTGACCAGGCTGACAACCGATCTGCCAGGGGATGCTGCCTCTAGGGCAGTGGGTCCTCTCTGCCCTGAATGTCCCTATGTGGGGGAGCTGTGGTATGAAGTGGGGAGTGGTGAGGACTGTGGTGCTCAGCCCTGCCTACCTGCTACAGCTGAGGCTGTCCCTAGAAGGATCCCACCCAGCACTTCCTGGACTCTTCACTTTTTCAAAAGAGCTCAGAAACTGGGTCGTTATGTAAAATCTCTTGTTTTTTTCAATGCCAGCAACAACTCAAAATTTTAATGGCTGTGGAGTTTCAGTTTGGGAAGATGAAAAACTTCTGGAGCTGGAAGGTGGTGATAGTTGCACAACCATGTGAATGTACTTAATGCCACAGAGCTTGCCCACTTGAAATTGTTAAAATGATAAATTTTATGTTATGTGTATTTTATCACACTTAAAATAATTTAAAGTGTGTGTGGGTTTCCCAACACCCCTCCTCAGGTGAGGGCAGTGTAGTAAACAGTGACGATGGGTAGGGGAGGGAATCAGAAAGGGTAGGGGAAGAGAGGGGTTGGGTTAGGGGCCAGGCCAGGTCTTGTCCATGGGCAGCAGGGGTCCTGAAGGAGGGGCCATTGACGTGTGTCCAGGTCTGTGTGCTGCATTGGGTGGGGGAGAGTGTGATCATTCAGCAGAGGTGGGCAGTGGGCTCAGGGGGTGGTCAGAGGGGTGGGGGTTGAGGGCAGGTAATCCTGGGTTCAGTTGCTCACCCCTGGTCGGCAGGCCCTAGGTGGCAGGAGGCCATTCACTGGAGGCCAGAGACAGGTGGTACTCCCAAGAACGCTGATACCCTCATGGGGTGGGACCCCCAGGGAGCCTGCCAGTGCCTTTGGATGCTCAATGCTGGGGTTCTTCCCACTCAATGTTGGTCATTTTGCAGCTGAAGAAACTGAGGCACGGGGAGGCCAGGCCCCCTCCCTAACCTTCCTGTGGTAGCCTTGGCTCTGGGCAAGCAGTCAGGGAGAGCCCAGCTGTGCTCCACCTTGCTCAGTGTGGAAGTGACAGTGAGGGCTGGGCGAGGTGAGCAGGGGATGGCGAGGGTCACAACACACCCCTTTGAGAACAGGCCTTGAGGAAGTTCTTAGCTCCTGGGGTCACAGCCCCTTTATCTAGTGGCCAAGGGGTACTTTTGTGGGGCCTGCCACCCCATGTACACCTGCGCCCAGGCCTCCACCTTGCCTGTGGCACCTGCCTTCATGTGTCCTGGTGGAGCAGGAGATCCTGCCTGGGGATCCTTGGGGAATCACACGTGGTGAGCCAAGCCATGTGCCTATGAAAAGGAGAAAAGGAAGGAGATGGAAGAGGAGCAGGGGAGAAGGGGGTTAGGATCAGGGGAGGGGAGAGGTGGCCTGGGCCTGCACAGAGCTGCAGTGGTGGGACTGAGGGTGGCTCTGCTCTCAGCGGCCAAGTAGGGTTGTGGTGTCCCTATCTCCCAGTGCCCTTCCTTGGGGTCTGGCCCCTGCCCTGCTCCTCTCTTCTGCTTTCAGACATTTGGGATAAACTCCAAACAGCAGACCATGGCCTTTAAGATCTAGCCCCCAAGGTCCCCACTCTCCTTTCTCATCCGTGTCTCCAGGGCCCTCTCCCCTCTGAGGAGACCCTCCCAGGGACCCAACCTAAGCCCAGCCTGCTCCCTGGGCCCTGTGGAGTCCACCAGAGCCCAGTCCTCTGTGTCTCCCTCCCTCCCTGTCCCTCCTGTGTCCATCTCTAAGTCCCTCTCCCTCCTTGTCCCTTCTGTGTCCCAAAAATAAAGGATGGCAGGTTTTTTTTTTTTATCTTTTGTTTTAATCTTTTGTCACTACATGGGAAATGTGGGGTGTTGGTGGCCTGTGTTGCTCACAAAGATCCTGAACACAAGAGAGGCTGCCTATGGCAGGTGGATCCAGGCTGAAGCAGACCGTTTACTTTCTGCCCCAATGCCTTCTGGCCACCAGACACACTGTCTGCCTTCCGCTTAACAGGGGTTCAACACGGTGTCCATCACCACCTCTAAGTCCACAGGATCGTGTTTGGCCACAGCAGTGACCTGTTGACCAGGCCTGGGGTCTGGAGCCTGCACTACTGTGCCCACCGTTGGGTGGTGCCCTCTGGAGAGGCGTCCCTCCCAGGAAGCTGAACCCAGGCTCTGAGCCCGAAGGGAAGGTGTGGGCCTGGGAGGGCTTCGTGGCAGGTGAAGCAAGGTGGGATGGGGTGACATGAGGGGCCCCTCCCAACAAGACTAGGGCAGGGGGTCTCTGATCACACCCCCAGGGATCCCTGCATCCCACCTCTTGGCAGGAGGATGGATAGCTCCTTGAACTGAACCCCAATGGCTGGGGGTCCTTTTTCTCTTTTTCCTTCCTTACCCCAATCCTGGAACCCGCAGTCTCTAATGCTGAAATTCCCAGATCACAACAGCTTGTGCATCCGCAGGAAGGTCTTCTCGTCCTCCTGTTCTGAGGGAGCGAGGACTCTCCCATACCAGCCGCCCTGGTGTAGATCGCGTGGGCTCCACACTGTCCTGCCTCCCGGCTCAGCAGGGCTCTGTGTCCTGGGGTGAACCTATGGCCACGCCTTCCCGCAGAGTGGGTGGTGGTGCCTCCTCCTTCATGTGTGGGCCCGTCAGCCCACATTTCTTTAGGTGCCTAACCCATTGCTAACGAAAAGTCAGACATGGTGCTGCGGAGACGCACACCTTCAGATTCTGGCACCTTCCACCTGCCTTAGTTTTCTCAGCTGTCACGTGGGGGATAGGTAGGATGCACCTCAGGCATTGTTCAGGGCAGTCCTTCTCAAACAGGCCCCAAAAGCCTCCACCCCCAACTCTCCTCCCCTAGGGGTTCTGATCCTATTGGGGAGGGGAAGACGGGAAACTGCACCTCTTATCCACTCAGGTGTTGGCGGCTTCCACTGGAACCCCAAAATGAGACCACCTCTGAAGACTAAGCCCACTGCCACACGCTCCAAAAGCACCAGCAGCAGGTGACATTCCCAGGGAATCAGCAAAGCCCTGCAAAGCGGCCATGACGGCGACCTCAAGTTAGGGCTTTTTTCTCCAAGACACAAAAATGACTAACCTTTAGAAACAGGGATATTTGTCTTGAACACAGAAGGACCCTGAAACCCTGCAGGGCTGCCGTGAGCACCCAAATTACACTTCCTCCATGTCCTTCCCAAGTGCACCTCTGAGTCCCTCTCCCTCCCTGTCCCTCCGGTGTCCCTCTCTGAGTCCCCAAGTCCCTCTCCCTCCTTTTCCCCCATGTCCATCTCTGAGTGTCCCTCTCCCTACCTGACTCTCCCGTGTTCATCTTTGAGTGTCCCTCTCCCTCCCTGTCCCTCCCATGTCCCTCTCCTTCCCTGTCCTTCCTGTGTCCATCTCTGTATCTCCCTCCCTCCCTGTCCCTCCTGTGTCCATCTGTAAGTCCCTCTCCCTCCTTGTCCCTTCTGTGTCCCTGAGTGTTCCTCTCCCTCCTGGGTCCCTCTCTGAGCGTCTCTCTTTCTCCCTGTCTCTGATCTCTTTGGATCTCTACTGGCCTCTCACACTGCAGTCAGTGTCTCTGTTCTGTCCACTCTGTCCCCATCCTACTCCCTAGGTGCCCACTCAGCCCTGGCTGGCAGCTTTGGGTGCTGGTCTTACATCCCAAAATCAATGCTCTGCTTCCTTGGGGCAAAAGGCAGGGCAATCCCTGTGAGGGGGTCAGTTCTCGGAGAAGAGATGGGCCTAGCTGACCCCCAGCAGCTGTCTTCCTCACAGTTGAGTGTGTGCTTCTCAGGACTTCAGGAGAGGATTCCACTGAGCTGGATGAAAATGAGTTTCCCTCTATCCCCAGTTCATTCCCCTTTCCATGTTCCTTCCCATGGGGCTCCAGCAGCAGCCTCTGCTCCAGTGAGCTGTGGTTCTCAGTGTCCACCTGCCTGTCTCTCTGGTTTGGGGGCAGCATGTGCTGTATGACGGCAATTCTCTGATGGATCTGAGAAATGTGGATTCTCTGCTCCGCGGTTTTGTTGTTCAGATGGGAATCCCTTCCATGGTCCCCTGTCAGGGGCTAGTCCCAGACGTGGTGGAGGCTGGAGATCCCAGTGCTGGCTGGGGAAGTGGCCAGGGGCTCCCAGGCTCTGGACTTGGGTGACCCTGTCCTGAAGGTTCCTGGGAAGGGGGAGAAGGCAGGTGGGACGTGGAGGGCTGGGTCGCATCTCCACCTGGGTATTCTCCCAGTCAACAGCAGAGAGCTCCCCAGGTAGAGCGCCAGGTGGCCAGACCTCTGTGAGAGGTAGGCACCACCCAGGCTGAGAGCCAGGAGGGGCCAGAGGTGCTTTTAGTGGGATCAGTCCTTTCTGCTAGGCCCGTAGTGCCAGGGTTCTCTCCAAGAGCTGCAAGCCCCGTCTTGCTCATGGCACTCACTTTCTGTTCTCCACACGAGCTGGATGTGAGACAAGAAATTTAGACCATCTCAACTGCTTAGTGCTTTCTTCCCCCAAAGCCCTGTGATGAGGAAGTGGGCAGTAGGATAGACTACTCATCTGGTCGTCCAACAGGTCATGAACGGGCCCATCGACAACACAGATGGCTTGGGTGCTGCCACCAGCCACAGCCAGGAGAGCAGTTCTCTAAACCTGAGGGAACAGGCCTTGGGCACAGGCAGGCTTACTGGGGAATTTGGGCTCTATCCTGGGAGTAGAGGCAGCTTCTATCCCAAATGCATGCCCTACAGCCCTGCCCTGCCTCTGGGAAATGTGCCTGCCCTACAGTCCCATCCAGATGGGAAATGTGGGGGAAATGCAGCCTGTGTGTAGGAACTCATGGTGGCCTGAGCACAGAGTAAGGGGTGATCCTCAAGAACACCCCCCACCTTGGGGGACCAGGAGGGTGGAAAGGAAGTTTAAAGTGCAAAGACAGGCTCCAGGCTGGGAGGTCTGGAATAAATGATGAACAGCTTAGTAAAATGGTGAAAAATACAAACAAAATTCACAGAAGGAACCTGAATGCCTAATAAAAATATAAATGGGAGTTCAACCTCACCATGACAAGGGAAATGCATGGGCAATCCAACTTAACACTCAGCATGACTGCAAACATTAGAGTCCATTAAAATGGTGAGGAGCTGAGCAACAAGACCCAGTCACAGGAGGTGGGTTCATTCCCCTTTCCATGTTCCTTCCCATGGGAAGTTCCTTCCCGTCCCAGAGGATGCCCTGTGACCCCGCAACTCCACTCACAGGAAATGCCTAGGGAATCTCTCACACTTGAGAATGACTGCTGCATTGTTGTAATATTGAGAAATTGGGACCAACCTAAGCACTCACCAACAGGATGTTGTTAAATAAACTGTGATATTCACTTAATGGAATATCACACCCCAGCTGGGGGAGTGGAGGAGAGTGTGTATGGACACAGACAGCTCATGAAGGGAAAAGGGAGAAAGAAAAGCAAGTGACAAACATATTGATTTATACAGTTTACAAATACACATACAGTGAAAAATGACACCATCAAGCCAGGCACAGTGGTGCACACTTACAGTCCCAGCTACTTGGGAGGCTGAAGCAGGAGGATCACTTGAGCCCAGAGGTTTGGGTCCAGTCTGGGCAACACAGGGAAAACTCTGTCTCAAAAAAAAAAACTTTAAATGACCGTATCATGGAAAGTTCTGGAGAGCAGTTATCTTCGGACAGAGATGAAGCAGCTGGGGGTGGGGGGTGGGGGCGGTCACTGGGGTCCTAGCTGCTCTGAAGTTGTGAGTGGGGACAGAAGAGCCTGTTCAGAAGGCTGCTGACTGTCCAGGGCTTTGCAGAGTGCCTGGTTCTGCCAATGGAGGGTTACCAGCAGGAGAGCCTGGGGTGTCGAGTCAACAGGGCCCTGTGCTCAGTTAATGCTTTACTGTTGCTGTCTTGGTATCACTTGACTTTTGAGTGTGGCCGGTGTTGCTTTAAGTTTCTGGGGATAGCAAAAGTTTAAGAAGTGACTCTTGCCATCACATGGCTGATCTGGGAACACTGGAGAATAGTTTAGGGGTGACTGAGTTTCCCCCACTGCACAGAGACAGCCTGGTGCCAGGGAAGACAGGCTGGACCTGGTTGTGGCCCCCTGAATGGTGGTGGGGAGACGAGAGCACATCACAGGGCCCTGAGGGTGATGTGTATTTGAGGGGGTAGGGTTCTCCAGGAGCAGGTGTTGCACAGAAGGGAATGATGGGTACAGAGCTGGGTTAGTTTCAGCAGAGGTGTGAAGGTGATTCCTCTCTGAGCTGGAGGTGGGAGCAAACGAGAAAACGGTCTGGCATGAACAGACCAGCCCTGGGGAGGCAGACAGTGTCAACCACCACCAGGTCCATCTGCTTAAGGTATACCTTCCTACCAGGACATGAGAGCCCACAGTGGCTGGGGTCTTGTCATCAGGCACCCTGAATGCTTTCAAGTGGATGGTTTGGATCTCTCCTCACATGGCTGGTCAGGCCAGGGACGACAAGCTGTGGACCTAACAGGTGACCACTGTCCAGACAAGGCCTATTCTACCTCCTTGCCTGGCTGTCCCCTCCTCAGGCCTGTTGTCCCTTCTTCTCTAGACCCTCTGCCTGCAAGGTGTGTCAGCCTTTCTGCCTGAACAGCCTCACTGAGACAGACCTGGACTAACAGTCACCCATATTGAGCCCAAACCCACCCTGGATGATGCCAAGCTTAGAAATGTCACCCTGGAGTCACAAAATCCATTCTCTGCATTATCAAGAAAGAGGTGGTCACTCAGGGGTGCTGGAATCTTCCCCACCTTAAGGCTGAGCTCCAGTCTGCAGCCCATTCACTGCAGGTACCTGGGTCTCCCGGCCTCTGATGACCCCAAACCCTGTCTCTTCCCTAAGGGTCACTGCCCTGGGATTTGCCTGCAGGCTAGGCATACCTGGTAAATGAGGTCTCCACACACTGGGTCATTAGTGCCCACAATCAATCACTGGTGAGTTCCCGAACTCTCAGGCTGAAGCTCAGCAGTCCCACTAGGGACCATCACTGGGGTCACAAGATGGCCCTGATCCCCAGTTCTCTGGATCCCCAGTTCTCTGGACCAGAGCAGCTTCCTAAACTCCCTAGTCCAACAGAGGTAAGGGCTGCCTTTCCCTGCCAGAGGGGCCTCCTCCAAGCCCCACGGTGCCCCAACAACACTCCCTGTCCTCTGGTAGACCCGTACCTGCCTGTGTCTTGCACAAAGTGCACACTGGGAGGCAAGACCCTGTCTTTGCAGTAAGAGGGGCTTGGGGCAGTGCTCCGCTGGCAGGCAGACAGGCAGGGAGGCCCCAGCCCAATGCCTGAGTCAGCAGGCTCCTAACAGCCTGAGTGCCCTCCTCATGGCATGGGGTCAGTGCAGCGGCAATGTCTGGGTTGTTGAGGGTGTTGGTGGGTGATCAATGCTGGAGGATCCTCCCTCTGCCTTCCCCATCCAACACAGATCATCTTCAATGTGCCAGACCTGTGCTGGGCAACAAGGTTGGCTGAGGTAGTCTGAGACAGGGTCCCTTGATGAACAGTCCACTGGGAATGGGGTCTGCAGTGGCCCTGGATGATTTCAGTATCTGCCACTCACCTTGGTCATAGTGCCACAGAGAATGTGGCATGGCCAGGACTGTACCTGGGGCAGATGGTCTTGCTCTTTGGTTCTGGGGAGGAGGGCGAAGTGACCGGGCTCAGGTGAAGGAGCTGTTGGCTTAAGAGGAGGCTGCTCCAAGAAGCAAGTAGGAGACAAGGAACCACAGGCCTGCAAAAGGGGCAGGATCCTGGACCTGGGCCCCCCGAGTCACCAGCCACATGGCCTTGGGAGTGTCACTTACTCCTATGACTGTAGCACAATGAGGGGTTAGACTGCAAAGTCTCTGAGGCCCTAACCAGCTCTGGGGAAGAAGGCCTAGGACTGAGAGAGGCAGCAGGGAGGCTGGCCAGGGTCACCTTCCAGGTCCAGGCAGCTTTCTTGCAAGTGTTTCCTAAGCCGCCCTTCTCCAGGGAGAACAGCCTCGGCCCTGCCTAGCAGGAGGCAGCATACACCTGAGTGCCTGCCAGTGCCCTCATGAACCTGCCTGAGGTTCCCACACCCCATGTGTGCCTATCTCCATCAGCATTGAGAAGACAGCAAATGCCAGCATGCCAGGGGTTTACCCAGCAAGCCCAGCATACCCCCAGAGTGTTCTGGTAGACCTGTGCCAGCTGGGTTCAGTGACGGTTGGTCCTGCCATGGGCTCTGGTCTCCCCATCACCCTCTGAGGGGGAAGCAGGAAGTTGTGAGGGGTAGCCGGGCTCAACCTCTCTTCCCTGGCACGACGCTGTCTCCATGTGCAAAGTGGGGACTTCAGGCATTTGGTATGGAGGAATGGATGGTGGATCGAAAGCCCCTACCAGGCCCCTGTCACACCACGGAGCCCAGTGATAGGGGGTTTCTTCCCTCCCTCTGAGGTAAGACCAGTCTGTTAAACTTCCAGCACTAAAAAATAAAACCCAGTGGGAGGAGAGTGAGGACTGAAAAACTACATTATCAGGTATCATGCTGATTACCTGGGTGACAAAATTATCTGTACACCAAACCTCTATGATCCAATTTATCCATGTAACAAACCTTGAACCTAAAATAAAAGTTGGAAAGAAAAAAAAAGGTAAAATTAACAAATCCACATTAGTGTGAGCTGGGTGAGTAGTTTAGTCTGAAAAGACAGAATATTCATTTTTCTTCTCTCTGAGATAGTGATCACACTGTCCTCACCAGGACTGGCAGGGGAAGCCCCAGGGCTTTGTGACCCTGTCCCTATGGGGCACCCTGGCATCCAGTGAGCACTCCCCAGGGCAGCAGCCTGGTTTAAAAGCCTGTTCCCCAGACCCGGTAGTCAGATGGTGGAGGGACTCTCAGGGACATAGCCCAGTTCTTCAGGACCTTGAGACACATGGGCTGCTTGGCCTCTGACCACCGAGGAGAGAGTTTATCAAGGACTGGCCAGGTTCTGTGCTGACAACTTCGTGCTTTTCATTCACAAAGCGAGTCATACTGCCCGTTCCCCGGCTGAGCTGGCTGCCAACAGGCCCAGTGGGGAGCATATTTGAGGTGGGGGTGAGGTGTGTTCCCCAAGCGCAGTGTTCTGGGCAGTGAGTTCTCTGTGCAGCAGCTGATGCCTCTTGGACACATTTCTACACGAAACACTTCTCAACTGTTCTCCCTCCTGCACTCTTCAGGGGCAAATACGCCTCTCCTCTCTGGTGGGTTATTTCTGGCCCTGGGAGTATGCTAGGCAATTCTAAGGGTTGCCTTTGAAACAGTCTTCATTCAGCCAAGAAGTAATTCTCACACCCCTAGGTCCTGTCCCCAGGGGTGAGCAGGGTCGGAGGAGGCTGGAGATGGATACCCATGGAATGGGGTGGGGCACAGAGAAGGAGAGTCAAAGATCTGACTGAGGAAGAAGCAGGTGGCCAGCCACCTGGGAGACTTGTGTGTCAGACATGGGGTTATGTCCTGGAGGAAGCCCATTGTGAGGGCTCAGCAAAGGTAACAGCAGGTATGTACCTGGAGATCAAGGAGGGCCTTGGAGCCTGGTAGGCAAAGATGGCCCTCCAGTGGAATCATTCCCAACTCTGCACTTACCCTAAGCTTTTCGGTAACTACAGAATTCCAGAACCTGTTTGAAAGGATGTAAGATCTATAGCTACATTCCTTTTCTTCTCACTAATCAAAATCTTACAGGATTTCTAAAGCTGTGTTGAGATCTTGCCCAGTGCATTCAGACCAGATGGGAAACAACCCCTAAGAATTCCCCACGCTGGTGTTTGCTGTGTACATTGGCCTGGGACCCCGAGGCCAGAATATAACAATAATGACCATGCACAGACAGAACTGTCTCAGCAGCAAATGTCACACGCAGACCCAGAACTGCTTAAATACCGATTTATTGCAAACCAACACCGAGGAGCTGGAACAGCTTTGCAGGCTGGACACCTCACTCTCCTGGGGCCCTGGACAAGGGAAATGAGTCACCCCGCTTTCCTCGGACCTCAGCTGGTGGGACTTAGTGGCTGGCCAAACTGCGGCTGTTGTGTCTAAAAAGAGAAAACAGGCAGGGTGTGCCAGCTCTGGAGACTGGGCCAGTCCAGAGTGGTGGCTCAGGGCAGAGAATCACCCACCAAACAGCGTGGCTCAACGGGAGCAAGGCGTGCAGGGACAGGCTCCACAACCACACCAAGCACTGCAGTGTGGCACCGGGACCAGATGCAAGTGGCTGCTCCTGCCATGGGGCCAATACCCAATACTGCCCTTCAGTCATTCTTCCTAGACATTGGTTTGCCATTTATTAAAGCAGGGCAGGGAGTGGGGAGAAATGCAACACAGAATACAAAATCAGGCAAAACAAACACTGGTCACCATGGAAGTGATTCTTAAAGTCTCCCAAATAACAAGGTGTAGGGCATCTCACACCACTGCATCACTTCTGGAAGACTACCCACAGGGTGGGGCTGCAATGGGGGCCAACTCGAGAACTACAGAGATGAGAGGAGACACACACAAGACCTCCTTTCATTAGGCAGGAAAGCTCTTATGGGACAGTGGTGTGAAATCCTAGGACCTCGATGGGAAGAACTCCAGGAAAAAAATGAGTCTTTCTCAGAAGGACCCCTCATAGATGACAAGAGTTCTGCTCCCCAGGGTCGAGATCTCCTTAGAGGGGCTTCACCAGCTCAGTGGCAAGTATCAGACAACAAGGCTCTCACATTCCAAAGGGGGTATCTAGGGCCTTCTGCTCTCGTGTGATGATCGGAGCAACATGTTTGGACCCACAGAAGACTTCCCAGGAATGCTTTCTTACAAGGGGTGTCAGCCACCACTGTAAACCAGAAACCAACCACAAACTTACTCTCCAAGACAGCCCCCACAACCCAAGTATCCACAGAGAGTGTGCAGGGGTGGGGTCCTTCCCCTGACAATAGGCTCTCTTAGCATCTGCAGGCCTTGATTCTTGCTGGCTGTGCATGGTGCCAGGGTGCACTGCTCTGCTGTGCGGCTCATCCATGCTCTGAGCTTGAGAGACAGGCAAATGGACAGTGCCGGTGGTAGCTGAACCATACTCCCGGCGATGGGCACCCAGAGCCCCTGTGAATACTTGGAACACAGGCCTGAGGCCCTGTCCCATAATTTCATCTTTGCACCTTGGCTGGAGTCAATCAGCAGCCATGGCTCAGGGCATAGGCTTGGGGCTCCTGAGGCAGTGACCAGTCCCCAGAGAACAGGTAAGATCGGGCCATAAGCTCCAGGGAGCGCAGTCTGACACCTGGCACAGAGGATGGGAAGCGGGGAGTCTTCTCTCTCTTCTGGTTCAGTTGTGGTGGGACAGTGTGCCTTCACGCCCCATGTAGAAATTCCACTTCTCCTAGAAGCCCCTCAAGGTCAAAGCTTCTCAGGACTTGTGGCTGTTGTGCTCTGCTGATGAGCTGATGAACATGCTGTGGTCTCCTCCTGAGGGCACCAGCTCTCCACTCCTGCCTACGCTTTGACACCGTGCACCCAAAGAGGACGTCTTATGGGGAGCCAAGCACAGCATGCCATGCGTGGTGGCTGGGCTTGGTTCACTTCAACAAGAACCAAAGCAAGGTCGCCACAGTCAGAGAACAGAATCCCTGCTGCATCTGGACCTGAGCCCAGAACCCGGGCTTTCTCCCAACAACTAGAATGTGCAAACAGGGCTCCAGTTTCCACTGCTCTGACCATGAGGCTGAGGCAGGCAGAGCACATTTATAAAGGGATGAGCAAGAAGACCACGTGAATGCTCCCAAAAGAGGTCAAGGGGCAAAGAGTTTCCCAAAGCAGCCCCAGGCACAGCCATTCCTTGCTCGCCCTCATGCAAGCACAGAGCTTCACACACTTCAATGACTTCAGCTTCGCCTGAGAGCCCAGCAACAACTCCACATCCCAACCAGAAGACATGCAAGCAGAATAGCGTCAAAACAACAGCAAGCAGGGAGCAGGGGAGGAAAGACATGCTGCCTGCAGTGGCTGGTTGCTGTGGAGACAAAAGCATGTGATCCCAATTTGCTGGGATATCCTCTCCTGCATTTCAAACACCTTCACTCAGCGTCAGCCACAGCGGCCACCACACAGCAGCTGGCCCCGCACCTTCTCTGCAACAGTCTGGAGATGCAAGGTCAGGGTGGAAGGCCTGGTTCACCCTTGAAAGAAAGGATGGTTAGGGGTAAACAAGACGAGCAAGTCCCTGGAACGCAGGGAGCCGAGGAGGGCGGCCGAGGATAAGGCTCTGCCTCCCCACCGGCGAGGGTTTCCTTTCCTTCTGGTCATTAAAACTGCACAGCCCCCGGGGAGATGTTGAACATGGCGGGGTCGAATCGCTGGCCTCGGAAGGGAGAACCTTCAGCATCCCACCCCTTCTTCAGCATCTCATGGACTTTCTACAAACAGAAAATAGAGAGATTAAAGGGGATCAAAAGGCACTGTGTACTTTCTCCCAGAGCAGACTCTGACTGCAGGCAGAGAGCCTTCCTGCTTCCTCAGGGCTCAGGCACTTGCCTGGCAAGACCGGCTCCCAGAGAACCGTACTACCCTGGAGCAGCCTTCAACCAAGGGAGGTACTGGGTGCCTGCCAATTTCTCTGCAAGACTGTGCTCCACAGACTGAATTTCTAACCCTTCATCTTCTGTCCCCAGCAAAGCACTGGCTCCTCTTTATGGTTCATCTTGTCCCTTTTCCACCAGGATCTCTGTCCAAATTCCAAACAGCCTGCAACGTCTATGGTCCCACCAGGTACTGACTAAGGCACGAAGAGGGAGTGTCCCAGCCCACCGGGGTTGTAGAAAAGGTGCGTAGAAAAAGTGCTCAAGCCCCACCTGAGTCATAACTAAGGTGTGCAGAGGAGGTACCCTAGCACCCCAGGTATCAGCATCAAGAACTATATCATCAGACAATCCAGGGTTGACTCAGGTTGTGGCACGGAGGAAAAGACCTCAGAATGTCCAGTGGTAGACCCGCCAGTCAGGAATTCCCCACTGCATCCTTGCAGATGCAGTCAGAGCTGGTTGACTAAGCCCTGGCCAACATGTGGCCATTCTGGAACTATCTAGCCTCCAAGGATCAGAAGCAAGCCTGAGTGTGTGGCCATGGCAGGAGACATCAGGAAGACTGGACCCTGAGGGAAGCATCTGTACCTGAGTTGGCAGGCCCTCTCTCCTCATAGGGACTCCACATCTGCCCTCCTCACCTGGCCACCATGAGTACACTGAGGGCTGGGGATGATCTCTCCTTCCTTCTGACCTTCTGACCACAAGAGACAAAAGAGACCGTACAGGGCCAGTAGTTATTCTACCAATATGATCCACAGTCCCTGCTGCAGAAAACCCGGTAGCATAGGCCCAGAAAATGAGGCTGTGGGATTCTCAGCACCAGGGCTTCTCCTTAAATAAAACACAATCTTCCTAACAAGAGGGTTTTCTTTTTCCTGTTTTTATTTTTTAGAGATAGGGTCTCACTCTGCTTCCCAGGCTAGAGTGCAGTGTGTGGTCATGGCTCAGTGCAGCTTCAAACTCCTGGGCTCAAGAGATCCTCCCACCTCAGCCTCCTGAGTACTTAAAACTACGGGTGCAGTCCACCATACCCAGCTTCTTTTTCATTTTTTAAAACCTAAGTGATGCAACAACAAGCATATCAAAGACACATACTATATACTGGGGATGAATTGACATTACTATCAATTTCTTACAGGCAACTCACATTAGAGACTTTGGAAAGACCATTTTGAGAACAAGTGCTGCAGCTCACATGGAGTGGCTGTGGGTGCAGAGAAGACTACATGAAGACCCCTCTGCACAGCCCTGAAAGCATGGCCCACACCTCTGCCCACTGGAAGTGTGAGGCTGCATAGTCTCAACCAAACATAAGAATGGATGACTTCAGCAGGCGGCTGCACGAAGCCTCTGAACCTTTCAACAGAATCCCAGCCAGCTGTAGGGCAAATGACAGCTGCAGAGCCCTGCAGCCACCACACTCTCACCCTGGGAACCGGGTTGCTGGATGAGGGCCCGATGTAGGATTCCCAGAGTGCAAAGGGCAGATTAGTAGACTTGATCTTAAATAGAGGGAGCCTAGGATGCCAAGATCAGCATTCAGACCTTTCCTGAGGCAAAAGTGGAGAGCAGGCCTTCCTGTGTGTCACCAAATTCACTCTTATGACCAGAGACTATGCTAAAGCTATCTGCCTATGAGATGTCACAATTACTAACGTTAGGGTGAATCCTACCAGGCTGAAGAGATCCTAGACACAGACACATCTCAGCACAGACAGAGCAATGGCACCTGTACATTCCACATTCTCTTTCTAGATGGGAGAATCCTGCTCGAAAGAAATTAAATTAGGGAAAAGATGAAGGGTTTTAAATTTGATAACTGTGGAAAAAGGTTAGTGACACCAAAGAATTTAAAACAATAAAAGTATTATCATTTCAAAATAAAATTGCTTCAAAATACACAGCATCTGTGGCATTAGAAGCACAATTTGAAATCTTGGCAAATTTAGAAAACTCTGAGTTCACACCATAAATGGGCATCAATGCCAGAGCACGCTGGTAACTGTGACTATGCCGACGTGAACGGCAGATGGAGGCTGACAGGAGAACCTGGCCCTGTTTCCATTCTCTCTCCTTAGCGAAGCCTGGTGATCCCAGCGAAGCAACTCCGGCCCCCTAACTCTCACGATAGTCCCTCTGCCTGTAAGGTACCCCTCAGGACGCCTGAATAAAATGTGGCTAACCTGCTACATGAGGCCACACAAGGGCATGTACCTACCTTCTATGTCTCTTTCCTCATTTGATTTTTTAAAAAAAGGCTAGTCACTAAGGACATTTTACATGAAATCTCTGTGTGTTGCAAGCCTCCATATGCTGCAGACCCTGCCCCAGACACTGTCAAGCCCAGGAAGGAGTTGAGACTTTAGCATCAGCACCAGGCAGGTGCTTGGACACACACTCTGAACGACCATAGCCCTGAGAGGTCAGTTCATTACTGTCTACAGCTGTTGCCTGAGAGCTGGAGGCTCCCCGGCTGTTGAGGAGCAGATCAACCCCAGGGAGAGGGTCACTCTGGGACCTACCCCTGCACCACCAGCCCTGGGCTCCTGCATGTTGCTGAAGATCTCCCAGGGCACTTTACCCTGGGGAGGGACACACATCCTCTCAAGGGTCAGGATGGTGCCTCATGGCAAATCTACAGCAGAACAGATTTCGATTTAACACACAGAGCTCTTTCCACTGGACCACAGCATCTTCAAGGTTCTTTGAATCCTTCCTAACTGGGTCGCTGCCCAGTCTATGGGCTCCCCAATGCTAGGTCACAAGAAGCTGTTTGCGGGCATGGGGACTTTCTGTTCCACATCTGGGCTGTGCAGTGCCCTAGGGACCAGAAAAACAGCTTGCCAAGAGGACACCAACAGGATGACCCCACTGAATTGCCCTCAGAACAGGGCAGTAGGGCATGAAGGGGATGTCAGCTGCACCCTGCGATGCTGCATGTGTGTAATTATGTATGTGCATGGTGCTTACATACAATGTGTACTGCTGCCATCTTTCACCCCTTGAGGTTGGCCTTTCCCAGACTGACAGTGAGGATCTAGGTAGGGGTCTGAGGTCCAGAACTGCCTGGAAGTTGCCTCAGCTTACCTGGAATGAACAGACCTCCCCGTTCCTGGTCCTGGGCAGTGGGCTTGGCAACAAGCCATCAAAATGAGGAGGCCTTAGGCCTCCAGAAATGGAGAGACAAGAGCAGCTGCTTCCTGGGGAGGATTATCAATGAGACTGCAAAGCAGGACTGAAATACTCTTTGGAGAAGCTAAGATTAAAATGGCTGGAATCCTAGCACCACAAAGGCAGATCTGTGTCTGTCTTCCTCACCGACATGCCCCAATAGGGGGGTGAGACTATGCAATGTTACAAGGTTTTGGCACAGAACATAAAGGATGGGGGAAAGAGACTGAGACGAAGGTCAAGGAGAGGGAAGGATATAAGGGAAAGAAAAGGGAAACAGAAAGAAAGGAGGGAAGGGGAGGGGCAAGGATGTAGAGAAGAAGAAGAAAAGGCTGGTGGAGCCCCTGACACCTCTATGCATGTCCTTGGCACTACTGGCAACTCCAATGATGAGCAGGTATTACTGTTATTTTGTTTTTGAATGTAAGGTTCTGTAAGAGATACAATCATAGGAAACATAAGGGCTTAGAGAAAAAAACAGCCAGAGCATCCTAGCTTCTCTCATGCCTCAACAGCTAAAGTCTACATAAAAATGGCCGGGTGTGGTGGCTCACGCCTATAATACCAGCACTTCGGGAGGCTAAAGCAGGTGGATTACCTGAGGTCAGGCATTCGAGACCAGCCTGGCCAACATGGGGAAATCCTGTCTCTACTAAAAATACAAAAATTAGCCGGGCGTGGTGGTGTGCATCTGTAGTCCCAGCTACTCAGGAGGCTGAGGCAGGAGAATCACTTGAACCTGGGAGGTGGAGGTTTCAGTGAGCTGAGATCACGCCACTGCATTCCAGCCTGGGTGACAGAGCGAGGCTCTGTCTCAAAAAATAAATAAATAAATAAATAAGATGAAGTCTACAATAATTTCATCAAGGCTTTGACAAATGCACAAATACCATTTAAACTACAATAATTTTTATCATCTCTCTGTAACAAAGACTCAGTGTCAGCATCTGGGGAAGATGCGAGGAACCACCTGACCTTAGTCCTTCCATCTTGTGGCACAAAAAGACACTTCTAAGGGGCACGTGGTAAGACTGCACAAAGGGCATCTGGGTTCATGTTCTCCAGTCAAAACAGACTCTTTCTCCCAAAGGTCAACTCGTGAATACATCTCAGCCCTTCTGTGGACCCAATGCTGAATATGGGCACAGAGTGGGCAGACCCTCACATAACCCATCCCCAAACACTACCATGAGAAGCCCCACCCACAGGGCAAAGGTTCAAAGGCTGGCCTTTCATGTGGTGGCCACAGGCAAATGCAGCATAACTGGAATGAGCCATAACCAGGCAGGTCTGGCTGTCTAAGCACCTGAGCTGAGCTCAGCTGAGCATGTGCTGCAGTACTACCTGAGGCTTCAAACTCTGCACGGACATGGGCCAAGCAAAGATGTCCTTTAAGCTTGCCATGCCCCGGGTGGAAAAGGGGGCCAAACCCAGAGGAACATTCTCTTCCACAGAGACAAGGGCCAGGGTGGACAGGGCTGCAAGGACAGAAAGGTGTGAAATCAGATAAGAGGTCAAACCCCATCCCTGCTGCTTAAGCTACTGAGTCACAATCTCAGAAATTCAATCTCTCTATTGTGGGGGGGGGAAAAAAAACCCAAAAACAAACAAACTGTATTTTCAGGGATACTGTGCAGTCAGTCAATCCCACCTTAACTGTGTGTACTAAGTGCTCAGGACATGCCCCTGGTGTGGCAGGGCCAGGTAAGGAGAACATGCTGACACTCCTCTCCACAGGCTCCTTGACCTCATAAGAGCAGGATGCACTTGTCTGTGAAAACAGGCAAGAATGGACGACACACAGCAACAGGGCTTGCAGAACCACCTACGATGTATTAATACATGCTGTACTGGAAGGCAAGTCTAAGACAATCCAGATACACCACAAGGTAAGGTTCCTCCAAGAGACAAAATGAGACGAAAATATGAATCAGTGGTCTTCAGCGGGAGGAGGTGGTCCATGTTTACAGAAAGAAAATAAGGAGACTGTGCCCAGCAGCTGACCCCTCCCCACCGACTCAAGGCTGCACTGGGTTTGTGTGCCCTGCCGTACTGCGGCCCAAACCCACGTGCTGGGTATATGGGACACGGGAAGTTAAAAATAATCTGAGGAAAGCAACCCTTTTGTCCCTAAATAGTTACTCTTGGGATTATTAAAATAGGAAGAAAGAATGTATACATCTAATTCATCATTCTCTTTGGCCATGAGCAAACTCTACGTTGGGCACTACACTGGTCAGAGAGGAACCTTTCTCTTCCTCCTCCCTAACACATTGCTGACATCACAGAGTCTCCACATGCTGGCCTCCAGCATCCAGAAACTGGCTCTGCAGCCTGGCTGCCTCCCCTCCTCTACCAAAGGTCCCACCAAGCGACTCTTCATGGGAAGACATGTGCAGATGAGGCACAAACAAAAGCCATCAACACACTTGACGTTACCAGGCTCTGGTGCAGGCAAGGCATATCTCATGACACCCTTAGAGGTCCTGTTATCTGGGCTCTCAGCCCAGGTATGAGAATACAGCTGAAAGACCAGAGTGCACCTGTGAGGCAGTGATCAGGGACAAGAGCAGGTAAGACAGGTTCCTTGCTAGGGCACGGCAGGAAGCCAGTCCACACATCCTTCTTCCCCACCGTCATCACCAACCCCTCTGCCACTATCAGCTTTGTCACCAGCACAAGGGCCTAAAGGGTGGGCTCTCCAGGACTGCCGTGCTCGTACCAGCTCATGGCTCTGTGGCTTGCCCTGCAGCTTCTGGTGGTAGTCGAAGGTAAGCCTGTCCAGCACCGCCTGCTCCTCCTCATCCACGGTGGCCATGGAGCGCTCCTTGTTGATCTTGTCAATGTCGATGGGCTCTTCTCCCTCCAGGATGGCGTTCCACCAATACTCGCCCACCTTGCTCAGGTTCACCTGGGGACAAGCAGGACAGAGACCTGAGTCAGAGACCTGAGACAGGTGTCCAGGGTTGGGGATAGAGCAGAGCCCACTGAAGGATGGGTGTCCAGGATAAGCTCAGGACCAACTACACAAAGGGAGGTGACAGACAAGAGGGGGTGCCAGAACCCAAGGCAGGACACTCTGTGCCTGGGAATGCCTTTGCTGACTGTGCTAACATATCCCAGGGAAGAGCTAGGAGGGGCATACCTGAGGGGACTGACATTCTGGAAGATGCCTTTGTTCTTCTTCAGCAGGTCCTGTATACTCAGGACGGTGTCTGTTCCATGTGCTCACCTTGCCCACTGTCATCAAGAAAGGCTGTTTTCCAAGACCACTGACACCCCCCACACCAGGACCTGTCCTGGGCCATCCCAGCCTGCCCCCATGCATGCCATGGAAGGCTCCGCCTAGCTCTTATCAACCAGTTACCTCTCCAGTGATCTCTCTTGCTTCCAAGAGCAACACCCAGCATTCTGCTATCTTGGGGGTAAGCTGGGACCTGTGAGACTTAGGGCTCGGCCTAATGCATGACAGAATCTCCTGGGGAGTCCTCACCCCATGACAGGGCACCACGCCCTGTCCCTACTTCTTCCTCACTGGGGCCAAGCTTGCTGCATGAGGGGGTCCTCCAGCCCCACTCCTTAAAGTTCTTCCTTCTCGGGAAGGAGGAACAACCATCAAGAACCCCAAAAGTGGTCCCGGCCTCCTCGGGCACCTCTGTGGGGATGGCGCAGACACCCCTTGGTCAAAGGAAGCAGCAACCAGTACTCACGATCCAGCCCTCAGTGCTGGGGTCTGTGAGACTCATGTCATTACCACAAAAACTTAAAAGACAACTGGAACTGCGGTGTCAGAGCAAACGTGAGGGGTACGGTATGTACCTAGGTGACCCGTGCTGCTTGGCCTGTCCCAGGGACACAGAGGAGGGCCCTGGCCACACCATGCCCCCTTATCAATGGTCATGGGGACACAGAAAACAAGAAAACTGGCTGCATCTGCTGTGGTCAGTGGCTGGGCTCAAAATTCTTACCAGAGTGGCCAAGAAGCAACAGAGTGGGTTTGTCTACTTTGTCCTAGATGAGCACTGCACTTTTTCATCAGAAATACTTTATCTGTGTTTAGATTTCATAATATTTACAACTGTAAGAGTACATTCATATGTCCAAGTGTGATGGGACTCTGATGATATTAAACCACTAAGGTGCTCACAGAAAGGGAGAAAAGGTAGCAAAGGGCCCGCAAGTGAGAGCAGCTCTCATCCATGGAGGTGCAGCCACCAGGACACTTACAGACTGGGTGGGTAAAACCTACCAAGCCACACTCAGGGTAACTGTGACACCCTAGAGGCCACAGTGAGTCCACAGGACACCATGTCCCCCTAAGAGGGAGCACTGGAGACTCACCAGCATATACGGGCTTGAGAGAGCAGTGTCCTAACACTGGACCTTCCACCTTCCCACTTCCAAGCCCCTGCCGCCAAAACCTACCCACACCATAGAAGGTACTTAGCGCTAGACCCTGCAGAGCCCAGAGATCAAGTCGGAGAATGTGCTCTACTAACGAACACGGTGGACACTGATGAGGTGTGGAAGAGCACACAGTGGAGATTTTCCAGAACTGGGAAGAGCAAGACAAAAACCTGCAATCATGATCTGAAGCCAGCATCCCAGAAATCTTGTCTGACATTCCCAGTGCAGATAGGGGGAGTGGTGAACAGGGGGAGTGGGTGGTGGCTCCCCTACACGCCAACTCTACCCAGTAAATGACGCTGCTCTGCCAGTGCCAAATTTAAATTTGGGATGAATCTTCCATTTCCAAATACTCTGCTCAGCTGGTTTGTAGCTGACTTTACAGTTTGTATGACGGGGACCTGACTCACCCACAGAGACCCCAACACTAAGAACTCTACCTCGTCTTTACCAAGCTGATGCAATGAAAAACCTTCCAAGAGGGAACTATGTTGTTTTCTCTATTCCAGGGAAGACTTCAGAGGAACTTACAGAACTGTAAATCTCTGGAAAGAAGAGATCCTTTACGAATTTTTTATCTTCACCAGTAGTTATTACTGTGATCTATGTAACTTATTTTATTAGCGTTCACAAGTCCTATAAAATACATACCATTACCATTTACCACACATACCATTTTTTGTATTTAAAAATAAGGACAAACCCTTGGAAGTAAGGGCCTTTTCCAGATTGCCCAGCATGAAGAGGCAAAGCAGAGCTACACTGGGGCTGACAGCCCACTGCCAGCACCATGTGGGCAAGGGGTTGGCCTACACACCACCCAGGGGACGGTGCTGGTACTCCCAGGCCTTTCTGCACTCCACAGACCCCAACACATGGTTTCACCGGCCAGGTCCAAACACACACCCAGAGTGGAGGGCTCCTGGGCACAGTAGGAGATGGACCTGAAGACAATGAGCCACCTGCCCAACAGGAAGGAGGGGAACATCCCCGAATCTTCTGTGTCCACAAGTGTACTCTGGACACAGAAGTACACTTGAACCCAACAAAAATTAAGATGAGCACTGCACTTTTTCATCAGAAATACTTGATCTGTGTTTAGATTTCATAATATTTACATTGAAAGAGTACATTCACATACCCAAGTTGTTTCAAAAATATTCAAGGTTTTCCAAGAACTAAATCAAGTAGGTTTTAAATTTAAGTTAACTAAAATAAAATAATTCAGTTCTTCAGTCACGTGAGCCACCTGTCAAGTGTTTACTCAGCTGTCACATGTGGCAAGTGGCCACTGTGCTGGGCAGTGCAGCTCTCCAAGGGGGCCATCCTCACTCACAGACGTCATGCATGTGCATCAGTGAAGTATTTTAGAAGGAGATGTGAGCCGACTTTATATTGAACAATTTTTAATTAAGGCAAAATCCACTTAACACAAAACTTACCATTCAAAAGTGAACTCAACGGCATTTAGAATATCCACAATGGTGCACAACCATCACCTTTATCTAGTTTCAAAACATTTTTATTACCTCACAAAGAAGCCCTGTGCCAATTACCAGTCACTCCCCATTTGCTCTAATCTTTCCTCTAAATTGTTCCCTCAACCCCACCAAGCCCCTGGCAACTACTAATGATTCTGCCTCTATAGATTTGCCTGTTCTGGACATTTCACACAAATGGAATAATACAGTTATCTGTTTGTTTTTGTCTGGCTTATTTCACTTGGCATAATGTCCTCCTCAATGTTCATCTATGTTGTAGCATGAATCAGAACTGCATTCCTTTTTAAGGCTGAATAATATTCCACTGTATGGATAAACTACATTTTGTTTATCTATTCATCAACTGACAGACATTTCAGGTGCCCCCACTTTTTGGCTGTTGTGAATAATGCTGCTATGAACACTGATGTACAAACATCTGTTTGAGTCCCTGTTTTCAATTCTTCTGCATATTTACCCAGAAGTGCTGGGTCATATGGTAATTCTACAGTTAACTTTTTGAGGAACTACCATACTATTTTCCAAAGCAGCTGTACCACTTTACATTCCCACCAGCAGCATACAATGGTTCCAGTTTCTCCATACTCTCACCAACACTTGTTATTGTCTGCTTTTTTTTTTTTTTCCCAGTCATCCCCACAGGTGTGGCTAGCACCACTGGTCCTTTGTCCTGACCACAAACACACAGGCCTGCCTCCTCTGCCTTCCAGACCTGCTCCAGTCAAGTTTCCATCTGTCGTCACTGTAACCAAGTGGGCTGCCCTCCATACTGGGGCAGCAAACAGGACCTGAGGTGTTGTCTATAAAGGTTCATATAAAGGCTCTGGAAGACCAGGTCTCAGTTGCAAAATTTTAGTTAAGTATTTATTTAGTACCCTTAAAATATCTTCTGTTTTCTAAGGATGAGCATATTAGTAAAAACAATATGAACAATATTATTAACATGATAATTATCCTAAAAAAGCACATTCTAACATCGTTCTTGACTTGCCTAGAATTCCTCTCCACACTATTCCTTTACAGAATTCCATCTCTCACTCTGAGCTCATAACCCAACCCGCAGATCCCCATTCCTTTCTTTTTCCCAAACTCCAGACCTTTTTTTTTTTAATGGCCCATGTCTCTTAAGTCATTGAGCTGACAAGCTTCTTTATGCTCTGAACATTCTCATGTTCTATAAACTGGTTTAATTTGTAACTATTTCTGCCATCACTGTCCACATTTAACTACTTTCCTTAGAGTAACGCTTCTGGGACGCCTCAGATATGACTTCAGGTAGTTAACCTTCAAAACCACTGAATGGTACAGAGCATACAAGTCTTGCAGGGCTGTCTCCTGACACCCAGTGCAAGATGCAGTTCTAAGAGGACATGGGTACAATGTTCCTGGGATGGAGTTCAAAGGCTTCTACCTAAAAATAACACCTCTGAAAAAGTAGTCTGATAGTTTTGCACTTGTTTTTGTTTTTTTTTCTGTGAATATTTTATTTTTTTAAAGTCAGGTTTGTGGAGGTATAGTATGTACATAGTAAAATTCACTCTTTTGAGGTCACATCTCCATGAGCTGCTGCTATAGTCAACCCACATCCCAGAAGCCCCGTTCCCCTTCTCAGCAGTCCTCTCAGCCCAATGCTCATTTTGCCATCCAGCATGTCCGTGTCCAGAAATGTCACATGTGTGGAATCACAGTGTGCAGTCCTGTATGTCATGACTCCTCTGAGTGTGGGGACTCTGACGTTCAGCCACACTGTGCTTCATGGCAGGCGGACTACACACTTGTTTGTGGACACCTGGGCATTTCCAGTGTTTTGCAATCAGGTAAAGAGCTGCTGTAGAGATCTGCATGCTTTCATTTCTCCTTGGTAAGTAGCCAGGAATGCGTGTGTTGGGTCATATGGTGTCAGCTACTGTCCAGACTAGCCACTCCACTGCACCCCTACCAGTAGCACAGAAGAGCACCAGGTGCCCCGTCTCATCTAGCATTTGGTGCTGTCTACCTTCTTAGCAGCTCTTCTAAGAGGTGTCTAGGGGCATCTCATCATGGTTTTGCCTTGCATTCCCCTAATGACTTACGACTTTGAGCTTCTTATGTGCTTATTAGCCTATTAGCCTTCTCATTTTTTTTAACATTTGGAAAGAATTTTAAGCTTAAAGTTACCAGAATAAGACAAGTACGAAGACACCCATACAAGTGTTTAGCAGCTGTGCGTCTGCACACAGCTCTCTCACTCTATGTGTGCTGTATGTATAATATATAATAACATAATATTTTCTCTGAACCATTTAAGAATAGGTTGCATTCATCTTGGCCCTTTGTCCTGAGTTATTTCCTAAGGATAAGGAAGTTACTTTTTATGGAACAGGGTCCAGTTCAGAGTCCCTCCTGCATCTTGGGGGTCCTGTCCTCTTTAATCTGGGACATTTTCACAGCCTTTTTCCTTCCCTGACGTCTCCTGATTAACTCATGTGTGCACACCCAGCTGGACACACACATGTTCCACCTGCAGGCACACAACATCCACAGCCCTCAGTGGGTGGGGTGCTCACTCAGGTTACCTGGCCAAAGGGAGGTCTGACTCTTCTCCACTGTAGTTATTGACTTGCAAACTCTCCTCTCCAGAACTCCTGCACCCCTGCTCCACCCTGCCCTGCTTAGCATCTGCCTGGTCCCATCTCTCCCACAAAGACTGGGAAATGCTGACTTTCTTGCCCTAGTCCCTCCACATTGACTGGCGGTTTACATGTCTTATTGAAGCAAGCACCTTCTCTTCTGCAATGAAGTTATCTATCTATTGCTGTCAGTACTGACCCCTGGATACCTGGCCTCTCTGGTCTCTCAATGGCTTATAACTCATCACCATGCTTAATTATGTTGGTGTCAAATGATCTCAGACAAGGTTGGTGGAGGTTGCTTGACTTTGATGGTGCTCCATCATTTCCCTGGCACGTTATCATTTTCCAGCATGACGAAATGCTCCAGGTTCCTCTTTTATCTACCTGGTCCCAGACTTCTAATCAGTCCATTTCTCTGAGGGACCCCAGACTGCAGGCTGAACAGTGTTCCCAAAATGTCCTCACAGAAACTTCCACCTCAACATGAATAAACTTACCTCAGCATCCCCCAATCTGTGCTGATGACTCACCAGCATTTATATCCCTTTCCTTCCTTAGTAACGGAACCTCATTTCTATTCAGGGAAGCAATGTGCCCAGCGAGGACGACTTTACTCCTCACAGCTGCCCGCGTGATCGAGACTGGGCCAATGAGACTTATGGGAATGCTGTGGGACGTTCCTTCCGGGAAGGCACCTCGGAACGAGGGCAGATAATGGGGTGAGACGACAGCGTGGCGGAGGTCCAGGGCACCTGCTCAGCACCTGCTGCTGGGGGAATGTGGGCCACACTGGAGCAGATCCAGCTTCTCAGGACACGCCACAAGTCAGCACTGTTACGGGCAATCTCCTGATTTTCAATGCTGTCAACTATTTTTTTAAGCTTGAAAATTAGAAACAAAATTAAGACACTGTATAGGCCAGATAGGACCCAGCTGTGGTATGAGTATGGCTGGAAGGCCCACGTATTCCAGCGATGGGGCCGACAAAGCAATACAGAGTTGCGTTCCCTTCCTCTCCTCCAACCCCATGAAACGAGGGTGCCCAGCACCCCATCCATGGTGCCACCAAGAGGGCACCATTAGCCAGCTCTGCTCAGTATGTTCCTTCCACTCACATTGGAACAGGTTTCCTTGGGCTACTGCCCTCTGTTGAATCTGTAAGCTTCAGTTATTCCCTACTGGAGTTGATGAAGGATTCTGATTTCCCCTGAAAAACACTAAGGGCTCTCCCTAGAGACATCATTTGCACTAAAGGCTTAAGGGCTCACATTACATTCACATACTAATTTCCAGGCTCTGGGCTCTTGCCAAAATGCTAAGGTAATTTAATCTGTAGTTCCCACTCTGAATTTATGAAGAAGTATGTTAAGTAATCCATGGGATGGCCTCAGTGGGCCAGGAAAGGTTGTGGGGACTCAGGAAGGTGGCTCGCCAATGAGGACAAGTAGACAATAAACCGCCTATCTTCGTTTCATCCTCACAATTGTTCTAAGAAGTGACACTAGAAGTATCTGGGTAAACTAGCAAAGATAAGTGAAGATGAAAAGCCCACTGTTGGTGGGGATGTGGGGATACAGGGCTAATGTCATCGACAACACTCCAGAAACAACTCATCCACAAGGGAGAACCACGGCAACAGCTCAGAGGCTGCAATTACACTAGAATTCCACTTTTGAGAAATAATCTAAATTGGGGGGAGGAGGTGGATACAGCTTGCACAAAAACACTCACAGGGTTCAAAAATCATAAACAAATATATTACGATGAGTTTTAAAGCCTGAGCTTCAAGGTCTAATTCCTCAAAGAATACTCCAGAGCAATTTCACTGATTTTAAATGACTTGTGTGTGCACCATGTCAATATATGAAGAGGTATATGGAATGGCATTCACCTCACATACAGCTACAACGACCATCTCAAGCATAGCCATGTCCAAGAGCCCCCGCAGCAGAGCAGCCACCCACGGCAGCGTGGAGGACAGCCTGTCAGCTCCCCTGACTACAGGAAGAAAGGAGGACGGTGCGCATGCCAACTGCCTAGCTTTGGGGACTGAACGAGCTATCGGAAAAAAGAGCTGGTGCTGTTGCCACGGCTGATTTTACATCTTTGTAACCAAGAAAGGAGCTTGCCTGAGTCAAGAAGTCTCATTTAACATTCTGAAGTGTGGGAGGGAGGGAGGGAGGCAAGAACTGTCATACGGTTTTAGCAGCCACCCCTGCCTGCCCTGGCTGGCTAATGTGGGATCCACGGCACAGGGAGGAGCAGGTTATGTGGAAGGCAGCTGGAAAGTGAAGGCCATGTCTACACTGGCCTGCCCGGAGGTCAGAAGGTCAGAATCTCTAACCAAGGAGCTGGGGGCGGTGGCAGCAGTGCAGCTCCGGATGCCATCCCTTTGCATCCTTCTCATCTCATGCGGCCTCACAGTGCTGTGATGGGAGACCTGCACTGGTGTCTGGGGCTGCTGTAACAGGGAACAACAGACCAGGCAACTTAAGGCAATACAAATTTATTATCTCCCAGTCCCATTGGCCATAACTCTGAAATCAAGGTGTCAGTAGGGTCACGCTCCTGCAGAGACTCTAGGGGAGGATCTTTCCTGCCATTTCCAGCTTCTGGTGGCTCCAGGTGTTCCTGGGCTTAGTGGTTTTATCATTCGTGTCTGCCCCATCTTCACATGGCCTTCTCTGTGTCTATCTCTGTCTTCTCCTGTTTCTTATACAGACAGGTGTCACTGGATAATCCAGGATGATTCCATCTTGAGAGATCCTTAACTTAATCATATCTACAAAGACCCTTTTCCCAAATAAGCCCACATTCACAGGATATCTCCAAACCTTTAGAGCAAAGCCCTCAACTCTCTTTAGCCATCCCCAGTGCCTGAACAGGGTTGGGTACTTAATGATAAGAAACAAACAAACACTGGAGATCAATCAGACTACAGTGCTTAACTTTGTTGGAAGGGTGAGAAATGGAAGTCCAGCAAGGCTAAAGAGATGACCCAAAATCAGGCAGCTGCTTGACAGGGGGCTGCAACCCAAAGCCTGCCCCTCTGATTCATTTGCAGTCCCTCTGCATCCACACGCTCAAAGCAGTGTGCCAAGCTCCACACAGCAGACACGATGCAGCAAGCAGGAGGCAAACAGGATCTTTGTGAATCAAAGCAATCGGCTCATTAATTCACAATATTATCTCATATATGTAATCAGAGGAAACGATGTGGGCCTAAAAGGTCACACATAAATAAATAATTCAATAAAGAAGACAACAAACTGCTTAGCTCCTATAAACAGCAAAGTTTCTGTGATACACTCTGCATTTACCGCACTAGAGGCTACGTGGTCCAGAAAGAGGTGGAGGCAGGCAGAGCCCTGCATGGGAGCACTATGGGAAGAGTTTAAATGCTCTCCATAACTCCTCTTTATTCAGGTGCTTGATTTCTCACAGGTGAAGGCGCATTAGGAACGCAATGCCATCTACTGATAACAAAGGCACTTTAAGGAACTATGGGAAAGAACTCATACAGTGTTTCAATTGTAGAGGGATTTTCAGCAGAGAATATTTAGGAGCCGTGTTCACGGCAGTGACAGGTGCCCCTCAGTCTGCAATGGTTCTGCTGAATTTCTATAAACTCTTTGAGTAGCAGGTGTTTGACGAAAGCTAACTACAAAAACTAAAGGCAGCCAGGGCACAAATAAAGGCTGCACTCATGAAGAACACACAGGTGGAGACAGGCCTGCCAGGGTTGTGCTATGGCCCCAAGGGCCCTGGCATGAAAGTTGAACATCCAGCCATCCTCTTAAAGCACAGCTCCCCCAGTCTCCTGCCTGGTGGCTGCATCTCACACATTTACCTAACACAGGGAAGACTCTGAAACCCACACTGGGGACCTACACTCCCCTCCCTCCTCATGTTCTGCTCCACGGAGCCTTTTGGCTGAAAGGGAGCAATGCTTCCCAGCCCCGACAGGTCTGAGCCTTCTCCAGAGACTCCCGTTTCTCACAGCACTGGAAAAAGCCTTCTGGGACAAGGCAGGCATGGGTTTGAGGTCTAGCTCTACCCACTTTGCAAGCCACTTACCTTCTCATAGCCTCAGTGTCCCAATTTGTAAAATAAGTTTGCAGAGCATTAAACAGCATTGTAAGGCACCTCACAAAGAGCCTGGCCCAAAGACTGCGTTCATTGAATGGCAGCCATTATTAAAAGAAGTTAATGTTTTGGCCACTAGCCACATCCCTATTCCACTTGTACTATACATACAAGTGTACAAAACGCACACAAAAAAGAAACATGGCTTTGAAATATCCATGAAGAAGTTAGAGTCACTTCTGTCAACAAAACCCTTAAGAGTTGAGCTATGTATTAATAATCACATATTTATGCAAATAGTGTACAGTAAAACATTGGTACCCTGACTGTAATCCCAACAGATTCCAAATACGGTGGCTATGGGCTCAGAGACCAGTGACTAAGGCTTTGGGCTTCTGCATGAAGTATCTACAAAGTGCAACCGGACCACATGGGGAAGGCTCACAAGAGCTCCCCGCTCAGAGGGAACCAACATGAGAGCATCATGACCTGCTCCATGCTCTGCACTGAGTTCACCCAACAGAAGGCAGGAGAATCAAGTCAGTGTTTTAAGGCAGGGCTGTCATGACCTCTCAGTCCATGGAGAAGGCAACCCCACGATCATGGGCTCACTAGTGCAATCCAGGCAGCCAGGGCTGCACCTTCAGAGGTCTAGCTAGCCAGCCCCAGTACTGATAGTGCATCACTCATGCTCTCATACCTCCACAACCACGTGAAGCTCAAGTGAGGAAGAGGCCATAACGGCATCTGCAAAGTCAAATATGACATAAAGGAAAGGAACTGGTAGTAGTCACAGGAGCCCATAGCTTGGAAAAAGGCTCCAGGCTGTGTAATTAATGCATAGGTTTTATATGTCAGGGGTCAGGGGATGAGGAACTGAACTGCTGGGTGATGGGGTGATCATCACAGTATTTGTAGGCAGGAGAAGAACACTTCTCTGGTCTTTGACTACTGAACGCCACAGGCAGGGGAGCACACAGGGTGAGATTTAGAACAAGAACCACTGTCATCTGCCGCTGGCCATCAGCAGAGGTAGGCCCTGGGTGGCCAGGAGAGTCTGAACTGGGATGGGTCAGTCCTAGCCCCACTGCTGGAAACCCTATACACCACACATACGGCCTCGCGTAGGGCCTAAATAGGAGGCCCTGTTTAGGATGAAACGCTCACTAGGAGAGGGAGCAGTTGAGGCCACTGCAGCACCAAGGAGCATGCTGTTTGTGCCCAGGTTGGCCCCACCTTTGTGTAGCCAGAGTGAACTCCATCGTCCAGGCTTGATATCAAGACTGGAATTAAGGTTGGTTCAGGATCCTGCAGCACTGACAGAATACCCTCCTTTCAGTACCTGGCCCGCATGTCCCTCCGAGCATGAGGGCAGCCAGGACAGAGTCACTGTGGGCCCAAAAGATAGTTTGTCCCTGCCAGTCAGCACTGGCCAGGGAAGCCCAGGCAGAAGCCTGCCAAGCACGTCTTACAGCAACCAAAACAGATATCTTTATTGCATATTTTGCACATATGAAGAATATATCTGTATAAAATTCTAAAGACTTTTGTCCAGACTTAATATTTTTTTCACCTTTATCCCTTTTACCACGCCCTGTAAGCACCCCAGCAGGAGGAAAGAGGAAACAAGTTAATTCAGAACATGTTGTGCCTCAATGTATCTGTAGGTGACTGCCACTTGGGCACCAGCACAGAGCCACCACTGACAGGGTTCAAAGCTTTCACAGGGCAGAAGGAGGTGAGACACCAACAGATCTGGTTCAGGCATGCAGCCCAATTTGTGAGTGAGTCTGCTAACTGGTAACATGCGAGTTGTTCATTTGGATTCACACCTTAATCTTACTGTCCTGAACTCTTAGCTAATGCCTAACCAGCAGCTGGGTAAGGAGAGCCAGTTGGTCAATGAGCCTGATTCTCTGAATTTATTAACTCTGCACCCTCCAGAGTAGCATCTGTAAAAATTCAACCTACCTCTTCATTTTCAATTTACTTGTTTTTGCCTTAGATGTAATAACAGTGGAGCTCTTTGGAACGACCAAGACCTCAAAGGGCCAAAGCTCAAGTGCCCACAGAGGCAATCTCTGAGCAGTCTGGAAAATGCTCAGGAAAACCCATCTGCCCTAGCAGCTGAAATTAACAGCCTCACTGCTTAAGTGTAAACAGCTTTGTTGGTCAAAAGGGGCATCACTGCAGGTTTGACGTCTACCTGGGAGCCCTGCACACAAGTGCCCAAACTTACCAAAACACACTTCCCGGGCTCGAGACTCCAGAGAGAACTCTCAGTGTTGATCTTGTGAGTAAGCTTCCCTTCCATGAGGACACGCTCCCCATTTTCCTCCAGCATGGCCACACGAATGGAGCTGCTGCTAAGGGCCACTGAGACCTGAGGACATAGCAGAAGAAAATCATCTCTCCTATCAGGGTGACCACTGGTGTTCTGTATAGTGGGAGGGGTGACAGTTTCCAAGGTACCTGACTGCACACTACAGCGTTGTCATCAGGCTCACCAGGCATCTCAGTGAAGAAAACCGTATCAGCCTAATTTATACCTAGAGCAACCTGCAGATGTCAGCTCATGTAGGTAAATCCACCAAAAAATCTTTCTCAGCATAACTGGTAACATAAAGTGCTACAGTGGAAGCTGCTGTGACCCAATCTTCTTCTCCCTTCTCCAGTTAAGGGAGACCAATTGTCACCGCAAAAAAGTAAGCAGAGGAGACAAGCGGTGAGTATTTTTCCCTTGCCTCCCCTTGTGGCTACCTGGGAGATGCAGGAGCCCAGCCCTGGACCACAGCAACCAAGAGAGCTGACGGGGCTGCACATCCTGAATTGCTTACCCCAGGACTGTTGTACAAGAGACAAGCACCGCCTCTTCCTTCTGTGAGCTACTGCACTGCCTGGTGACTATAGCCTGGTCTTCATCCAAGAGTATGAGACCAATTCCTTTGATTTTGGAAGGCAGCTATGCTCACCATTACACCACCAACGTCCCCACATGGTTTTGCATTTTGTCTCGGTTCTTTACAAAACCAAGCCTCTAAAAGCCTCAGCTCACCTTCGTCCCTCTGAGCCTGTCCTAGGCAGACAATGGCCCCATGGCCCTCCCCACTGCCCTAGGAACACCTATCCCTACCCCACCACTTGTCTGTCTCCAGAACTGGACTGGCAGCTGCTGGGAGTAGGATTCCTTTTACTTCATATCATGTATTCCAGCCAGCAGTCTCCAAAGCAGGGTATGCGTACCCCAGGGGCTTCACAGGTCAGTAATTAGAAGAGGAAATAAAACAGAACTTCCATTTACATTTTGTATCTGTATAAGGCATGCATTAAGAAGACACTGGGATCAAGTACTTAAAACTTTTTTCTAATAGGTATGTGGAATAAAAACAATTTGGAAGCTACTCTCCATGTCATCTGGTAGGTGACTCATTAAATGCTTATAAAATGATTGGAAAAAAAGACAACCCAAACTGATAGGTTTTCCAAACTGGAGTTTAGTATTTGCCAATGAAATACAATACCATAACCTAACTGTATTTTAAATATTCATAAATAAAAAATGGAAATGGAAGAAATGATGTGCAGGAGTCACTGCTGTCAGACAGTTTTTCTTCTTTTTCTTTAAGAGACACGGCCTCACTGCATTGCCCAGGCTGGAGTGCAGTCGCGTGATCCCAGCTCACTGCTGCATCAAACTCCTGGGCTGAAGCAATCCCTCCACCTCAGCCTCCCAAGTAGCTGGGACTACAGGCAAGTGCCACTATGCCTGGCTAATTTTATTTTTATTTTTTGTAGAGACAGGGGTCTTGCTGTTGCCCAGGCTGGTTTCGAACTCCTGGCCCCAAGCGATCCTACTGCCTCAGCCTCCCAAAGTGCTGGGATGACACATATGAGCCACTACATCCAGCCCATCAGATAGTTTCTAAATGAAAGATAGTTCCTGAGCCATGCAGTGAGGGGAGAAGGTGGCAGAAGGCTGCCCACTGCAGGACACAGTGAAGATATTCTGTTAGGCATGGGCAGCTCTGCCAGGTTCACATGCAGACTCCAAGGAAACATCCTCTCATGAGACCGCAATTCCACTTGCATGACCTTTCATGGGGGAATTTACCATGGAAAAGGGTATTTACTTGGCTAGTCCTATTGAACAATAGGCAACTGAGCTTCATTCCTGACCTTCTAATACCATGAGGAACGTGAGCAAATGGAACAATAGATCCACTCACTCTTGAAATGAACCAGACACATGTTGGGCCAAATCATGTCTAACCATAAACTTGTGTGCAATGGAAACATGACACAGAGGGCCCAAGGCTCCTCGGTCCTGCCTTCACAAGAACAAGCTCACTTAACAAATATAATTCTCCCACCCAGCTCTATATAACATAATTTCCAAATTTGGGGAAGCTTCTCACACTGCCTACCCAGGGGAATGAACCAAATCATCAAGGTAGAAAACCAGACAAGAAATGCTTCCAGAGGTCCCAGGTGAAGATGTCACACTGGGAACAGACAGTCAACTTTCTGACCTCTTGTGACCTGCAGACATAAAAGGCATGAAGAGAAAAAACCCAGATAGTGAAAACGGGGGAAGAGGGAGGCCAGGAACAGATGAGATGTCAACAAATCTGTGGAAGACAAAAGGAGGAGGGACACAGGAGACAAATTCTATGGCGTAGGAGACATCCAGAAGCCACAGCAACATGGGCTCTAGCTGGGAGTCAGCAGGTATGCAGGGCAGGAGCAAGGCCAGGGGCACATGTGGGAACTGCTGTGGCCCCGGATGCCCCATTGAAAGGGACAGGAATCCCTCTGTTTGCTACAGAAGAATGGAGGACCTTGCTCCAAAGACACTGACCAGCAGTCTGAGGACCTAGTGTGGATGCCTGTGTGTCAAGTGAAGTCCTACTCACTCAAGCATTAGGATGGCCAAGACCCCATGTCCTGTAAAGCAAAGCTGACTGGTCAATCCACTCAGCTGTCAGTGGTGGTGGGAAGAGCAGACTTCAGACACACAGTAGACAAACCCATCAATACAGTCCCACACTCAAGAGAATGGGAGAAAAATATTTTTGTATTAAAAAAAAAAGGGCCAGGCATGGTGGCTCACACCTGTAATCCCAGCACTTTTGGAGGCCGAGGCAGGCAGATCACCTAAGGTTGGGAGTTTGAGACCAGCCTGGCCAAATTGGAGAAAAACACATCTCTACTAAAAACATCTCTACTAAAAAAAAATCTCTACTAAAAACACAAAATTAGCCAGGCACCAGTGGTGTTGCATGCCTGTAATTCCAGCTACTATGGAGACTGAGGCAGGAGAATAGCTTGAACCCAGGAGGCAGAGGTTGCAGTAAGCTGAGATCGCACCATTGCACTCCAGCCTGGGCAATAGGAGTGAAATTCTGTAAAAAAAAAAAAAAAAAAAAATTACTAGAGAACTGAGGACTGCATCTTATGAGAAAAAACAGCCAGATGAAAACAAGTAAAAAAAATAAATAAATAAATACAGAGCTAATTAGGAAAAAAGATATCCAAAAATTTTCTATTTTATGTCTTCACAGAGATCTGAGAAGATACTATATCCATATAACCAGAATAAAATATGAAAATAGAACAATTAGGCCAAAAAGAAAGAACACAAGAATTTAAAATATAGTAGCTAAAATTAAACTTCAATAAAGAGGCTGGAAGATAAAGTCAAAGAAATCAAGGTAGAAACAGAGATCAATTTAGGCAATCAATTTGGCATTCCAGAAACTATGACAGTAATAAGATAATTTTCCAGAGCCAAAGAAAAATATGCCTCCAGATTGAAAAGTCCCACCAAGAGCTAAGCAGAATGAATGAAAGACTCATGGAATTTTATGACACTGAGTGTTTTTAAAAAGGTCCTAAAAGTTCCAAGGAGGAGAAAAAGCTTACTCACAAAGAGATGGAATAGACTTCCAGAATCAGTAACACTGGGTATAAGAAGATAACCCTTTCAATCTTAATAAGGGGAAATTATTTTTCAGCTAGAATTCTACATACACCCAAATTGAGAAATAAGTGAAAAGTTAAAAATAAATGCATTTGAAGATATACAATTCTACATAAAATATCACTTTGAGAAAAACAAAATGAAGATGAAAACTGAAAAAGAGGAATATCCAACTCAAGTCCAAAACACAGTGTATTTAATCTAGATATGCAGGAAGAAAATACCAGGAGTGTAGCTATACAGCAGAACAGGAAATAACCAGTCTAGAGCGGAGTTCAGGAAGAAAGAGATTTCTAGACAATACACAGTATTAATGAATCTGGCTAATTCTGAGGTTACGATGAAAGTATACTATTTTTGATAACAAGATAAAAAAGAAGGGCAGCAAGAACCCCCAGGAAAACAAGAACGATTTAAGAGATTCCTGATCCAAAGGATGCCAGTGAAAATGGTGGTTACTACGGACCTCCAAAAAGCTCTCCTCCATAAAAGCAACCAAAAAGCTGGCAAAAATTGTCAGTATCTTCTTACGGATTTTGGAAATTAACCAAAGGTTTGTAGGAACCCAGGGAGCATTAATTCAAGGAAAACAACCACATCTCAGTAAGAACAGTGAGCTCTGTGATATTTTAACTTGGCCTAGACCCATCCCCACTCTCCAGGCTCTCAGCAGGCCGCATTCCTGGTACAGCGTAGCAGCCATCGCTGGAGAAAACAGTGCTCTCAGAGCTCTTTCAAAGCTTCATTCTCAAAGAACTGTCATTATTTGACCTGTCTGATGGTTCCCTGTCAGACCTCATTTGCAAGACTGACTGTTTCTGGCTAAACTCAGAAAAGCCTTCCACCCCATCCAGGAGTGTTTGTTGAAAATACAGGCAAGTGTTTTAACTTTGCAGCCCCCTGAGGTGGCAGATAACAACTGAGGTAAACCAAAGGCAAAGGTGGGAAATAAAATGTCCATGGGGACTTTGATAAGCTTTGACATTTTTTCCCAGGAATCTAGAAGGACACATGAATGTATAGAGCTTCAGTGCATGCTCAGGGAAAACCTAAGAAGGCCTTAAGCTCTCACCTCTGGCTGACTTTGACTCAACATTAGCAGGAAATAAAGGCTAAGGCAGTTTTTAACTGCTGGACCAAGCGATGAAGGTATGCTCCAATAGGCAGATGAAGTCCCTCGACAAAAACACGTGTTTACTGATCCCAGGGGTTTAAGGAAATCACCATCCAATAATTACTTGGCCACCAAGTTGACCAAGTAGAGATTTCACTAGTGAGACATAATAAAGAATACAAACTTTACAGAATTAGTTCAGAAAAGTCATTAAATAAGAACAACTATATCACATACCAATAGCAACCATGGGGAAGAAAGGAGCATCTGATTTCCTGAGTCACCCCATTGTGCTATTTAAAAATCCATTTTTCAATAACAGCAAAAAAAAAAAAAAAAAAATTATGAGACTTACAAAGAAACAACAAAGCATGGCCCATACACAGGAAAAAGAAAGCAAGCAATAAAATCTGTCCCTGAGGAAGCCTACACATGATCTTAGCAGAAAGCAGTCTCTAACTCAACTATTTTAAATATGCTCAAAGAGCTAAGAAAACTATGCAAAAATTACTAAAAGACAGTATGGGAATAAAGTCTCGTAAGTAGAGAATATCAATAAATATCAGTATCACTATTGATACTGATAGCGAGATAGAAATTATTATTACTATTTTTTAAAGAATCAAATACAAATTCTGGAGTTCAAAAGTAAAACAGGAAAAAGATAAGAGTTCATGAAAGGGGCTCAAAACTACTTTTTAGCATTTAGAAGAAAGAACAAGCAAACTTGAAGACAGGTCAATTGAGATTACCCAAACTGAGAAACAGGGAAAAAACCGTGAAGAAAAATAAACAGAGCCACAGAACCTGAGGGACACTATTAAACATACCAACATACAGAAGAGAAAAGAAGAAAGAATATTTGAAAGAATGATAGCTAAAAACTTTCCAAATTTGACATGAAAAAAAAATTACATCCAAGAAGTTCAATGAATTCCAAGTAAAATAAACTAAAAGGAAGCCAGCCTCACCTAGATGTCATAATCAAACTGTCAAAAAAAGCCAAGTCAATAATGAAGAAACAGAACAAAAACAAGGAATAAAATCTTCAGAACTTACTATAAAGCTACAGTAATCAAAACAGTGTGGTAGTGGCATAAGGACAGTCATCTACACAGATCAATGGAACAGAATTAAAAGTCTAGTAAACGGCCGGGCACAGTGGCTCATGCCTGTAATCCTAGCACTTTGGGAGGCCAAGTCGGGCGGATCACGAGGTCAGGAGATTGAGACCATCCTGGCTAACGTGGTGAAACCCTGTCTCTACTAAAAATACAAAAAAATTATCCACGTGTGGTGGCGGGCACCAGTAGTCCCAGCTACTCAGGAGGCTAAGGCAGGAGAATGGTGTGAACCTGGGAGGCGGAGCTTGCAGTGAGCAGAGATCACGCCACTGCACTCCAGCCTGGGTGACAGAGCAAGACTCTGTCTCAAAAAACAAAACAAAACAAAACAAAAAGTCCAGTAACACGTCAGGCGTGGTAGCTCACACCTGTAATCCCAGCACTCTGGGAGGCTGAGGCAGGCGGATCACGAGGTCAAGAGATCAATATCATCCTGGCCAACATGGGAAACCCTATTTCTACTAAAAATACAAAAGTTAGCTGGGCGTGGTGGTGCGTGCCTGTAGTCCCAGCTACTCGGGAGGGTGAGGCAGGAGAATCGCTGGAACCTGGGAGGCAGAGGTTGCAGTGAGCCAAGATCATGTCACTGCACTCCAGCCTGGCAACAGAGTAGAGTGAGACTCCATCTCAAAATAAAGTCTAGTAACAAACTCATACACTTATGATCAACTGATTTTAGACAAGAGTACCAAGAAAATTCAATGGAAAAAGAATAGTATTTTCAAGTAATTGTACCATGAGAACTGAGTATCCACATGCAAAAGAATGAAACTGTTTTACTAATTCAAAATGAAGTTGGACAACTATTTCATAGCATATAATAAATTTTTTAAACTCAAAATGGATCAAAAACCTAAATGCAAGAGCTAAAATTTGTGATCCTGGGTTAGACAATGGTGTTTTAGATATAACACCACAAGCAGCCAAAGCAAAAAAAAAAAAAGTGACTTCATCAAAATTTAAAACTTTTGTGCTTCAAAGAGTAGTATCAAGAAAGCAAAGACGACCCATAAAATGGGAGAAAATATCTGCAAATAATGTATCTGACAAGGATGTAGTATCTAGAATATGTAAAGAAGTCTTACAACTCAACAATAAAAAGACAAACACCCCAATTAAAACATGCATATGAACTTGAATAGGCATTTCTCCAAAGAAGATATACAAGTGGAAAATAAGGACGTAAAAAGATGCTCAATGTTATTAGTCATGAGGGAAATGCAAATCAAAACAACAAAATCCTACTTCACACCCAGTAGGATAGCTACAATTAAAAAACAAAACCGAAACAGACAATAACAAGGGTTGATGAGGATATGGAGAAATATGAACCCTCATACATTTCTGGTAGATCTGTAAAATATAAAATGGTGCAACTACTTTGGAAAACTGTTTGACGGTTCCTCAAAAAGTTAATTACAGAGGCACCACATGACCCAGCAATTCCACCCATAGGTATATACACTAGTGGTGAAGACAAAAAACGTATGTCCAGAGAACTGGAAGCATATGTCCATGTATGGGTGGTAAAGGGAAAGACTGGGGGTACAAGTAGATGCACAGTGGGGAAACACAGAGATGCCTCTTTCTCTCTAGCCTCATTCCACAGGACAAGTCCTCAGATGCCAGCAAAGGACAAGCAAGGTAGTCTGAAGGAAGAAAAGAGATTGAGACCACCTTAGAAACAATCTTGTGGCACACTCATGTTCAGGCAGATGCCATGTAACAGGCCAGAAGTCATCACCCTTAAGTTCTGATGAGAATCCTACCACTGAGGCCCCTCTAAGACTAGGAAGATATCCAGGAAGCTGAGCAATGTGTCCCTTACCAAACAATAAATAAGATGAAGATACACATGCAAGTGCACTGTGTGTAGATATACCCAAAAAACACATCCACGTGTACGGAGCATAATTAAAGTTATATTCGATGCAAAAACCAGTTTAAAACCCAGAGTACTCACAACCAACATGGCACAAAATCCTTACTCACATACAACTTGTAACAGATGGTGTATACAATCTAGATCATTTTATTACAATTTTTAAAAATCAAGTGTCCATTTTCAGCTTCAGTTGTATCTAATTTTGTTCAATTTCAAGTTCTATCTGTATGTTTTAAATATTTGCATTTTAGAATGCCTGTATCTAATCAAATACAATGGGAAGATCAACTGTAAGTGATAAAATTCATACTATGTTAGGCTGTTGGTTATGAATAAATGAGATGGGGCCCAAATTGCCACTTAGAAGTCTTCTATGAAGAAAACAAATCACTTCATTTCTACAACAATTAAATTAGAAACCATTGGCAGAATTTAGACAAAACGACTCTAATGGGGTAAAAAGATCAAAGTGGATTATAAGGCAGCTAAAGTTCAAATAACTGACCAAAGAAACTCTACCAAATGCAATCTACTCCTATCTAATCTTGATTCAAATTTCAGAAGCCATGAAAAAACAAAGAACCAATTAACTTGAATACACAAAAATTAGTAAGGTGAGGCAGGGCATGGTGGCTCATGCCTATAATTCCAGCACTTTGGGAGACTGAGGCAGGGGGATTACTTGAGCCTAGGAGTTTAAGACAAGCCTGAGCAACACAGGGAGACTTCATTTCTACAAAAAAAAAAAAAATTTAATTAATAGGATGTGGCAGTTCGTGCCTGTGGTCTCAGCTTCCTGGGAGGCTGAGACAGGAGGATCAATATAAATCAACTCAAAAGGTTAATAACAAAATGGGACAACAGATCGGCAATACATATCACATACAAAGGACTGATCTCTCTAATATATACAGAACTCCTAGAAATCAATAAGAAAATGTACAGCAACCTAATAGAAAATGGGCAAAAGATATAACTAGTTCAAAGGACAGTCACATGTAGAAAGATGCTCCACCTCACTCTAAGAGAAATACAAATTCATACTAGACACAGATACTATTTTTCATCTACTCAACTTACGAAACCCCAAAGTTTGATAACATACTATTGTCAGCAAATTTGTGAAAAACCGAGGGCTCTTATACATTGTTGATGGATACATAAGTTAGTATAACCCCATATGGAAGATAATTTAGCAACACTTATAGAAATTAGAAATATAGGCTGGGTGCAGTGGCTCAGGCCTGTAATCCCAGCACTCTGGGAGACCAAGGTAGATGGACTGCATGTGCCCAGGAGTTCAAGATCAGCTTGAGCAACGTGAGAAAACCCCATCTCTACAAAATACAAAAAATCATCTGGGCATGGTGGTGCATGCTTGTAGTTACAGCTGCTCAGGAGGCTGAGATGGGAAGATTGCTTAAGCCTAGGGAGGACAAGGCTGCAGCAGGCCATGATGGGTGACAGAACAAAACCCTGTCTCAAAAAAAAAGAAATTAGAAATACATATACCTTTCAATCTAGCAACTACACTTCATGGACTTTTTTCTATATAAAATGCATATATGCAAAATGAAGTTTATTAAAGGGCATTGTTTTATTGTTTACAACAGGAAAGACTGGAAACAACCTAAATGTCCATTAACAAGACATTGGTTTAATAATCAGCCTATAGTTTGAAGGGGGAAAAAGCAAAGAACAGGAGTCCCAGGTGTGAGGGATGGTGGGTTTGGGGCTTGAGCCAGATGACCAGGGAAAGCAAGGTCTATCTAGAATTTACTGGGCACCCCTCAGGCACTTGGGGACATGGAGGTAAAAAGAGATGGGAGTCTCCTTGGTGGGGCCAAAATGACACTGGGCAAGGGCATTAAGATCATCTTAAAAAGTGGAATGCACCATCTTTGCTAAAGGTGGGGACAGAGCAATACATGTTCATACTTGATTATATATACATAAAAACATCTGTTGAAATATCCCCAAAACCAGTTATGTGATGACTTAGGTTAGGGCTAGCTGGGGAGGGGTCAGGACAAGACAGAAAAGACACAGAGGCAGGACAGGGATTTTTGTTGTTGTTACACATGTTTGTGCTTTTGAACATATAAATGTGTTATGCACTCAAAAATTATGTAAATGCAAAAATAATGCAGTCTATTAGTCTTTTCTGCTATAGAAGTTTCCTATAATACAACATCTTCCTGCATTTTTTCCTAAGCAACTTCTAAGAACACGTTATGGAGCTTTTAACACAAATTCCAGCACTTACATCAAGCTCACAGGCAAGGCCTCACTACGAATCTAAGCCTCGGGATGAGTTAGAGCCATACATGACACGCCTAGTGGCTAAGGTGGTGTTCCAAAAGGTACCCAGGGTGAGGACAAAAATGGCAGGTCACGACAGTGATTACACCAGCCTGCAGGAACACTCACAATCTATGAGGAAGAAGACTCAAGGGAAACAGATTCACTTGTCACTCAATAACATCCAATCATGACTTCATTTGCAATAAGGCCATAAAACAGGGTGGGGGTGAGAGGACCTCGGTTCTGGTGTATGATCTACCATCATCCCACCATGAGAGTTTTCTCATCTGCAAAATGAGAGGTTAAACTAAAAATCTCTGGAATTTAATTTTCAAAAGCATTGCAATTCTGTGTGATTCAATGAAATGCCAGGTTTATAACCACTCAGGTCTGACATGAACAATCACAAAAACATCTGTCATTAAACTCAAAGTTCCTTGTCTCTATTCTATGGGTACACCAGCAAGAGAGAGAGAGGGAATCAGCTGCTTTTCCTAAACAGAGCAGAGTAGATTGAGCAAAGAACATGTGATGGAAAAGACCTAACCACATTTTACTAATGTATGAAATTAAAAGCTTCATTTTGAGAAGTTTTCATTCACTAGCAAGATGATTTTTTAAAATATTACAAGGTAAAATAGGAATACTCTATTTTTCTTCTAAAAAACATAAAGCATTATGCACACACTCTCATTTGTCTCCCACTACCCTTGAGAGGCAAGTGTGAACTCATCATATCCATTTCTACAGAAAAGGGATCAATGAGAAACTCCAGGAGAGGCAAAGCTCCGATAATGCCTGCATCAAGCTACAGCTGGAGAGTTGAGATCTGGCTCTCCTGTGAAGCTCTATCCACAGCTCTAACACAAACACTGGGCTGCCTGAGCAAAGCCCCTGAATCACCAACACAGAACAGATTTTGATTTTAACAGTTGAGTTGTTGTAGCCGGGGTTACCATCGTGACAATGTCCAATAGGTGCCACAGACAAAAACCAAAAATAAACACTGCTGACAGGCAACCGTGACAGGTACACTTAGGGAATAACCAGAGCCAGGCCAGAAAGAAAGTACAGCTCTGAAGAAAAACACTTAGACAAGCAAAATCCAAGAGATACAAAATAAACTTTTTCCAAAGTTTTAAGTGAGGCATGACTTTAAAAAAAAATCACTCAGCAATTAAGACACCAAGAATTTTTATTTTTACTTTATTTTTTATTTTTTTTGAGATAGGGTCTCACTCTGTTATCCAAGGTGGAGTGCAGTGGCACAATCACAGTTCGCAGAAGCCTTGACCTCCTGGGCTCAGGTAATCCTCCCACCTCTGCCTCCCAAGTAGCTAGGACTACAGCTGCATACCACCACACCCAGCTAAATTTTTTTTATATTGTTTTGTAGAGATGGGGTTTCACCATGATGCTCAGGCTGGTCTCAAATTCCTGGGCTCAAGCGATCTGCCCACCTCAGCCTCCCAAAGTGCTGGGATTACAGGCTTGAGCCACCATGCCCAGCCAAGAATTTTTAAAAGAGGTCTGCAGTGTTGTAAGAATGACATGGGGAAAAAAAAATTACTATTGAAGGAGAAAAAAAAGTTTTTCCAACCACACAGGAGATGAAGCATGCCACCAAGGCAGGTCACCAGTACAAATTAGGTCAGCAGGTGTCACAAAAGGCCAATGCTATTGTCACATAGATATACCGTGTTAACAAATAAATTAGGCAAGCCACTACTAAATAAACCACTGAAAAAAGAAGTCCCTTCCTTCCATCCTTCTATCCTGATATTTATAACCAAACTTCACCTTTGACCCTTCCCTGAGGTGAGAGAGAACACTAGCTCCAGAGCAAGCCTTGATTATTGCCTGGCTCTTTTTGGCTGAGACCATGCACACACAGTTCTCAGTATCCCTCATGGGTGCACAGTGACTGCCTGCATGATAGGAGGACTGGAGGGGACAACTCACTATTTCAAGACACAGAGAGGGAACCACACAAGTGCTGGTTAAATACACAAACCAACCAGTTTTAGGTTCTATACAGCACCTGCCTCCATCTTGCTCATTTATTTGCTGACTTTTACTGCTGCACCCCACTGGGATATAAGCTCCAAACCAGCAGTCTTGTCTGTCTTGGTGATTCCCACATGCCCAGTTCCTGGGATAAAGCACAGCCCACATGTTTAGAAAATGTCTAATGTAGAATGAGCCAAATCCAGGGCTATCCTTGGTGATAGTAGAGCCACATCATCTTAGAGGTCATAACAAGTGTATTTGAGAGAGGTATAAATCTGAACTTGAGACAAGACATAGGGCAGGACCTTCATAACACGGTGTCGACCATAGGGCAGAATCATGGCATCAACATCCCAGATAGTCAACAAGCACATCTGAGACACCATTTCCAGTGGGGAGTTGTCCCAGGTAGCTGTGCAAAGTATGGTGAAAGCTGTTAGCTAACCTGGGTCTCTTAAGTCAAAAAAAGAGAAAATAACCAGTTTCAGCTTGGGCCTAATACAAACCCTTTCAGAGAAAGCCCCAGAGGTTCACAGAGCAGTTCAGAAGACAGATAAAGAACCAGGAAACTGTAATTTTTTTAGCCAAGTGAATGAAGCATGGCAATCAATGCTTTTCATAATTTATTCAACTACATACATGGCAATACTAACAAAAAATGAAATAGAAATCAACACCTAACCCACCAAAATCCCAAAATTCTGGATAAACTACTTGGGAAGAGCTGTTAGTTCCTGCTCCTGGCCTATTAAAAACAGACAGGAAGTAGTCATTTGAAGCTAGAATTCCTTGTGGATGATCCCTAGTGATCTGGTCTGACTTTGATCTTAAAATTATACTGAAGTCTATGATTCTAGAGGTCACCAGTTGCTGGTAAGAGATATAACGGGGATGTGGGGTGGGAAGAAGGGAAAACTGAGCACACAGCTACTTCCTGCTGAAGCCAGGCCACCAGCAACTCACTGATCTGTGCCTGTGGTACCTTAAAGGCACAGGGCACTTGCAAAAGTCTCAGTCTTCTTAGGGATGCTATGGACCCCATCCAAACTCCTACACACAGGGCAGGTTTAGGACATGTCTGCCTATTTCAAGTGGCCCCTGGAGAATGAAGGAGAGACTGCAGAGGGAGTGGTCACAGAGTCAGAAGGCACAGGACAGGAGGGCCAGAGGGATTCAGCTCCAGGCCAGCCTGGACTTCACACCTACCCAGGCCAGGCAGGAATGGGACTAAGCCTAGTCACCTTACTGCACCATGTGGGATGCAGGGTGCAAGCCAAGTTGCCCCCACTATACAGAGAGGTTCATTTCCTATAAATGCACATGAGACGTGTTCCAGGACAGTGTCTCCTTCTAAGAAGCCAGCACCACTTGTTTGTATAGAGTAAGGAGGGTAGCCCAGAGGGAAAAGCATAAGGTTTAGAAGCAGACATACCTGACTCAAACCACAGCTTTGCTACTTCATTCATGCAGCTATTCATTCATTCAAAAACTTATCCAGAGTGCTCACTGTTCCAGGCATAACAACAAGGGAGATGACACTGTGGATTTTCCAAGTTAACTTGGATGATTCAGTAACTTCTCTCAGCTTCAATTTCTCATCTATAAAATAGAATGAATGATATGGGGGGATCTGGCAAGATAGTCGAATAGGAATAGCTCTGGTCTGCAGCTCCCAGTGAGACCAACGCAAAAGGTGGGTGATTTGTGCATTTCCAACTGAGGTACCCTGTTCATCTCACTGGGACTAGTTAGGCAGTGAGCACAGCCCACGGACAGTGAGCCGAAGTACGGTGGGACATCGCCTCACCTGGGAAGTGCAAGGAGCGGGGGGCCTCCCTTTCCCAGCCAAGGGAAGCCATGAAGGACTGTGCTATCCGGCCCAGATACCAAGCTTTTCCCAAGGTTTTTGCAGTCCACAGACCAGGAGATTCCCTCATGTGCCTAAACCACCAGGGCCCTGGGTTTCAAGCACAAAACTGGGAGGCTGTTTGAGCAGACACTGAGCTAGCTGCAGGAGTTTTTTGGTTTTTTGTTTTTTGCATACCCCAGTAGCACCTGGAACCCCAGCAAGACAGAACCGCTCACTCCCCTGGAAAGGAGGCTGACACCAGGGAGCCAAGGGACGATGGAGCTTGGTGTCTGCCATTACTGAGGCTTGGGTAGGTGGTTTTCCCTTAACAGTGCTAAAGAGGCCTGGAAGCTCAGACTGGGTGGAACTTAACTTAAAGAGGCAAAGTGGCTGTGGCCAGACTGCCTCTATAGATTCCTTCTCACTGGGCAGGGCATCTCTGAAAGAAAGGCAGCAGCTCCAGTCAGGGGCTTATAGATAAAACTCCCATCTCCCTGGGACAGAGCACCTGGGAGAAGGGATGGCTGAGAGTGCAGCTTCAGCAGACTTAAACGTTCCTGCCTGCCAGCTGTGAAGAGAGCAACGGATCCCAAAAAGGAGGATTCTCCCAGCACAGCGCTTGAGCTCTGCTAAGGGACAGACTGCCTCCTCAAGTGGGTCCCTGACTCCCATACTTCCTGATTAGGAGAGACCTCCCAACACAGGCTGAGAGACACCTCATACAGAAGAGCTCTAGCTGGCACTAGCCCGGTGCCCCTCTGGGATGAAGCTTCCAGAGGAAGGAGCAGGCTGCAATCTTTGCTGTTCTGCAGTCTCCACTGGTGATACCCAGGCAAATAGGGTCTGGAGTGTACCTCAGCCAACTGCAGCAGACCTGCAGAAGAGGGGCCTGTTAGAAGAAAAACTAACAAACAGCAACAACATCAACATCCAAAAAAAAAAGACCCCCACACAAAAAACCCATCCAAAGGTCATCAGCCTCAAAGATCAAAAGTAGATAAATCCATGAAGATGAGGAAAAAACCAGCACAAAAACGCTGAAAATTCCAAAAACCAGAATGCCTCTTCTCCAAATGATCGCAACTCCTCTCCAGCAAGGGCACAAAACTGGACGGAGAATGAGTCTGACAAACTGACAAAAGTAGGCTTCAGAAGGTGGACAATAACAAACTCTTCTGAGCTAAAGGACTACGTTCTAACCCAATGCAAAAAAGTGAAGAACCTTGACAAAAGGTTACAGGAACTGCTAACTAGAATAACCAGTTTAGAGAAGAACATAAATTACCTGATGGAGCTGAAAAACACAGGATGAGAACTTCGTGAAGCATACACAAGTATCAATAGCCAAATTGATCAAGCAGAAGAAAGAATATCAGAGACTAAAGATCAACTTACTGAAATAAGGCATGAAGACAAGATTAGGGAAAAAAGACTGAAAAGGAACAAACAAAGCCTCTAAGAAATATGGACTATGTGAAAAGACCAAACCTACGATTGACTGGGGATCCCTAAAAGTGACAGGGAGAATGAAAACAAGTTGGAAAACACACTTCATGATATTATCCAGGAGAACTTCCCCAACCTAGTAAGACAGGCCAACATTCAAATTCAGGAAATACAGAAAACACCACTAAGATACTGCTCGAGAAGAGCAACCCCAAGACACATAATCATCAGATTCTCCACGGTTTAACACAGGAAAAAATGTTAAGGGCAGCCAGAGAGAAAGGTCAGGTTATCTACAAAGGGAAGCCCATCAGACTAACAGCAGATCTCTCTGCAGAAACTCTACAAGCCAGAAGAGAATGGAGGCCAATATTTCATATTCTTAAAGAAAAGAATTTTAAACCCAGAATTTCATATCCAGCCAAACTAAGCTTCATAAGTGAAGGAGAAATAAAATCCTTAACAGACAAGCAAATGCTGAGGGATTTTGTCACCACCAGGCCTGCCTTACAAGAGCTCCTGAATGAAGCACTAAATATGGAAAGGAAAAACCGGTACCAGCCACTGCAAAAACATACCAAAATAAAAAGACCAACAACACTATGAAGAAACTGCATCAACTAATATGCAAAATAACCAGCTAGCATCATGACAACAGAATCAAATTCGCACATAACAATATTAACCTTAAATGTAAATGCGCTAAATGCCCCAATTAAAAGACACAGATGGGCCAAGTGCAGTAGCTCATGCCTGTAATCCCAGCACTTTGGGAGGCTAAGATGGGTGCATTACGAGGTCAGGAGTTTGAGACCAGTCTGGCCAATATGGTGAAACCCCGTCTCTACTAAAAATACAAAAATAAGCTGGGTATGGGGCCGTGCACCTGTAGTTCCAGCTACTTGGGAGGCTGAGGCAGGAGAATCACTTGAACCTGGGAGGCGGAGGTTGCAGTGAGCCAAGATCACGCCACTGACTCCAGCATGGGCAACAGAGCAAGACTCTGTCTCAAAAAAAATACCACACACAGACTGGTAAATTGCATAAAGAGTCAAAATCCATCGGTGTGCTGTATTCAGGAGACCCAGCTCATGTGCAAAGACACACATAGGCTCAAAATAAAGGGATAGAGGAATATTCACCAAGCAAATGGAAAGCAAAAAAAAGCAGGGGTTGCAATGCTAGTCTCTGATAAAACAGACTTTAAACCAACAAAGATCAAAAAAGACAAAGAAGGGCATTACATAATGGTAAAGGGATCAATGCAACTAGAAGAGCTGACTATCCTAAATATATATGCACCCAATACAGGAGCACCCAGATTCTTAAAATAAGTTCTTAGAGACCTACAAAGAGACTTAAGACTCCCAAACAATAATACTGGGAGACTTTAACACCCCACTGTCAATATTAGACAGATCAACAAGACAGAAAATTAACAAGGATATTCAGGACTTGAACTCAGCTGTGGACCAAGCTGACCTAATCAACAGAATATACATTCTTCTCAGCACCACATAGCACTTATTCTAAAATCAACCACATAATTGGAAGTAAAACACTCCTCAGCAAATGCAAAAGAACAGAAATCATAACAGTCTCTCAGACCACAGTGCAATCAAATTAGAACTCAGGATTAAGAAACTCACTCAAAACTGCACAACTACATGAAAACTGAACAATTTGCTCCTGAATGACTACTGGGTAAATAATGAAATTAAGACAGAAATAACGAGTTCTTTGAAACCAATGAGAACAAAGAGACAACATACCAGAGTCTCTGGGATACAGCTAAAATGGTGTTAACAGGGAAATTTATAGCACTAAATGCCCACATCAGAAAATGGGAAAGATCTAAAATTGACACCCTAACATCACAATTAAAAGCACTAGAGAAGCAAGAGCAAACAAATTCAAAAGCTAGCAGAAGATAAGAACTAACTGAGATCAGAGCAGAACTGACGGAGACAGAGACATGAAAAACCCTTAGAAAAAAATCAATGAATCCAGGAACTGGTTTTTTTAAAAGATTAACAAAATAGACCACTAACCAGAATAATAAAGAAGAAAGGAGAAAGGAATCAAACATACACAATAAAAAAAGATAAAGGAGATATCACCACTGATCCCACAGAAATACAAACTACCATCAGAGAATACTATGAACATCTCTATGCAAATAAACTAGAAAATCTAGAAGAAATGGATAAATTCCTGGACATATACAACCTCCCAAGACTAAACCAGGAAGAAGTCAAATCCCTGAAAAGACCAATAACAAGTTCTGAAATTGAGGCAGTAATTAACAGCCTACCAACCAAAAAAAGCCCAGGGCCAGACGGATTCACAGCCAAATTCTACCAGAGGTACAAAGAGGAGCTGGTACCATTCCTTCTGAAACTATTTCAAACAACAGAAAAAGAGAGATTCCTCCCTAACTCATTTTATGAAGCCAGCATCATGCTTATTCCAAAATCTGGCAGAGACACAACAAAAAAAGAAAATTTCAGGCCAATATCCCTGATGAACATCAATGCGAAAATCCTGAATAAAATACTGGCAAACTGAATCCAGAAGCACATCAAAAAGCTTATCCACCATGATCAAGTCGGTTTCATCCCTGGGATGAAGGCTGGTTCAACATATGAAAATCAATAAATGTAATCCATCACATAAACAGAACCAATGACAAAAACCACATGATTATCTCAATAGACGCAGAAAAGGCCTTCAATAAAATTCAACACCCCTTCATGCTAAAAACACTCAATAAACTAGGTACTAATGGAACATATCTCAAAATAATAAGAGCTATTTATGACAAACCCATAGCCAATATCATACTGAATGGGCAAAAGCTGGAAGCATCCCTTTGAAAATCAGCACAAGACAAGGATGCCCTCTCTCACCACTCCTATTCAACACAGTATTGGAAGTTCTGGCCAGGGCAATCAGGCAAGAGAAAGAAATAAAGGGTATTCAAATAGCAAGGGAGGAAGTCAAATTGTCTCTGTTTGCAAATGACATGATTGTCTATTTAGAAAACCCTATTGTCTCATCCCAAAAACTCCTTAAGCTGATAAGCGACTTCTGCAAAGTCTCAGGATACAAAATCAACGTGCAAAAATCACAAGCATTCCTATACACCAATAATAGACAAGCAGAGAGCCAAGTCATGAATGAACTCCCATTCACAATTGCTACAAAGAAAATAAAATACCTAGGAACGCAACTTACAAGGGACATGAAAGACCTCTTCAAGGAGAACTACAAACCACTGCTCAAGGAAATAAGAGAGGACACAAACAAATGGAAAAAAAATCCATGCTCATGGATAGAAGAATCTATATCATGAAAATGGCCATACTGCCCAAAGCAATTTATAGATGCTATGCTATTCCCATTAAGCTACCACTGACTTTCTTCACAGAACTAGAAAAAACTACTTTAACTCTCATATGGAACCAAAAAAGAGCCCACATAGCCAAGACAATCCTAAGCAAAAAGAACAAGGCTGAAGACATCGCACTACCTGACTTCAAACTATACTATAAAGCTACAATAACCAAAACGGCATAGTACTAGTACCAAAACAGATACATAGACCAATGGAACAGAACAGAGGCCTCAGAAATAACACCACACATCTACCACTATCTGATCTTCGACAAACCTAACAAAAACAAGCAATGGGGAAAGGATTCCCTATTTAATATACAGTGCTGGGAAAACTGGCTAGCCATGTGCAGAAACCAGAAACTAGGCCCCTTCCTTACACCTTATACAAAAATTAACTCAAGATGGATTAAAGACTTAAACATAAAACCTAAAACCATGAAAACCCTAGAAGAAAACCTAGACAACAGTATTCAGGATATAGGCATGGACAAAGACTTCATGACTAAAACACCAAAAGCAACTGCAACAAAAGCCAAAATTGACAAATGGGATCTAATTAAACAAAAGAGCTTCTGCTCAGCATAAGAAACTATCAGAGTGAACAGGCGACCTACAGAATAGGAGAAAATTTTTACAATCTATCCATCTGACAAAGGTCTAATATCCAGAATCTGCAAGAAATTTACAAGAAAAAAAACAACCCCATAAAAGGTGGGCAAAGGATATGAACAGACACTTCTCAAAAGAAGACATTTATGTGGCCAATAAACATGCAAAAAAAGCTCATCATCACTGGTCATTAGAGAAATGCAAATAAAAACCACAACGAGATACCATCTCATGCCAGTTAGAACCGCAATCATTAAAAAGTCAGGAAACAACAGATGCTGGAGAGGATGTAGAGAAATAGGAACACTTTTATACTGTTGGTGGAAGTGTAAATTAGTTCAACCATCGTGGAAGACAGTGTGGCGATTCCTCAAAGATCTAGAACCAGAAATACCATTTGACCCAGCAATCTCATTACCGGGTATCTATACACCCAAAGGATTATAAATCATTCTACTATAAAGACACAGGCACATGTATGTTTACTGCAGCACTATTTACAACAGCAAAGACTTGGAACCAACCCAAATGCCCATCAATGATAGGCTGGATAAAGAAAATGTAGCATATATACATCATGGAATACTATGCAACCATAAAAAAGAATAAGTTCATGTCCTTTGCAGGTACATGGATGAAGCTGGAAACCATCATCCTGAGCAAATTAACACAGGAACAGAAAACCAAACACCGCATGTTCTCACTCATAAGTGGGAGATAAACAATGAAAACACACAGACACAGGGAGGGGAACATCATACACTGGGGCCTGCCAAGGGGTCAGGGGAAAGGGGAGGGAGAGCATTAGGACAAATACCTAATGCATGTGGGGCTTAAAACCTAGATAACGGGTTGATAGGTGCAGCAAACCACCATGGCACATGTATACCTACGTAACAAACCTGCACGTTCAGCACATGTATCCCTTAAAGTAAAATAAAACTTAAAGTAAAATAAAAAATTTTTAAAATAAATTAAAAACAAAAAAGAAATTGCTTACTTCACAGGTTGCAGGTTCTCATGAAGAAGGAAATATGGATACAGTTTCTGGCATATATCAAATTTTTTTATATTATGGATTTAAATTATGTAATGTCCCATTTTGCACTGTTACTTGAGTTTTTTAATAAGCGGAAATTATCTATTTACAACAACCTATGATAATGTTATTCTTATCACAATTCCTTGAGTAGACATCTCTCTCCCACTAAAAGATTAAACTTCCAGTGGGAATGATGGCTCACACCTGCAATCCCAGCTACTCAGGAGACTGAAGTGGGAGGATCACTTGAGGCCAGGATTTCAAGACCAGCCTGGGAAACAGCAGGACTCCATCTCTACAAAAAAAATTTTAAAACTTAACCAGGCATGATAGCAAGCACCTGAAGTCCCAGTTACTCAGGAGGCTAAGGTGGGAGAATAGCTTGAACCCAGGAGTTCAAGGCTGCAGTGAGTCGTGATCATGCCATTGCACTCCAGCCTGAGTGACAGAATGAGGTCAACTCTATTTTAAAAAAAAAGATTAAACTTATACTCACTTAAACTCATTAGATGGAGGTTTCAGAAACTTTAGTTTTTGAAACTCAAGTTGTGAATGTTACAGGTACATCATGACATGGCTCCCTGTTCCATGGAAGAGCCTCACAGCACACAGGCCTGGCCATCCACTTCATCATTGTGACCTGGGTTCTTTGCTTTGCCTCTCAGGACTGGATGGGGCTTCAATGGGTCTCACCCATGACCTGATGTAGCCTAAAGGGGGGTGACGGGGTGTTTGTAGCTGAAGAAAAATAAGTTTTGTGTTTGTTGTTGAGGGGAGCAAAGGCCCACAGCCTGACACCTGTTCCCTGAGGAGGCATAAAATAAACCTGGGGAAAGCAGAATGGTTGGTATCAGTGCACAAACTACAGGCCTACCCATCACGCCACTAAGCAGTAACAGAGGCACAGGGAATGACACCAGGTGGCTGGCCCCAGCAGGGATGGCATGCCCTTTGAGGACTCCAAGTCAACCTTAAAAAAGAGGGTGTGGGGACCAGGAAGCTTATCCTCGGCACATGCATGCCACCTATGTGAATAGGAGGAAATAAAAAAAATAGCAAGGATAGCAAGTGGGGACGCTGGGATGGGGTGGGCCTGTCCCTCCATCCCTCCGTCCCTCCCTCCCTCCCTCCTGTGCAGCCATGTTGTTGCCCTGGGAGAACTGCAGAGTCTGAGAGTTCTGTTTCTCCTGTGATTAAAGGTTATGGAGAATTGGCCGGGCGCGGTGGCTCAAGCCCGTAATCCCAGCACTTTGGGAGGCTGAGACGGGCAGATCACGAGGTCAGGAGATCGAGACCATCCTGGCTAACCAGGTGAAACCCCGTCTCTACTAAAAAAATACAAAAAAACTAGCCGGGCGAGGTGGCGTGCGCCTGTAGTCCCAGCTACTGGGGAGGCTGAGGCAGGAGAATGGCGTAAACCCGGGAGGCGGAGCTTGCAATGAGCCAAGATCCGGCCACTGCATTCCAGCCTGGGTGACAGAGCGAGACTCCGTCTCAAAAAAAAAAAAAAAAAGGTTGTGGAGAATTAAATCGTAATCCTTTCATCTCTGTGATGCATGGTTCATCACCATACACGGGGAGGTGCTACCCACTGTGTCACTTTGTCTAATTTGAGTTTATTAGACCCTGGGCTGGCAAAGCCCAGGAAACTCACATGACAGATGCTATGTCAATGTATGTTAGCTATCACTGTGCATTTAGTTGACTGGACTTTTCTTAGGGAAACCGAAGGCAGATTTAATCTTTAGGAAAAAAGAGAATTCACCAAGATAATGTTTGAGGATTCCCTTGAAAACTGAGAGGCTGGCCATCTACAATAGGAACCCCGAGTGCCTGTGGCTTTGTTTATAAAATAGGTGAGGACATCAGATGCTTGGGTTTCTCTCTCAGGAAGTAGTGTGAACAGGGCTCACCATCCCCAGAGGGAGATTTCTGCAGAACAGCTGGGAGAACCTCACGAACAGAATAAGGGGAGCAAGGATGGTGTGCTCAGCTCATTCCTAGGGCAGGAGAAGGAACATGCCTCACATCCCAAAGGCGATCTCAACACTCCCTCAAGGATGCTGGGTCTTTCCTGCAACAGCTTTGACTGGCTTGGGTGAAGCCACCCACCACTACCCACCAAGGCCATTACCTGCTTTCCCTTCACCACGTGCTTGGGTACTGGCACTCTGACCTCCAGGTCAGTATAGTCCTGTGACCAGGTGTAGTTCTCTCGGACAGCACCATTGTAACTGTCGGGATTCTTCTGGAACTGCTCCTGAATCCTGAAAAAGAATAAAAAAGGTAAGATCCCAGCCAGCCATGCCTGAGCAGAGGACCCCATGGACAGCCCAGCCACATGCCACTCCTACATCCTGGAGACGTGACCAACTCAAGTTTCATCTCAAGCTTGCTTGCTCTGGCATCTGGAAACCCCTCCTCTTTTCAGGTGACTTCCTTTCTGACCCTCCTACATGGTACCCCTGGAAACCACATGACAAGGGAAAAGCTACAGAAAAGAAACCTCAGTGCAGCACCCTACGGTTTAGGAAAAGTATCTGGGACCACAGTCAAAGTACAGCTGGTGCTGCTGGCCTTCAGAGTACTGAGATCCAGGCCTGTTAATTAATCAGAGGGCCCTTATTAATAAAATTCTTAGGCTCATGAGTCCTTGGTTTCTTATAAACTGCTTGGCAGGGCGTATCTTTAAAAAAAAGGGAAAAAAAAAGAGGCCAGGTGTGGTGGCTCATGCCTGTAATCCCAGCACTTTGGGAGGCCAAGGGTGGGTGAATCACCTGAGGTCCGGAGTTCGAAACCAGCCTAGCCAACATGGCGAAACCCTGTCTCTACTAAAAATACAAAAATTAGCTGAGCATGGGAGCACATGCCTATAATCCCAGCTACTTGGAAGGCTTAGGGAGGAGAATTGCTTGAACCTGAGAGGCGGAGGTTGCAGGTTGCAGTGAGCCAAGATTGCACCATTGCACTCCAGCCTGGGCAACAAGAGCGAAACTCCATCTCAAAAAAAAAAAAAAGGCAAAACTATTTCATCCTACAGCTGCTAAACTTCAATCCTAATCCAACCCCTAGCCTCTATTTTCTCCTAGTAAATAAATCAAAGCTAAAAGGACTGCACTAAAATTGTATACATCATATGTAAGACATAAGTAAAACGTTTAATGAGACAGCCTAAAAAACTCAATCAAGCAGATCTTATTGTATAGGTCTGTTATAAACACAGCACAGATACAGATAAACCTACCAAGAAGCTGATGTTAAAAATAAAATATAGTATTTTCCATAAAATGTAACAATGCTAATAATATAAACACTATGTAAGTTTACACTCACAAGTCCATTATAGTGAACTGAAGATCTAAATTACAGACAAAAGCCTAGTCATGGAGGAGGCAGCAGCTATGAACACAGAACATTCCAACAGTAGGTGCAGCTCAGTCAACTTCTCCAGGGCCTGTTCAGAGACAAGCAGACAAAATCTGGCAGGGAGATGGCCACATGGGCTCATAAACAATGTGTGTACTATGATCCTGTTCATACAGGAAAACACAGAACTACACGTATCTACATCTATGTATCTTACACATGCAAGACAAGAGTTGGGAAGAGGTGGTCCAAGAGTGCAGGCTTTCTCTGGCCAGAGTTCTAAGACAAGAACATATTTACCTACCGTGGGTATGCTCTGCATACTGTCTAGGCATGAAGCTGGGCCTCCACCATAGCCTGAGTCCTCTGGGCTTGGCAACTGGTGGCTGTTAAGAACTGAATTGGGTCCCCTAAAATGCTATGTTGGAATCTTAATCCCCAGGACCTCAGAATGTGACCTTAATAAAAACAGGGTCTTTACACAGGTGACGCAGTTACAACAAGGTCATTAGGGTAGGCCCTAATCCACTATGACTGATGTCCTTAAAAGGGGGACTTTGGAGAGACGATGTGAAGGCCATGTGGAGACAATGGTGTGATGTGCCTATAGGCCAAGGAACGCCAAGGACCGCAGGACACCACCTAAAGCTTGAAGAGGAGAGGGAATATCTTCCCCTAAGGCCTTCAGAGGGAACATGGCCCTGCTGACACTTTGATCTCAGACTTCCCTTCTAAGAACTGTGAGAGAATCAACATTTGTTTAAGCCGCCCATTTTGTGGTACGTTATTGTGGTAGCATGAGCAAACACAGTAGCTAAGGAAACTAATTTCAATCAGAGGTGATATTCAAAATTCAGCACTGAATATTGGCAGGACTAGACACTAACCAATCAGAAGAGATGTCAGCCTTAAATTACTCACACATGAGGGCCACTGTGGGACAGAGAAATGACATATGGAAACCAGGAGTCACATAGGATTCCTGGCTGAACGACATGAGAAACAGGGTGCAGGGAAGGAAACTAAAGAACGTACAGTATGTTGAAAACGGGCAGCAAAAGAAAGATTTAGATGCAACCAATAAACACATTTTCAAAGACTATTTAGTGATACGGAGGAAGCTTTCAATATACCATAAAACTGAAAAGGGGGTATTGTTACTTTTAAGTATGGAATGACTTTAATTTCTAAGAAGAAACATAATACACACACACGTGTGTACACATATATGAAAAAGACTGAAAAGAAGCACATTAAATCTTTGTGGTTATCTCTGATAGTAGAGTAACAAGGAATCTGACTTTCTTCTTTGTACCTAGGTATTATCCAACCTCCCTAGAATATGTAGACATTTTTATAACCAAGAGAAAAATGGTTCTCTTTAAAAAATGCTAACAGGAGACAGTGATGCACCCTGCAGCCCCTGTATCCAGGTGCGGTCCCAGGACCACAGCAGCAGCACTACTAGCCTGACTCTTGGAGCAGAGTACAAAGGAGTCAGACACAGAGAGGGGGACTCACCCAGCCCCCAAGTTTCCACAGGATCCTTCTAGGTGAGCACTGACAGAAGCTTTAAGACTCACATCTGACATAAATATGCTTGAACATGCAGAGAATATTTCCAAAAGAACAATAGGATAGCAGCAGCTACTTTTATGGCTGGAAACTGTAGACTTCTTTTCATTGACACTTTTGTACATACATTACCATTTGAAAAAAGTCAAAATTATGAAACATACAAATTAAATACCCCACACACACACACAAAATAAAGACCAACATGGCCCCAGCACTTGGCAGAGATCAGGGAGTAAACATGAAGACTCCTCAAAAGTTGGGAAAAAGAAATGGCTCTCTCAAGAAAGGAGAATGAGTATAATGCTGGGGGATATCCTTGGGGATGCTGCCGCCAGCAACAGTGCAGTCACTCAGCTTATACCACCAGCGATGCCCACATGGGTTCTGCCTCCTCCAGGGCAAATGGCGGTCAGTCTCTGCCTTGGAGTGAGGGAGGACATCTGTCACCCTTGCCACTAAACGCTGCAGTAAAGCTGTATGCTTTTGGAGAGGGCTCTGGTCACACAGAACCTGCCTCACCCCATCCTCCTGCTGTGTCCTCAGCAGCCCTGGCCTGGCTCCTCTTGCATGGAACCTGCAGATTCCCTCCAAGGGAAGCAGGAGAATCACTCCTTAAACAGCCCTTGCAAGTTGTTGGGTGCTTTTTATAGTGCTCTGAATGCACATTCTATTTAAATAAGGTTGATTATTTCCAGCCAACAGTATGTTAAAATAAGCGTCCTGTCAAGTGCAGGTGTCTCTGGCCCCCACTGTGCCACTGTTGGTCACCCCTGCAGCTGCAGGCCTGGGCACACGGTAGGAGGCAGGGGAGGGAGCATCCACGCTTCAGCACCAAGGGTGGGAGTAGGAAAGTGAGTCAGCAGTCAGGTTGAAGATTATGGAGTAGGTCTCCCTGCAGCTCCCACTCCCGATGAGCTGGGATAACAAGGTTCTAAATGTGTTAAAGGAAAAACACAGAACAGGCTCTGTTGCCTGTTGGGTGCTGTGGGTAGCAGGGCCCTATGTCTCCTTGGGGATAGGCCAGACCCTTCCTGGCAGACTGCAGGCCTAGGTGCTGCTGAGTGTGGCAAGCCAGGCACCAGGGTCACCTGCACAGGGAGAGCTGGCGGCACTGTCACCAGGAGTCACTGTCATGCAGGCAAGCAGTTCTTGACTGAGTAGGTCAGGTTTCTGACCAGGTTTCTGAGACTCATCGTCAGGAACCCGACCTACCCAATCTGCCTGTTTGAGTGCTGCCACTAGAAACCAAAAGGTCCTCTCTTTTTTTTTTTTTTTTTTTTTTTGAGACGGAGTCTTGCTCTGTCACCCAGGCTGGAGTGCAGTGCCACAATCTCGGCTCACTGCAACCTTTGCCTCCCAGGTTCACGCAATTCTCCTGCCTCAGTCTCCAGAGTAGCTGGGATTATGGGTGGGCACCACCACTCCCAGCTAATTTTTGTATTTTAGTACAGATGGGGTTTTACCATGTTGGCCAGGCTGGTCTCGAAATCCTGACCTCAAGTGATCCGCCTGCCTCAGCCTCCCATAGTGCTGGGATTACAGGCGTGGGCCACCGTGCCCAGCCTCCTTCCATTTGTTTTTAAAAAACACAGGATTAGGCTAGGCTCACACTTGCAATTTCAGGGCTTTGGGAGGCCAAAACAGGAGGATTACTTGAGGCCAGGAGTCTGAGACCAGCCTGGGCAACATAAGAAGACGCAGCCTACAAAACATTTTAAAATTAGCCACACATATGGCGCACACCTGTAGTGTCAGCCACTTGAGGGGTTGAGGTGGGAGAATGGATTGAGCCCAGGAGTTCAAGGTTATAGTGAGCTATGATTGTGCCACTGCACTCCAGCCTGGATGACAGAATGAGACCTTGTCTATAAAACGAAACAAAAAACAAAACAGGATCAGACAATCCTGATTTTCCAAAAGCTAGTGGCAAATATGTAAAATGAAGAGTAAAAGGAGGTCAAAGACCTAACCTAAAGAGTTTTGTCTAGGAAGCTAAAGCCCCAAACCTGTAATAGATTTATAATTCAACCAGATAAGGGCTGACCTCAAGCTCTTCTCCAGAGAGAGAATGCCTACGATAGGCATTGACTGCCTGACTAAAGGCAAGGTTTGGCTCCCCAAGTCACAGCCAGTGATTCCAAAGCGGAGGTGTTTGCACAGAAATGTCAAGCTTGCTGCTCCCCACTTCCCGCCCCCTGGGGCTCAGTGATTGAGGCCCGGTTTGTCAACCCCCTCTCTGTCACCCCAAATACAGCTGTTCTTTCATATCTCTTGCAATCAATCCTGTCTACCCTTTAAATGTTCACACTCTTAACTACATTGCCCTTAACCAAATTGCACAAAAGCCACTACTCTGTGCAAAGATGACAACATCCCTGCCACCCTCATCTCCTTCCATTATCCCAGGTGAAAGAGTTGTCATCACACCTCACCACCTGCTGACCTCACTGTCCCCTCAGAAGAGGTCCCACAACATTTGGGTGCAATGTACACATATGTGTGCTACGGTCTGAAATGTTTGTGTTCCCCTAAAACGTGTATCTTGAAATCCTAACCCCGAAGGTGATGGCAGTAGGAGGTGAGGCCTTTAGGAGGTGATTAGGTCATGAGGGTAGAGCCTCTGAGTGGGATTAGTGCCCTTATATGGAAGTCTCAAAGAGCTTCCTCATCCCTTCCACCATGGGAGGACACCACATGAAAACAGAGATCCGTCAATCAGGAAGCAGGGCCTCCCCAGACACTGAATCTACTGGTGCCTTGATCTTGGACTTCTAGCCTCCAGAATTGTGAGACATAAATTTCTGTGGTCTACAAGCCACCCAGGCTATGGTATTTTGTTATAGTAGCCCAAATGGACTAAGCCAGCATGTGTGTATGTGTGCATAGTACATGTGTGTGGTATATGTGCAGTGCACTGTGTGATAAAGGTATGTGTGCACTATATGTGTGTGGGGGTATATGTGTGTGCATACAATGTGTTTGTGCCACATGCATGTGTTTGGTACATGTGTACCTGCGTGTGCATGTAGGCATGTGTAATGTGTGTGCAGTCTGTATGTGTGGTGCATGTGTGCGGTGCACATGTGCATGCAATGTGTGTGGTGTGTGTGTGGTGCTTGTGGGCATGCAATATGTGTCTGCTATGTGCATGTATATGGTATGCATGTATGCATGCAGTGTGCATATGTGTGCATAAGGTATAGTATGGGTGTGGTATGGGCATGCAGTATATATGTGTGTGATGTACGCACCATAGGTATGAGGCAACCAGCAGACATGGCTCACTCTCTCCCTTGAAATTCTCACCTGTCTCTTACCAATTTTCTTCTCATCTCACTGACCCGGCACATTCCACACCAGGATGGGAGCCATGGCTGCATCTCTTCTCAGTCTCTTCGCATGCCACTGTGACTACATTATTCTCAACAACCTCGTATGGCTCCCTATGGCCCAGGAGACAAGGCCAGGGCCTCAGCAAGGCACTCAAGGTCCCATGATTGAGTGTCATGATTCCTTCCTCCCTTTTTCCTCCTGCTCCCACAAATGAATACTCCTCCTCATCTGTCAACTCTTCCCTGCCTATGCTCAGTCTCAACTCAAGATTCCTTCCACCTGATGGAAATACGGTCAATTTTCTTCTGGGTTTCTTCATTTTCAAAGCTTTATAAAATAAGCATTATTATAAAAATGACCCATCCTTGAGGCCCACTGCCCTGCTTCTGAAGCCTAAAACTCATGGTCGGCCAGGCCCACTTCCTACTTCTCGGTTGTATCTTCCTAGGAGTGTTCACTCCCGAGAGCTTGTCCACTAATGCGGATTTCAGTGCTCAAAAATGACTCAATGCCTGGACCCCAGCTCTAGGCCTCCAGCTGCCAGGTCTGCCCCAACTCCAGCGACCCAGACGTAGACTGGGCCTTGGTCTTGACTTCTGCAGCCTTCAACCTTCTCACTTATGAAGGGACAGGCTGGAGCCAGTCACCACTCCCAGGCTTCTGCACAGACAAGCACCTCATATTAACCAGCCTTCCTGCAACTCTTGCCAGATTCATCTGTCTAGAGGGCGGTGCCTCCCTGCCTGCTGCCCAGCTCCCGCTGAGGCTCCCCTATCCACCAGGCTCCTTTCATTGCTGTGCATGCATTATTTCTAAGTTCATGCTTCTTTACTAGCAGGGACGTGACCCCCTCCCCACCCACATCAGGCCAACTGTGGATAACATGCCACCTCAGCCAGCCGCACAAAAGGCTCAGTGCCAAGGTAGCAGCCACCCCAGGCCGCAGGCTCTGGTCTCAAGTATGTCCTACAAATCAATGTCTCCAAGCCAGTCCCACAGCAGTCAAGCAGTTTCCATGCTGTGTGTGTCCGTGGTATCCAACCTGAGGTCAAGCCCAGCTTCCCTGCACACCAACCAGGGACTAGGTCACTCAGCCTCTCTGTGTGCCTTGGTCCCCTGACCTATAAAATGGGAAGACTAACAGCATCTCTCCCAAAAGGTGAGGAACAAACCATTTAAAATGACTAAAACAAGGTATCGTGACACTCAGTACTGCTTTCTTACTCAGTGCTTTCCCTTTAGAAAGTCTTTGGCTATGGAAAGACAGCTCACTGAGCAGCTTTTATGTCTATGGGATGATTCTTGAACCCTCTGAGACATCTGGAGAGAGAAGTTATGCCTTTTGCCTAATAATTCTACACTTTTTTATCTGTAAGTTGCTTTTTCTAAAAATCTAGTGTCAACAATTTTATCGATACCTGATTTATTACCTCTTTAGCATCTACCACACATTGGTCTTCCAATGACAGTAGCCGCCTACTTCAAAGACAATGCTAACTCACCAACAGGAGAGCCAGAGTTCCCAGAGATGTGGCTAGTCCCCAACCTGGGGCCAGAACACACAGGGTGAGCCTAGCTGTCTTCCTTACAGCAAGTGGGGAACTGTCAAAGACCAGGAGGATCATGCTGAAAGGACACATCAGCCAATTTCAGAAGGCTCCCTGCTGGCCAAAGATGGGACAATCATAAATAAATAAATGAAGTCCACAATGGACTGAAGCACATAGCATATTAAAAATCTATGAGTTCAGCCAGGTGCAGTGGCTTGCACCTGTAATCCCAGCACTCTGGGAGGCGGAGGTGGGCGGATCACGAGGTCAGGAGATCGAGACCATGTTGAAACCCCATCTCTACTAAAAATACAAAAAATTAGCTGGGCGTGGTGGCGTGTGCCTGTAGTTCCAGCTACCCGGGAGGCTGAGGCCAGGAGAATGGCGTGAACCCAGGAGGCGGAGCTTGCAGTGAGCTGAGATGGCGCCACTGCACTCCAGCCTGGGCAACAGAGTGAGACTCCATCTCAAAAAAAAAAAAAAAAAAAAAAAAAATTCCATGAGTTCATAAAACAAAATCTCCAGGGGTCACCTTTAGTGATCAGACCTGCTCAACCTGAAAAGTCATCAATAAAATGGTTCCATAGGAACTGTAATTTCTGAAAGGCCATGCCCCTAAATAAGAACTCCAGATAATAAGCAAAGAAGGTAAAACAGAATGAGAACATCACTATCTTGCACCATCTTCTGTAATGAAGGCAATGAGTCTGGCAACTTTCATTCATTCCTGGTGAGCACCAGGTGAAAAGCTGAGGAGGAATCTGTGACAGAAGGATCCAGAACACCCCAAATATCTGTGACACACATGCTATGTGCCCCCTGAAAGGGCCTGCCTATTGGGTACCACTGCCCCCAACACGGGATCTCGATTCCATTCCAACCTACAGGTCTGAATACAACTTCACAGTAAAGACGAGGGGCAGAGAAGCACGGCCATCAAAACCAGGAGCACACAGTCAGCCAGATCTAGAATCAGTGAAATTATACAAGGCTAAGTTCTAAGTTTTTTGGACAAATACATGGCATGGGACAAAAAATGAGAAGGGGAACTACTCTAAATTAAGAATCATAAGATCTATCAACCAAATTCAATGTTTGGACCTTTGCTGGGATGCTAATTTGAAGAAAAAAAAATTTTTGAGACAATCAGGAAAATCAGTAAATACTGATTGGGTATTAGATGATTTTAAGGAATTATAAATTTGTAAGATAAGATAATTCTGTTAAATTTAAGTCCTTATTTCTTATTGAAGTATTTACGGGTGAAATTACATGATGTCTGGGATTTGTTCTATCAAAAACAAAACCAAAAGTCTGAGGGTAGGGAGAAAGATGAAACAACAACCATGACGTGTTGCTAAGTGATGAAGCAGAGTGAAAGTTTCGTGGGCATTCATTATGCTATTCCCTCCTTTTTGTGTACTTCCGAAAATCTAAAGAGTCTGTCTTGGCTATACATCTAGGAGTAGAACTTCTAGGTCAAAGGATATATACATGTTCAACTTTAAGAGATAATGCCAAACTGTTTTCCAGAGGGATTGCCCCAATTTACTCTCACCAGCAAAGTGGGTCATGCTACAGAACTATAGGATCCATGCTTTGTACTGTCAGACTTTATAAAATCTTGCCAATTACATATACATAAAAATAGTTCTCAGTATAGTTTTAACTCACATTTCTCTGCTTATTAATGGGGCTGAACAGCTCTTCATATAGTTATTGGTCATATATGTCTCATCACCTGTGAAATTCCAGTTCATGTCTTTCACTACTTTTGTTTGTAATTTCTTTGATTTGTAGAAGTTCTTTATATATTTGGATAAGAATTATTTGTTGGTTTATAGTTTACAAATACTTTCTGGTTATAAGTTGTCTTCATACTTTAAAGATGTTTATCTAGTCAACACAAATTATTCATTTTAATATAGTCAAATGCACCAATCCTTTTTAACATTAACATTTTTATATACTCAGAACTCCTGCCTTCCTTAAAGTCTAAAAGAGAGTTACATCAATTTTCTACTCATATTTTTTTTATTCTCTACTTGTTATTACCCCCTTTTCTTTTTTTCTTTCTTTTTTTTTTTTTTTTTTTTTTGAGACAGAGACTTGCTCTGTCACCCAGGCTGGAATGCAGTGGCACGTTCTTGGCTCACTGCAACCTCCGCCTCCTGGGTTCAAGCAATTGTCCTGCCTCAGCCTCCCAAGTAGCTGGGATTACAGGTGTGTGCCACCATGCCCGGCTAAGTTTTCTATTTTTAGTAGAGACGGGATTTCACCATGTTGGTCAGGCTGGTCTCAAATGCTTGAACTCGTGATGCGCCCGCCTTGGCCTCCCAAAGTGCTGGGATTACAGGCGTGAGCCACCATGCTGCCAATACCATTCCATCTTTGCTTAAATTATCTTTTCTTCTCTTAATAAGTTGTACCAGAAGTTTGTCTGTGTTGACGTTTTTTTCTTTCAAAGAACCAATTTTTGCCTTTTGCTGATCTTCTCTATCTGCCATTTAAAGTCCAGCTGAGGAACACAGGAAGAGACCCCAGGGACCACCCTGTCACTGACCTGATTCTGGCCAGTGTGGGGGCCACAGGGGCTGGGGCAGCCCCATTGACACTGTTTGATTAGTCAGGAAGGCTCACTTTAATAAAAAATTCTTATAAGAAGTATATTTGAAAATGTGTTTTACATTTTAAAATTAACTTTGTGGCTACAGTTAAAAAGAACTAGATGATTCTATATTTATTGAAAAAAATAAGGCAAGATACTCGGAATCACTGATAATATGCCCACTAATACTCTGATAGGTTTAAATGCATATTTAGGGAATACTTTTGACAATCTGTGTCAGATGGTCAGCCAACATCAACAAAAATCAGTATATTTACTATAGAACTATTTTAACCTACTAAAAATGGAAGTTTGCACAGTGAGTTTTTTCTTAAATTGTGTTATTTTTATGTGGGAAAGAGGCTTCCTAATTTTTTAGCAGTATTTAAGTGTGAAATATATATTTTAAAACAAAATTAGATAATCTACTCCATAAATATGTAAATATACGAATTCTGAACTAAGCTGGGTGCAGAGGCTTGCACCTGCAACCCCAGCTACTTGGGAAGCTGAGGCAGGAGGACTGCTGGAGGGCAGGAGTTCGAGATCAGCCTAAGAAACATAGTGAGACACCCCCATCTCTTAAAAAAAAAAATTCAGAATTATATAAGTATCTTACTTTAGTCTTTACTCAATTTTATTTTCCTGTTCATTCAAAATCAGAAAAAATAAGACCAGCTTTACCATTTAAATTCTCAAAAGACTTCCCATGTGAGAAAAAATTAGGCCAAAGAAAACCCCTAACACTCAAACCTACAGTACCTATAGTATCAAAAAGGATGCATACCAATGACACAATTATTTCTCAGAAATGTCCTTCTCAGAAGTAGAGAAAACAGGCTCGGCGTGGTGGCTCACGCCTGTAATCCCAGCACCTTAGGAGGCCAAGGCAGGCGGATCACAAGGTCAGGAGATCAAGACCACCCTGGCGAACATGGTGAAACTCCATATCTATTAAAAATACACAAAAATTAGCCGGGCGTGGTGGCGGGCGCCTGTAGTCCCAGCTTCTCGAGAGGCGAGGCAGGAGAATGGCGTGAACGCGGGAGGCGACGGAGCTTGCAGTGAGCGGAGATCGCACCACTGCACTCCAGTCTGGGAGACAGAGCAAGACTCTGTCTCAAAAAAAAAAAAAAAAAAAAAAAAGTAGTAGAGAAAATATGGAAGCTTTCTAATTCATCCACAGCTTACACCCTAGATTCTGAATCCCTCTCCTCAAAATCATAGCCTTGTAGACACTGCACCAATCCTGCACTGTCCTCAACCAGTCCTAATTAAGACCCCCTACCCCACCCCACACCCAGTGCTAATACTGACCCCACCCTATACCGAGTGCTAATCCACACCCCACCCTCATATCAACACAGCGCTAAGAGAAAGGGACTGTAGACTTTTATACATAGCTGGAGGATTTATTCCCCAGAACAATATTTTTTCGAAGGGTAGGTATAAAATCTTCTTAGCAGAGCAGAACAGAAGAAAATAGAATGAAATACACAAGATATACTGCACTCAAAAAGAGCAAGCTCTGTTTTGTGAAACTGCCACTATGCAGGCACGTGCATACCTGGGAGCCTTGTTAACATGTATTTCTCAGTATAACTACAGGTTGTAGCCAAAGTTTAAAAGCCACTGGCCATGAAAACCTATCACATTCACAGAAAAGGAGATAAGAACGGAAGTTCTTGCTGCACTTCGGTGAAGAGGAGGCCAGTGAGGGAATGATCTAACAGAGGGGCCCACAACAGCAATTGCAAGCAGTGCATGAGGATGCCTAACTCAAAAATATAGAGATAGCAGGAGGAGGAGTAGCAAGTGAGCACTGAGCAGTGAGGGGGATGGCCTGGAGGAAAGAAGGACATATCCATCATCATTGGAAGAAGGTGAAAAACTGGCGGCTCATGACCACAGCAACCACAGAAGTGAGGACACAGGATCCTGATGGCCAACAATTTGTCAGGGACACATCTTCTCCATGACAAAGAACTCACCTATTAAAAGAGATTGCTAAATGCAGGTGACAGCTCATGTTTAGTTCCTATACACCCAGAGAGAGAGGTAAAAAATAAAGAGGCATGTGTCACAGTGGGGTAGTAAACACACATCCATGTCCTGGCTTGGTCTGCTGACCAGGCCTACAAGCAGGAGCCACATGCCCTCTGAGTGCCCAGATCTGGGTTTCTAAATATTATTCAATAAAGGGAATTGGGCTCCTTGGACAATTCCCTTGGACAATGGCTGATTCTAGGACTGAAACAGAGAAAATAAAAGATGAACCCAGAGAATCCTGTAGTGCCAGAAAGTAAGGAAGTACTAAAATAAATAAATAAATAAATAAATAAATAAATAATAAATAAAAAGTGGGGGGAGGGTGGGGGGATGCAAAGATGTCAAAGGACTCAGAAGTCACAATGGCCAGAGCTGGAACAGTATGGGGAGCAAAATAAATAATATAGTAGCAAAGAATAAAAGAATTACCTGTGAGTCCATATTGATATAAACAACTGAATAAATTATAATGAACGAATGAGGGAAGGGGACAAATCTTCCTAATGGAAGTCCAATTAAAAATGCAGAAGGAATGAGGGAAATAGGAAATTACCATTAAAACATGGTAACTGCCAAGAACCACGATGATGCTAACATCAGTAGGACCTTAAGGAAACAGAATATTTGCATAACCTCTAAGTCAGTATCTTCCCCCAAAATATTTATCTATTCCTTGTAGTGGTTTTAATATATGCTAAGAATTAAACAAATTCTTTGAAACTCCTCCATCCTCCTAGGAAGCGGGATTAATCCCCCACCCTTGAGTGGGGCTGGACTTAGTGGCTCTCATGAACAGAGTACAGAAAGGGGACAACCGTCACATGACAGTGGAGAAACCTGGCCGACCAGCCTCAGCCACATGATCCAAGCAAACATCACAGTAATAACTCATGTTAACATCATGTACCTCTGATGTGACATGAGAAGGACAAGACACCTCTGTGGTATTCCTCTCCAAATCCATAGCCCTGAGTCTAATTCTAAGGAAACACTACACAGACCCAAATTGGGAACATTCTACAACATACCTAGCCTCTTCAAAAGTGTGAAGGTCATGAAAATCAAAAAAAGATGGAAACTGCCACAGACCGAAGGTGATGAGAACATAACGTCTAAATGCAAGGTAACTCCTGGACCTAATTCTGGAACAGAAAAGGGACACTAACTAGTGAGAAAACCAGAAAAACTGGGAAAAAAAAAAAGAAAAGAAAAGAAAAAAAAAAAAAGCCTGTGGTCATTATTATTAACTTGACAGTCTTTTTTTTTTTTTCCAATTTTTCTGGTTTTAGTTAGTTTTCACAAATATACCATGTCAATTAACATTCAAAGAGAGGGAAAGGGGAGGAGGTTTAAGTCTGCAGTTGTGACAATTCAGACCTTGGGGTTCAAGTCAGCCCATAGTTTGAATCCTGGGCTTCAGCTCATACTAGCTGTGTTATCCGAGCAAATTCCTCAGTCTTATTAAAGCCTCAATTTCCTCATCTATAAAATGGGAACAATAATGATCCCAATTCTTAGGCTGTTGTGAGACTTAGAAGTTCTTACCCAGTCTTCATGCACGGGAGCTCTCTCTCCCTCACCAACATGAGACTATTAGTAATACCTGAGTTAACAGTTTCCTTCCCTTGATACTGAATGATAGTCCTAAGCAAAAACGTTTAGCATCATTTTCAACTCAAGATGATGGTATTTTTCTCTTTTTTTCCTCCCTTTCTTCCCATCTCCCATATTCCCCCAGTCCCACCAACTTTGAAAAGCAAATAAAAGCACTTTTCTCTGCATAATTTCCCTGCTGGCTGCCACTGTTCACAGCACTTGATATAGCAAATTCTGGCAATGCTTTCCCATTTGATTTATCTAGAAGGTTGTTATTTACTGCTCCTGCTGTTTTGGGGGCGAAAATGTTAGTGGTCTACCAAGCGGACTTTCCAAAAATAACAAGACGTGTTTTCACAACAGTCAGTATGTGGAGGGCACTGTCATGTTGGTTTCTTAGCTTTACTCATAGCATGGCAACACTGGATTTTTAGGGATTCTTAGACTAAACTACTCTGATATGACTAGTGAGGTTGTCTTTTGTTTTCTTGAAGATATTATATACTGGGAGGACTTTCAGCACCAAGAACCACCCAATCTTCTAGGGAAAAATGAATCCCACATTGTCCAATTTTGCTCCCGCCAACAGCACCAATTTACTCTGCCTGGAGTATGGAAGCATCAGAAACCCTACATACAGCCCAGCCAAGGACTTGCCATATCTACCTGCCCTGTCCAGCCTCTGTCCAGTCTCCGGCCTCTCTGTGCCACCCTCGCAGCTAGGACTACCCACACTTGGATCCCAGGCTTCAGGTCAGGGCTCCATAGCTAGCCCACACATCAGAGCCAGCCCCACCTGCCACTCAAAGAGTACTGGCCCAGGTACCCTTACTGTTGTAGGTCCCAGGGACACAGACGGGAACAACGTGGAACTTACAAACTTGGAGTACATCAAAAGTGATTAAGTGGCCCTCAGAGCCTCTGGTCAACAGAGAAGGCTCCTGGGAAGAACTGGACATTCATACAGAACTCTGATAAATGGCAAGACAGAGCCAGCTATGAAGACCACGGAGATGAGCAGCCTAGAGAGCTTCCCACACAAAGTCCTTGATCCACAGCCACAGCACTGGCTCAGGGCTCAGCTTTGCCTCCAATTCACTGTGCCCTTGGGCTCATATCTCCATTTTCACATTTATAAAATTTATAAAATGGGGGCACATGAGTACCTACCTCGAAGATGTTCCTGGGGTTAACGAGTGAATAGATACAATGCTCAGAACAGTGCATGGCTCAGAGTAAGTGTTAGCTGCAGTCATCACTGTCACCATCATTAATGTTTTTACTGATGTAGATTATTAATACAAATAATACTGTTATCATCAAAGAGGAGAAGCTATCTTAATAGCCAAGATCAGCACAGGGCTTTTTAAAACAGAGTTCAGAATTTAATTAAAAAGTGATTGCAACTCACTGCAAGGTTGGAACAGGGACCAATGCTATTTGGCTGTTTTAAAAGGTCAATGCACAGCTGCCACATGGAGAGTAGACTGCAGAATGCCAAAGGGAGTAGATCCAGAGGCTATTTGGGGGCACCAGCATGGAGAATGCAGGCAAGCCTGAGGGTGTAACCACATGCAGGAGAGTATGCACCTGGGAGACCCAGGGCAGGGCCAAGGACACTCAGGCTGAAGGTGGGCGGGGACAAGTGACAAGATGGAGGCTCACCTCGCCTCATTCATCTTCTGTCTCAGCTCACTCATTCAATCACTTTCCTCTTACCCTCAAAGTCTTTACCAAAATTGAACTTCCTCCCTAACAAGAGGGGCAAACTCTCCCCTTTTCTTTATAGCACCTTCATACTTAACACCATGACATCAAACGACAACGTATTCACACAGAAAGCAGGCATTTTCTTTACTGGTTTATTTTGTGCTTACTTACACAGCCAAGAGAGCCTATATGGCTGTCATGGGAGCCCTACCTTCTAGAAAGAGAACAACCACATCCAACATAGTTTCTAACACACTCTGCAAACAGGTGAGATGAGCTTTGAACACATTCAATATTAAAAAAAAAACAAAACAGAACAGATAACAGGTACAATAGCTTTCCTAGTACATTAGAGATTCAAGTAGCCAAAGTCTGAGTTTTGTTTTCAATTTTACAAGAATTCTTTGGTTTTTTTTCTTTTTCTTTTTCTTTTTTTTTTTTTTTTTTTTTTTTTTTTGAGATGGGGTCTCGCTCTGTCACCCAGGCTGGAGTGCAGTGGCGCGATCTTGGCTTACTGCAACCTGCACCTCCCGGGTTCAAGCAATTCTCCTGCCTCAGTCTCCTGAATAGCTGGGATTACAGGCATGCACCATCACACCCAGCTAATTTTTGTATTTTTAGTAGAGACGGGGTTTCGCCATGTTCGCCAAGCTGGTCTCAAACTCCTGGCCTCAAGTGATCTGCCTGCCGCAGCCTCCTTCTAAGTGCTGGGATTACAGGTGTGACCCACTGCGCCCAGCCTAATTTTACAAGACTTCTAAGAGCTGGATGCTGTTTAGGCCGAGGTCCTTGACTGTCTGGGTGAAGACTGGGGCCCGGCTGCTGCTCAGGATGGTGAAGAGGAGACCCCACCTCAGCTCAAGCCCCATCTTCAGTTCTCCTGAGAGGTGGTTTACTGTAAAGTCAGCCTTCTTTATGAGCATCAGTCTCCTCTCATTACACTCTGAAATGCCTGTGTGTGCAAGCAAAAATGTACAACTGGAATTCAAGAGTATAATCTATGAAATTCCCATAAAAGTGAGATTCCAGGTGTGTTCATCTAAGACTAATGCATTTGGATACCTCTCAGCTTCAAAAAAAGCTATCATGTGAAAAGGCTGGAGCTTTTTCTATGAGCAAAATCAGAAGGTTTGCTGTATTGAGAACAGAATTTCTAGAATGAGGAAGGCTCAGGCCGGCGCAAGGAGGGCTACAGATTCAGAGTCCCTGTCCATCACTTTTACCTTCTCATCTCACTGCCTCCTATCACCTACTCCTTGGTCTGTAAATCTAAAAAGAGAAATCCAGAAAAAGTAAAGCAGCCCCTCTGCCCTTCTTCTTTCTGAGAAAGCACCCAGATAAACACAAAGGTTTGCTCCCTCCAAGACTTGTCCACTCCACCCCAGGTGTCCCAGGCCTGGGGACAGGGGAAGGTGGATGTAAAGAACAGAAAGCTTTTCTGGCTGGGAGACAGGGCCCAATCCCTGAGGAGCCTCACACAAGTGCAGCATTTATACACATTTACAAAGAGAAAACCTCAACAAACTCGAGTTCGTTATTTAACAGAATCTTGCAGTAAGTCCTTTTGGTAAGCAAAGAATTACTTTGACAGAGCAAAACTCCTCTACTAATTGAACATTTACGTAACACCCCAACTTTGACATTAATTAGCACACACCCACTATCAATAATGCTGAGTCCTGTGGGCCTGGGAAAAGCTCCCACTCCCCACTGTGAGAACCTGTGCCATCAGTATCACTTGGTCTCTTGGATCCCCAAGCTCTTCTTACCCACTGATACCTTGCCTCATGCCTCACTCTTCCTTAAAATCATCAAACACAAGGACTCACAACTCTTCTTTCAACCAGCCTTCTGTTCAGGCTGCTGCCTTCTTCCTTTTATTCCCAGCGAAACATCTTGAGTCACTTTCTTCCCACCTTACCTTCCAATATGTCCCACTGTGAAATCTCTGCCAATCACAAGTGACTTCCAAGAATCATAACCAAACTTGCCTTTCTGAATTTCTGTCCATCTGATACCTCCACAACATCTGACATTAATGTCCCACCCTTGGACTACCCAGGCTCTCCCTCTCCTCCACCCCTCCACCCTCACCTGTTTTCCCTCTCCTCCATCCCACTTGTTTCCTTTGGCTGACCCTTCCTGCTGCCTGCCCCTTATACTCTAAAGAACACAGCACTTATCTTCCACACATACGCTCCTGAACTGCAACAGCTGCCTGGTATGTATCCTTTCTATATCCCCTACCTCGTCCACCCTGACTGCTGCCTGTTAACTTTCTGACAAATCTGAGCAAACACTCTTGAGTTAGGTAAGTTGCCCCAATTTCTAAAGATACGCCCCAATTCTTTAGCATGAATCAGGGTCTTGGCAGGACAGAGACATGCACAGTGTGGTCCCTGCCAGTCCCACCCCTGTTTACTCCCTTCCCCTAGGAACACAGGAATATCAGCATCCCTTTAATGGTATCATTTCTTTGCAAAGGTTATTCCCTCTGACCAGGTGCTTGCCCCTTCTCAACTGCTGACCTCCAATGTCATCTGCCTCATAAGGTCTCTGCAGGTTTCTCCACATCCACAATGACTGTTTCTGGTCTTTTTCCTGTTTGTTTTGTTTTTGGAGGGGAGGAGGGGTGGGTTGTGTGTGTGCACACAGGTGTGTACAGTGGAAGGTGTATCTAGACAGAAATGAACACAACACAGTCACACACACTACATGGAAATCCATTACAACAACTTTCAGCTAATGTAAAGTTCTATGAAGCAATGAGTTCTCTAATGAGAAAGTGAAAAACCAAGGCAAAGAGATTTTACGTGTCTGATTTGTTTAATGCAAGGTACATCTTTCAAGAATTCCAGATAAAGGAGAACTGAAACCAGTACTTAAGGACACAGACTCTGGAGTCAAAAATCCCTGCCCAGCCACCGGTTGGTAATAAAACCTTGGCTCTCCAAGCCTCCACTTTGCTCATCAGTAAAGTCAGGGAAACAACACTTTCATTGCAGAAGTACTGCAGAGCTCAGGTGAGACAACATATTAGCTGTATCTGACATTACTGCACACTTACCTATAGGTCTATGCTAGTCCAATCATTATCCCCAACTGACACATGAGGCTGGACTATTCAAGTCCTATAGACATCCTTAGCCAAGCCTGTGACCTCTGGGTGTCACAGCTCTCAGCGAGAGAACATGTGTGTGGTCATACTCTTATGAGGACAAAATGGGCTTTCCTTGTGACCATCTTGGGGTCCTGGTCAGAGTGTTGCTGTTTTCATTACCTGAGACCCAGCTCAACTTGGAAGGGAATGGCCACCCCAGGGAGCAGTAAGTACAACAATCAGTGACAAAGCATCATGGGAGCATTCAAGTCAGCTAGCTGAAATCTCTGCAAACAGTACTTTTCCGTTCTCATTAGTTACAAGCTGCCAGGAAATTTTAGCTGTGAACAGAATGAAGACAGGCTGGAGAAACAGTCCTACTATTTATAAAGCCTTGGTGTTAGCCAATTTGATCCTCTTCTGCATATAAATGGGCCAAGATCCTCCAGGCACGCCTGCTCTGAGGGTGGCTGGATGGCTGGCAGGGATGCCCCAAAGACCTAGGCCCCAGGCTGGCCAACCAGGTCCTTCCAATGCCCAGGGTGTGATCATGCTTTGTTAGTTTACATCTGACATTTGGGTAGGGGGCTGTCTGCGTATCTCACTTCAAACCATAATAGTCACTGTTTATTGCCTCCCTTAAAAAGTGTTTCAGAGGAGTATTTTTGACTAATGTGTAAATTAGCAATCCCCATACTATTACCCTTTTAACTGGCAGAACTAGATACTCCATCAAACATGATTATATGATTTGACTGAAAATCTAAAAAAAATAAGTAAATAAAACAATGCCTCAGAAATCCAGCCCAGTTTCTGGCAATGTTCATTACATTCATTTGAGAACTCTCTGTAGTGAATTACATAAAAGTCTTTTGATAAGTACAGCCACAGTGAAACAAATGTCAGAAAGTCATCTCTCACAGACAGCATTTACTTGGGCTGCCAAGGAAAAGCAATTAGTTCTTGCCTTAGAAGAGCCTTAACCAAGAGATGCTTCACCATGAGGCCATTTCATTCCCTAGGGACAGGCCTGGTAGGAGAAGACGACCTGATACCTATCTGTTAACGCACTTACTGAAGTCCCATCTCAACATGGGAAGGTCCGTGCAAGTTTGACAGCCACAACGTTCACCTGACAAAACCAATCTCTCCAGAGGAAGACATTAAAAAGACTTGTTTAAGTGATGAGCCTGAGTAGCCTGCCCCAGGACAACAAACACTGTAACGAGGGTCTTCTGTAGAAAGTTTCTGTATATTTGCCATCTACTATGGTTTGAATGTGTCTCCTCCAAAATTCAGGTGTGGAAACTTAATGGCCAATGTGATGGTATTAAGAAGTGATTAGGTTATAAGGGCTCCTCCCCTATGACTAGATTAAGGCGTTTATTAAAAAGGATTCATACAGCATCCATGAATTTCTTCCCCTTCTGTCCCTGTCACCATGTGAGGACACAGCATTCCACCCTCCAAAGGATACAGCACAGGCGCCATCTTAGAAGCAGAGAACAGCCTTCACCTGACAACTGAACCTGCCAGAGCCTTGATCTTGGATTTTCCAGCCTACAGAACTGTAGGAAAATAAAATTTTGTATAAACACCTGCTCTCAGGTATTCTGTTACAGCAGCCCAAATGAACTGAAACACCATCCTTGCATTAGCCATCCTCAAAGCCATGGATCTGAGGTGACATCAAGTTCACATGGAAAACAAGAGACATACGACATCAATTAGAGGGGAATAAGGAAAAGGGACAGGCCATCAGCAAGGGGCACCTCTGCCTGGCCACACAGGGTTGCACACAGAATTGACCACACCCTGGGAAATTGTCATCTCTGGGAAACGGAGGCTCCCAGCGGCTAAAGGAATGGTCCATAGTCACATACCCTAAGTGGCTGAGCCAAATTCCGGCCTCACCCCTGTTCTTTAGGCTGTAATGCACCTGTCATGCCCCTGCCTGCACCCACCACACTTGGTACCTGAACACAGGCTTCCCCACAGAGTATTCAGCTTCCTGATACTCACCGGCATGACTGTGGTCTACTCCCATGTGCCTTCAGCCTCCACTCTCCTTGGCCTTAATAGGTTTCTCTCATTTCCTTCGCTGCACGGCTGCCTGCCTGTCCCAATTTCAAGAGTCTAGCAGGCAGAAGGTGAAATTAATTCCTGGTCTGTGCAGCACACAGTGAACATGAACAGCAGCAAGTTCTCTAAGAGCCAGGGCAGCCTTTTCATCAGTCTGTCCACGGTCACTCCTGAGGATGAATGGCCCTAGTTGCCCCAAGAGGAGATGTGGAGAGTGACTACTGACCCAACCAGAGCTTTCCACAGAGCCCCCAGAACACCTGCCGAAGGCGCTGGAGAGATAGTAAGTGTGATATAATTCTATCTTACACTTAATTCACAAATGACGATGGTATACTTCTCAATGTTGCTGGCACTGAGAGAAGCTTCTTCAGCTTCCTTGATCACCACCCAGAGCCACAGTTAATGTTAGCATCAGGGTGAAATAAAACTCCACTTAGATGTGGGAACTGTCTCCACAGTATGATTTAGTCTAAGCTGGGTGACACCTTCCTGAGTCGTTGTTCTGCATCAGTAGCCACAAGAACCTACCTCCAGAACCCTGCTCCAGCTCAGGTAGGAAGTTGGACATGGACCACCTGCCACCTCCACTCTCCCACTCCCACTCCAAAAGAATACAGAAAGGAAAAAAAAACAAAACAAAACTACTTCATAGGTCTTGCTTCTTAAAGATGTGCTCATTTTGTTCAGAATATCAAGGGAAATCATAGTGATAGTGTGATTTAGTGCATATTGGACAAGCAAGGAAGGAAGAAGATGCCCTGAGCTTCGGCAATGAGAAGAATGATAGAACTCCTCCTAGAGAAAGCAGGTCAGGAAGCTGATGTGGTCCCCTGTAGATTTACAGAACATCAGGAAAACTAAACTCCAAATTAAACTAGGACCAAACACAGGGAGAGGCAGAGAGCATGGAACAGAGGTCAGAGTGAATCACAGATGTATGGCTTCAGGCTCTGGGAATGGATGAGCTCTCCAAGGGAGAAAACTGCAGAAAGAAGAAAAGGGCTGATTACAGATATAATCTTGACAACACCCACGTTTAAGGGGTGGAAACAAGACAAGCCTAAGAAAGAGGCTGAAAGACTAATTATTGGGGAGGAAGAGAATCAGGAAAGTACAGAAGCCAAACACATGCGTTTCAACGTAAAGGGACAGTTGATGGCATCAAATATCAGAGTAGATTAATAAAGGGAAACCTAAAGAGACCACTCACTCTAACCCCAAGGAAGCTGTCCATACCTTGTGAGAGAGTCACTGTATTCATAAAGGCAGAAATCAAACTGCTGGTGTCAGCACAAGAGTAGAAGACAAGGACTGGGTGGAATTAAGGACAAAAAAGGAAGGCACAGGGCAAAATGAAAGGGAATCATGTGCTTGACAGGTAACAAAGCAGGATAAGATTACTGGATACAGGAGGCTTACTCTGCAAAAAGGCAGAAGGAAAGGGGCAAAACCATATAAAAGTTTAGTGAAGAAAGTATAGTACTTTCAACAAATGATGCTGGTGTAACCAGACATCCACACACACAAAAAAGGAACTTCCAGCCATACCTTGCATCATATACTAAGAATAACTCAAAATGAATCATAGACCTAAATATAAAACCTAAAACTATAAAACTTTTTTTTTTTTTTTTTTTCCTTGAGACGGAGTCTCGCTCTGTCACCTGGCTGGAGTGCAGTGGCCGGATCTCAGCTCACTGCAAGCTCCGCCTCCCGGGTTTACGCCATTCTCCTGCCTCAGCCTCCTGTGTAGCAGGGACTACAGGCGCCCGCCACCTCGCCCGGCTAGTTTTTTGTATTTTTTAGTAGAGACGGGGTTTCACCGTGTTAGCCAGGATGGTCTCGATCTCCTGACCTCGTGATCCGCCCGTCTCGGCCTCCCAAAGTGCTGGGATTACAGGCTTGAGCCACCGCGCCCGGCCAACTATAAAACTTTTAATAGAAAACATAGGAGAAAATCTTTGTGACTTGAGTTAGGCCAAGATTTCCTAGATACGACATCAAAAACACGATCCATAAAAAAACAAACTGATACACTGGACTTCATCAAAATGAAGAACTTCTGCTACTCAAAAGGCATGTTAAGACAATGAAAAGACAATCCAAAGACTGGGAGAAAATATTTGCAAATTATATAACTGATAAATTACTCAGATCCAGAATATGCAGAGAGCTCTCAAAACTCAATAAGAAAACAACCCAATTTTTTAAAATGGATAAAATATTTCAACTGACACTTCATCAAATAAAATATAAAGGGCAACATTATTGCTTATTATGGAATTGCAAATTCAAACCATAGTGAAATATCACAATGAAACTATAAGAATGTCTAATTTTTTTTTAAATTTTTTATTTTATTTATTTTTTTGAGACGGAGTCTCACTCTGTTGCTCAGGCTGGAGTGCAGTGATGCGATCTCAGCTCACTGCAGCCTCTACCTCCTGGAGTCAAGAGATTCTCGTGGCTCAGCCGCCCCAGTAGCAGACTTATAGGCATATGCTACCACATCCAGCTAATTTTTGTGTGTTTAGTAGAGGTGGGGTTTCACCATGTTGGCAAGGCTGGTCTCGAACTCCTGACCTCACATGATCCACCTGACTCAGCCTCCCAAAGTGCTGGGATTACAAGTGTGAGCCACCGCGCCCGGCCAAGAATATCTAAATTTAAAACACCAAATGCTGGTCACGCAAACTGGCTCACACCTGTAATCCCAGCACTTTCGGAGGCTGAAGCAGGAGGATCACTTGAGCCCGGGAGTTTGAGACCAGCCTGGGGAAAATAGCAAGACCCAATCTTAAAAATTTTAATTAAAAAAATAAATAAAACACTAATGTTAGGATGAAGAGCAACTGGAACTGATACATGCTAGTGGGGATATAAAGTGTACAGTACTCTGGAAAACAATCTGGCACCTGACATATGGAATAGCTATTCTACTCCTAGGTTATTCACCCAGAGAAATGAAGTGTCCACTCACACAAAGACTTGTACACAAATGGCCACAGCACAAATGGTCATATTTGTTCACCATTTGTGTTCTATCAAAAGGCAGAAACAACCCAATAGTATTCAATAGATGAACAGACAAAAAATAAAAAAGAAATTAATTATTCATATACATAACATGGTTGAACCTAAAAATAATTATCCTGAAAGAAATCAGACCAAAAAGAGTATATACTCTGAATATTTGTACATTCATGTTCACAGTAGCACTGTTTACAATAGCTGAAAGGTGGAAGGAACTCAAATATCCATCAATGGATGAATGGATAAACAAAATGTAGTATATCCATACGATGGATTATTCAGACTTAAAAAAGAAGGACATTCTGACACATGTTACAATATGGATGAAACTTGAAGACATTATGCTAAGCGAAATAAGCCAGGCACACACACAAAAATTATTATATGATTACATTTACATGAGGTACCCAGAGAGTCGGATTCATAGAGACAGAAAGTAGAATGGTGGTTTCCAAAGACTGGGAGCACAGGGAAGGGGAGTCGCTGTTTCATGGATACAGAGTTTCAGTTTGCCAACAGACTTTTAAAAGTCCTGGATCTCGGCCCAGCACGGTGGCTCACACCTGTAATCCCAGTACTTTGGGAGGCCGAGGTGGGCGGATCACGAGGTCAGGAGATCGAGACCATCCTGGCTAACATGGTGAAACCCCATCTCTACTAAAAATGCAAAAATTAGCTGGGCACGGTGGCAGGCGCCTGTAGTCCCAGCCACTTGGAGGCTGAGGCAGGAGAATGGCATGAACCCAGGAGGCGGAGCTTGCAGTGAGCGGAGATTGCGCCACTGCACGCCAGCCTGGGCGACTGAGCGAGGCTGTCTGTCTCAAAAAAACAAAACAAAACAACAAAACAAAACAAAAAAGTCCTGGATCTCAATGGCGATGATGGTTGCATGACAATGTGAATGTACTTAATGTCACATAGCTGCAGCACGCTTGAAAATGGTTATGATGGTAACTTTTATGTGTATTTTACTGCAATTTTCAGAAACTAAATTTTTAAAGTACATACTATATGATTCCATTTATATAATTCTAGGAAATGTAATCTATCGTGACAAAAAACAGAGCCGTGGTTGCCTAAGGATGGGAATGGAGGTGGAAGGATGGGCAGCAGGAGGGGGTCCGAAGAAACTTCTGGGGGCAATGACTGTTCATTAGCTTGACTGTGGTGATGGTTTCATAGGGGTGTACATACATCAAAACTTATTAAACTGTGTACTTTAAATACATGCAGTTTAGTACACAGGAAAACAAAATGGACTAAGTTGAAAAGAAGGTGGGCAAAGAGGAAGGATAAAAAGAGGAAAGGAAACCAGAGTTAGTATTTGGTGGTTGACAGAGTCATCCTGAGAGAAAAAACAAAACAAAGTATTCAGTATGTTTGGAATGATCTCATGAATAAAACTGAAGGCATTTGTGGAGAAAAGTCATCTATAGAGAAGGAAAAGAAAGCACAGTCAAGAGAAAGTATCACTGATGAGGGCAAAAATGTCCTCCCTGTGCTATAAGAATGGTGGTCACCTTGATTCTAAACTAAATACAAACCAGAGTCAAGGGCAGCCCAGGAGGGAGACAGCCCATCTCAAGTCCCAGGGACAAGCAAACAGGAGTTAGAGTCCCAGGGATGGCCAGACACAGCGGCTCACACCTGTAATCTCAGCACTTTGGGAGGCCAAGGCAGGATGATCGCTTGAGCTCAGAAGTTCAAAACCAGCCTAGCCAACATGGTGAAAACCTATCTCTACAAAAATATAAAAGTTAGCGAGGCATGGGGGCGCACACCTGTGATCCCAGCCACTTGGGAGGCTAAGGTAAGAGGATTGCTTGAGGCCAGGAGGCTTTGGTGAGCTGAAATCATGCCATTGCACTCCAGTCTGGGCAACAGAGCCCAAGAGTCTCAGAGACAAAAGAGAAGGGACTCCTTTACTCAGTTAAGCAGGCAAGGCCAGGGTGTGGACACGCTGAAGACACAGGCACTCCACCAGGACTATCTCACAGGAGCTTCTTCCTGGGATGGGCATGAATCCCAGGTAGCCGACAAAGCACAGGAGCTGACTGCAGGCAGACAGGAGCTCGGGATTCTGACTCCATACCTCCTTCTAAATGTTTTTGGGAGAGGACAAAAATGGTCATAAGATCACTCACTTGTGATAAGTGGTTTGATTTAAAATATAATCAAGTCAGAAGCCAGGAAAGGCCATCAGAGGGAAGGGCTGGCCTGGCCAAATGACAAGAACCAGCCATGTGGCTGCTCTGTGACTCAATTAAGAGAGAACTCGCACACACAAAGGGCTGATGTCACTTGGGCCAGAAATGTAAATTCACTAAACTGTAGCTCCTTTGATGTTATGCTTTAAAAGTCCTTTGCACATTGACTTCCTCAATCTTTGCTGTTCTGTACAATTCTGAGGAAAAGTCAGCTGTTGGATTTCAGGGACATTCTGTTCCTAGCCCAAAAACCCAATTACTGTTATGGAGGCGCAGGATGGTTCCACATAACAGCTCAGACGGCTGGGAAGAAGTGACTTTAAAAATAAAAAATGTCGGGCGGGTATGGTGTCTCACGCCTGTAATCTCAGCACTTTGGAAGCCGAGGGGGGCGGATCACCTGAGGTCGGGGTTTGAGACCAGCCTGGCCAACATGGTGAAACCCCGTATCTACTGAAAATACAAAAATTAGCGGGGCATGGTGGCACGTGCCTGTAATCCCAGTTACTCAGGAGGCTGAGGTAGGAGAATCACTTGAACTCAGGAAGCAGAGGTTGCAGTGAGCCAAGATTGCGCCACTGCACTCCAGCCTAGGCGACAGAGTGAGACTTCATCTCAAACAATAATAATAATAATAATAACAATAAATAAACAATGTCCATAGAATCCCATAGTGGTTTCTTTGGAAGATAAGCTCACTGCTGCTAGAAACAGGATTCCAACCCAAAGGAGAAAGCACTAAATCATTTTTAATATTTTTTTTCTGGACTTTAATTTCCTGCTCCTATAACTCTGTACATCTAACCAAGATGAAGGTTAAAATGGTATTAAGACTTGGCAGACCTCCATGGCTTTGAATAGCAGCACATCTATTCAGCCATCACAGATCCAGGTAATATTTGACACAAACAACAGAATAAGCTGCAGGAAAGGTAAGCACGCAGGAAAAGTGAACGTCACAAGCCGACATGCTGGGATTTTAAAAGGTCTTTAAATGTAAATAATAAAAACTTGGCCAGGCATGGTGGCTCGCACCTGTAATCCCAGTACTACTCCCTTGGCCTCCCAAAGTACTGGTCTACCTTCCTACCAATCTCAAGTTTGGTCAAATTATTGTTAAATGACTGAATTAAACTCCTTTCATCTGCTCTTCTTTCATAGCATATAACCACTGAGGCCAACCTCGACCACCCCCGTGAGCTATGCCAGCTGACTCTGTGACCTGGCCCTTGGGCCATACCCAGTGTCAATCCTTTCAACTCTTTTTCAGCTCAGGTTAATGACTGAGTCCTTTTCAAAACTTTCTTTTAGGCTGGGCACAGTGGCTCATGCCTATAATCCCAGCATTTTGGGAGGCCAAGGCGGGAGGATCACTTGGTCCCAGGTATTCAAAACTAGCCTGGGCAACATAATGAGACCCTATCTCTACAAAAAAAAAAAAAAAGTTTTAATTAGCCAGGCACACTGGCATGCACCTGTGATCTCAACTACTCCAGAGGCTGAGGGTGGGAGGATTGCTTAAGCCCAGGAGGTTGAGGCTGCAGTGAGCCAAGATCATGCCATTGCACTCTAGCCTGGGTGACAGAACAGGACCCTGTCTCAAAACACATATACACACAACCTTTCTTTTAAATCTTTGATTTGGAATACTCAGACTTGCTTTTTTCTTTATCTTATCCTTCTTTACAAGCTCCTCTTCTTAACTGCCCCATAATTATGGACCTCTCCCATCTGAACACTGACTTCTATCCTTCTCCCTTCAGAAACAGCAACTACCACTTGTAAGATGCTGACTCCCAAATCAAGTTCCAACTTCTGCTTCTCTTCCCCAAACTTCAGACTCCATTTCCAACTGTCTGCTGGTCATTTCTACTTACAACTCAGTTATCTCCTAGCTGAAGTCATTCACGTGTTTCTTATGTGCATAAAGAGCAACAATACTTGGTGTGTGTATGGCACTGCACAGGATCCTTTCTCACCCACAGTTCACATGCTCATCTGTCACCACATCTTATTGGGGATCAGGCTTGTTTTCCTGCAAGGTCTGTAGTCCTTGCTTCTTCCTTCCCATCACTGCACATCTCCCAGCTCACACGTCCTCCCAGCCAGTCTGGCCCAGGACCGCTACCTCTTCAGCAAGCTCCTCACATCCAACCTTTCCCTCTTTCCCTCCATGCCCAATCCTTCCAGCACGTGTGTGAGAAATTGTGTGTGTACATATGTGTGACAGCTCATGTGAGTATGCACTGAGAGTGTGCATGAGAGCAGAAGTGTGTGTGTGAGTGCATATGAGTGTGCATTAGTGCAGGTAAATGTGAGTGTAAGAGCACATGAGAGCATGTGTTTGTCTGCTCAGAACAATGATACAACTTTGCATCCTTGAAACAAGTAAAGAATATTGCTTAAAGAACAACAATAACAATCACTTCCAGAAAACAAGAAAAGAGCTTTTAGAAACTAATAATCATAGCAAAGAAAAAACACCTCAACACCAGGATTAAGAGAACATAGTTGAGGAAGTCATGTGTGGGTTTTCCCCCAAAAAAGAACAAAAAGTCAGAGACACAGGATACAGAAAAAAAAATTTTTTTAAATGAAACTAGTGATCCAGTATCTGAATAACTGAAGAACTAGAGAACAAAGAAAACAAAGGAAAGCAGATAAACAGAAAGAATTTAAGGAAATTTCTTAAATTCTGATATGAAGGACATGAATCTTCAGCTTTAAAGGCCCAGCAAGTACCAAGTTAAACTCGAGCAAACTCCTTGTTCTACTCTTTCCCCACTTCTCACTATTGCACTTGACTTGTCATATCAAAAGCACAATCAAGGTCAGGCATGTTGGCCCACGCCTACAATCTGAACACTCTGAGAGGCCAAGATGGAAGACAGCTTGAACCCAGGAGTTCCAGACCAGCCTAGGCAACATATCAAGGCCTTATCTCTACAAAAAAAAAAAAAAAAAAAAATTTAATTAGCTAGGCCTAGTGGCACATGCCTATGGTCCCAGCTCCTCAGGGGACTGAGGTGAGAGGATTGCTTGAGCCCAGGAGGTCGAGGCTACAGTAAGCCATGATTGCACCACTGCAATATAGCCTGGGTGACAGAGCAAGACCAGTCTTAAAAAAAGAAAAGTATTACATCGACTTCCTAAGGGTCAAACTGTAAGCTAGAAGAAAATGGAGCAATGCAGGGAATATTTCCAACCTTAAGTTCTATAGATTCAAACTATCGATCAAGCATAAAGATAGAAAAAAAAAAAGCATTTTCAGGCACGTGGCAGGGTAACAAGCTCGTCCTGGTTTGCCCAGGATTTTCCTGGCTTCAGCACCATTAGTCCCACATCCTGGGAATTCCCTCAGTCCTAGGTAAACTATTAACCCAGATATAACCTGGGGGGAAAAAAAAAGAAAAACCTAAAATTCACATGTCCCAATAATTTCTCAATCCCAGGCAAATCAAGGAAGTTGGTGACCCTTGATGAGGTCTCAAAAACTTTGTGTCATGGTCACTTTCTAGCGAGGTTACTAGAGGATTCTGTCAACTAAATCATGAGATTTAACAAAAAGTAAGGACTGTAGCTCACATCATCCTCAATGAAACATTAGACATCTTCCCTGATGAATGGAATAAGATGAGGATGCCTACTCTTACTATTTCTATTCAACATTGTATTAGAAGTTTTAGCCAGGGGAGTTAGGCAAGAAAATAAATAAATAGTATCCAAATGAGAAGAAAAAAGTAAAATTATCTCTTTGCAGATGAAAAGATCTTGTATATAGAAAATTCTAAGGAATCCACTAAAAACTATGCATTAATAAACAAATTTAGCAAAGTTGCATGTTACAAGATCACTCTACAAAAATCACTTGTATTCCTATAAACTAGCAATGAACAATCTGAAAATGAAATTAAGAAAAATTCCATCTACAATAGAATCAAAAAAGAAAAAAATACTTAGGAATAAATGTTTTAAACTACAAAACTAATGGGAAAACATATTTGTAAATTATATATGTAATATGGGACTTGTATCTAGACTATATAAAGATGGATAAAGAGTTTGAATAGTTATTTCTCCAAAGATACACAAATAGCCAATAAGGCACATGAAAAAATATACATTTTTAGTTACTAGAAAATGCAAATGAAAACTACAATGAGATCCCACTTCATACCCACTAGAATAGTCATAATCAAAAAAAAAAAAAACAGATGATAACAAGTTTCGGCAAGGATGTGAAGGAATTGGAATCCCCATAGATTGCTAGTGTACAATGGTGGAACTGCTTTGGAAAACAGCCTGGCACTTCCTCAAAAGGTTAAACATACAGTTTAACAGGACCAAGTATTTATACTCCTAGGTCTATACCTAAGACAAATTAACATACATGTTCACGCAAAAGCTTGTATACAAATGTTCCTCATAACAGCAATCCAACTGTCCACCAACCAAATAAACAAAATGAAGTATGCCCATACAATAAAATATTATTCTGTCAATAAAAGGAATGAAGTACTGATACATGCTACAACATGGATGAATCCTGAAAACATTCCACTAAGTAAGAAAAGCCAGACACAAAGGCCACACAATGTATGATTCCATTTATATGAAATGTCAGAATTGACAAATCCACAAAGGCAAAGTAGACTGGCAACTGCCTAGGGCTGGGAGTTTTGAGAGAAAATGGGGAGTGAATACTAACACATACAAAGTTCTTTTTCAGGTAATAAAAATGTTCTGGGGTCAGGCGTGGTGGTTCACACCTGTAAGCTCAGCACTTTGGGAGGCTGAGGTGGGCAGATCACCTGAGGTCAGAAGTCTGTGACTAGCCTGACCAACATGGTGAAACCCCGTCTCTACTAAATACCAGGCATGGTGAGCATGCCTTCAATTCCAGCTACTTGGGAGGCTGAGGCAGGAGAATCACTTGAACCTGGGAGGCAGAGGTTGCAGTGAGCCGAGACTGTGAAATTGCACTCCAGCCTGCGCAACAAGAGCAAAACTCTGTCTCAAAAAGAAAAAACAGGTCTGGAATTAGATAATAGCGGTAGTTACACAACTTTGTAAATATATGAAAAACACTGAATTGTACATGTTAAAGTACAAATTTTAATGTATGTGAACTATATCTCAAGTTTTTAAATCCGTACATGTGTCTGGTATGGTGTGCCATGTGCACTTGGTATGATGTGTGGGCATGCATACAAGCATGTGTATGAGCCTGGAGAAAGGTGTGCAAGGACACGTCTTAGTATACTGACACTGGCTGCAGGATTAGAAAGGGGGAGTGCTGTGTGTGTGTATGTGTGTGTGTGTGTGTGTGTGGTGATGTGTGTGCATGCATACAAGCATGTGTATGAGCCTGGAGAAAGGTATGCAAGGACATCTCACAGTATATTGACACTGGCTGCAGGATTAGAAAGGAGAAATTCCTTTCAACAATGTTGTGTTGTTTTGGAAGTATTATTAGTTTTGGAGTTTTAAAAATTTATTCCTAAGTATTTTTTATATATATTCTATTGTAGATGGATTTTTCTTAATTTTCTTTTTTTTTTTTTTTTTTTTTTTGAGACAGGGCCTCACTTTGTTGCCCAGACTGAGTGTGGTGGCACGATCATGGCCCACTGTAGCCTCGACCTCCAGGGCTCAAGCAATTCTCCCACTTCAGCCTCCTGAATAGCTGGGACTACAGGCATGCACCACCATGCCTGGCTAATTTTTCAAGACAGGATCTCACTATGTTGCCCAGGCTGGTCTCAAACTCCTGGGCTCATGCAATCCTTTTGCCTTGGCCTCTCAAAGTGTTGGGATCACAGGAATAAGCCACCACGTCTAGCCCTGTGGCCATGTATTTTCTAATATTATAATTATCTAATAAAGAACTAGCAAATATAATTGTTTTAATCAGAAGAAAATTGAACAAGGTAATACTAGTGATAGAACTGGATAATCCTATTTCCAAATTTTCCAAATTATTTTTGTAATTAATTAAACAACTGCTTTCCTAACTGTCACGCAACTATAACACATGGTGGAGAAGATACCATTGCTAAAAGCAACACAAACATTAACTGCATGGCTATTAATGGAACTGAGGACACATGATATTTGTATATAATGCTTGAAGGCAACTTTCTGTAACTGAATTTAATGGGAGAAAAAAGGAAGTCACCAACAATAGAATGATATGCTTCCTTTTAACAGGAAAATTTAATGAGAACAAAACTGATCATATTCTTCAAGTTAATATGCAGTTTTAACATAATATCAATTAAAGTCCCCAAGGGGTATAATACAAAACTTGATCAAGTCACAGTGGAATTCATTTTAAAGAAATCAAACAATATTAAAGAACAGTCTTGAGCCCTTTAGTAGACAATGGAATGGTATATTTAGTCTACAACATTAAAGCAGAGAGAAATTTCTAAAATCTAACATAAAGAAAATCACTGAAGGCAGTATCGATGTGGTAAAATCCCCACACTAAATTCAGTGAATCAACTGATAGAAGAAAAGCAGTGAATAAGAAAATGTGAGGATTTGAGAAACTCTACAGAAGGATAATATCCAGACTCCCATCAATGAGTAAGTGGAGTTAATGAGTTAACAAAGTAGGAAGTACCAACAGTAAATCACTGTGTAGAAAATGTATTCTATAAATAAAGAAATGCAAAGTAAACTACAAGGTATCATCATAACTGTTTAACTAAAATTTTAAAACATATTTCTTACCTGGTATGACTAAGTACGGCCTGTCCTAGGAAGGAAAGTGTAGAAGGCCATTATGAACATGCTCTACTGCATTAGCAGAAGTGGGCAGCTACCACAAGCCTCCAAATAGTATGCCAGACTCTACCACGTGCCCTTTTTAAAAACCCACCAGCATGTATAATACTTACCAACACCAAAACTAGACTAACCAAGAAAAAAAAAATTTTTACCACTGACTACGCCTGGGGTTTTAAGCTACCTGAGGTTCTAAACCTATTTATGTCACTATTTCCCCTCAAAAAAAAAAAAAAAAAAAGCTATCTCAAAAACGTAATATGAAGATATGAATGAAATTAAGATGAAAAGGATAGAATGCTTTAATTTGGGGGAAAAGAAAGAGAAAACAAAAGTTTAAATCCTGGATCCAGGCCGGGCGCGGTGGCTCAAGCCTGTAATCCCAGCACTTTGGGAGGCCGAGACGGGCGGATCACGAGGTCAGGAGATCGAGACCATCCTGGCTAACACGGTGAAACCCCGTCTCTATTAAGAAATACAAAAAACTAGCCGGGCGAGGTGGCGGGCGCCTGTAGTCCCAGCTACTCGGGAGGCTGAGGCCGGAGAATGGCGTAAACCCGGGAGGCGGAGCTTGCAGTGAGCTGAGATCCGGCCACTGCACTCCAGCCTGGGTGACAGAGCGAGACTCCGTCTCAAAAAAAAAAAAAAAAAAAAAATCCTGGATCCAGTACTAACTCTAACCTATACTAAATTTCACAAATACTATAAAACATTACTTCAAATGAATTAACTCTACACTAGTCAACAGTTAGCAAAAAGGCTTTTTTGTAAAATCCGCATTAAAGGATGTTAGTTTTCCTTCATTGGAAAATCTTTCATTATTTTTAAAAACGTATTTGAACTGTGTGATAATTCTTTTCTCCTACCACATATCCTAGGTGGTCCTAGACAACAGGCCTAAAAACCCGACGGGCTCAACTCTGCTCATCTCAAAACGCTCCTTCAAGACTATATCCCTCCCAAAGGAATTCCCTGGACACAACTAAAATGCTTTCTTCTATCTCCTTGCCTTCCAGGAATCCCTTCCTCCCTTCTCCTGGCTTCTTTGGCCCTGAGCCCACGAAGGCCAGCACAAGCATTACCTTCTCCAGGAGGTATTTCTGACTTTCCAGAAAATGGGTCTGGCCCCTTCCTCTGCATTCATCACATGGGATTCCAACAGTTTGTTCAAGCTCCCCCTAAACTGTGAGTCCCTTGAGCATCTCCCACTCTATATGTCTGACTGCTAGAACAGGGCCTGAAACATCATAGAAGGTACTCAACATATACATGGGATGGGAGGATAGAAGGGCAAGCTGCATATGAAGAGAAGTCTTCTCTAAAAATCAGTGTGATCTGCAACAGGAAAAGGCTGTCTCCCTGTGGCAGGAGGCACACTCATAAAGACTAAATCATTTCCCGCCTGTTAGGGATGCTGTGGGAAGGACAGAAAAGCTCCCATGATTGAGTCAGATAGCCACAGACACATGGTACAATCTGACCTATACTACTGAGAATCAAGGAGCCTTTGAAGAAGCACCAAAGAGAGAGAGAAAGGGGTCTTTCACCAGCCATGTGACATGCAGTATGGCCACACCTCAGCCACAATGGTTGAAAGGGGGAGGAAACAAAGAAACAGAAAGTTTGGGATCCAGGCCCTAACCCGGACCATGTGAAAGTTCATTTTCTGGAAGGTCAGAAATGCTTCCTACAGAAGGTGATGCCTGTGCTGGCCTTCATGGGTGCAGGGCCCCAGAAGCCAAGGAGAAGGGAGGAAGGGGTCCTGGAAGGCAAGGAGGTGGACCATGTAAAAGCTGTCCACAGTTGGGATGGACACAGTTGGGACGTGACAGTGTTCAAGTGCCTGGCTCCATGGTAAACAAAATCAGGGCTCACATGATTCAGGTGCATAGGCAGATGGTGCGTGAATCCAGGTAATCTCCCCAAGAGATGTTCTGAGGCAGTTCACAAATACAGCACATGCAAAGCATATTATCAAACTCAGAGGCCTTCCACTGCTCTGAGGTAGGAATTATTAGGGACATGTGCACACACACTCTTTCTCTCATATATACACACATACAGAGAGAGAAAAAGGAATGTGCATTACCTCTCTACCTTTAAGGATATTTAAGGTAACTTAGTCAAGGAGCGGGGTACATTTTGCTTACAAACATTTCATGAATTGCTATGAAATTTTATACAAAAAGCCTAATTTCCAGGGCTCAAGTTACAGTTACTGAACAAATGTAACCATAATGTGTGCCACTAGCATCTCAACCATATAATTACCCAGAAAAAACTAACATACACACAACTTATACGCTAAAATCCCCTAACAACCACATCTTCAGAAAATGTTCCTATATGGGAAAACACTGACAAATATTATTAGCTTAACTTTTCAGGGAATAAAGAAATCATAAAGCAAATTATTCCAATTTTTCAAACATGAATGAAAACAGAAAACTCTACTTGATCAGTAGCTTTCAAAGGGAGGGTGGGCCCTGCCTCCTGGGAGTTTGGGAGTGTGTGGACAGCGTCAGTGGGCACTGTCCCCTACCCGTACTACCTTCACACATCCCATTAGACATCGAGGTAGGCAGAAGCTGTTGAACATTTATCTGAGCCTGTAACCTAACTCAATTTTAGATAAAAACTCGAATAATTTTTTGTATGTTTTTATTATACCGTGAATTTTCCAGGAATACAACTTGTCTGATTATGGCCTTTACTAAAATGTAATTGCCTTTTTGAAAAACTCATCACCAAAGCAACACTGCCTGTGTATTCTGGGTTACTAATCAAGACACACCCAGGCTGTGTGTATATATGCATGTGTATATATATAAAGATACAAGAGATTTATAGTATCTTTTGCATTGTATGAGTGCCCGTGGCCCTCAAGAGATAGCTGCTGGCACTGAATATAGACACTAGGCAAAGGCTACACGTGTAGCCTGGGTGTGTCTTGACCCCGATAGGGTCAGGAGGCAGAGATGCCCAGAAACCCTAGCCTGCTATAGTTTGTCTTTGTGAGTATCAAGGGACAATGTGGTTAGGGTATAACAATGGAACAACCTCCTGCCCCTCCCCCCAAACACACATGTAACTCCGCTCACTTGAACCCAAGTGGCATCAAACCCAGAGAGGAGAGTGGGACACTTGGTTTGCGAGAACAAGCGGGTGACACCCACAGAGGGCAGGGAGCCTGCCATCCCTGAGAATTAGCAGCTGGCATAGTCCATGACTAGCCAAGCCCCCAACAATGTCTAGAGACCAACTTTGGAAAACATGCAGCATCCAGACAGGCAACAGAAACCTCAAATTTAAAAGTTAATACACAGCTGAGTATCCCCAAACCCTGAGAAAAGGGCACCAAATTCTACACCTAAAGAAATGATGCTGCAGAACACAGAGTTAGTAAAGACACAGGACTTAAAAACAGGCACAATCAACGGCCTCCAAGTGGTCTAAGAGAATATTACACTCATAAGAATCAACCAGCGATCTTAAACATTAAAAACTGGAATCACTAAATTCAAATAAATAAAAACTCAAAAGGTGAGCACAAGAACAATGATAACTCTCTGGGAGAATATTGGGCTTGAGGGTTGATCAAAAGGGTCTTGAGTTTTATCTATTTACAAAAGGAATGTATTTTTACTAAATAAAAAAAACGGATATTTTCAAAGAAATATATTTTCTGGATGAAATGGGAATTTAGTATTTCTACAACTTTGCAGGCAGTATGAGGGACCAAAAGAATCATTTCCCAGCCGGGCGCAGTGGTTCACACCTATGATCCCAGCACTTTGGGAGGCCACGGCAGGTGGATCACCTGAGATTAGGAGTTCGAGACCAGCCTGACCAATATGGTGAAACCCCATCTCTACTAAAAATACAAAAATTAGCCAGGCATGGTGGCACGCGCCTGTAGTCCCAGCTACTCGGGAGGCTGAGACAGGAGAATTGCTTGAACCTGAGAGGTAGAGGCTGCAGTGAGCTGAGATCATGCCACTGCACTCCAGCCTGGGTAAAAGAACAAGACTCCATCTTAAAAAAAAAAAAGAAAAAAAAAAAGAAAAAGAAAACGAAGCAAGAATCATTTCCCAAATTAACCTCCTCTAAATAACTGTCCCTCAAAGTGACAGCAGGCCAACTAGAAAGAAAAAGAGCTGCATGGTCCCATTAATTTGAGTTAAATTACACGTTTTTTTCATTTCAAGGTCTCTGGGTCAGAACACAATATAGCCCGGACAAATCATACACCCATGTCTCAGAAAAACATCAGGCACAGAGAAATGTACCTTGACTAGATCAACAATTTGTATCTTGACTAGATCAACAATTTCGCTGTGTCACCCAGTGCAGTGGTACAATCTCGGTTCACTGCAACCTCCGCCTCTCAGACTCAAGCAATCCTCCCACCTCAGCCTCCCGAATAGCTGGGATTACAGGTATGTACCACCACACCCAGTTAGTTTTTGTATTTTTGGTAGAGACAGAGTTTCACCACGTTGGCCAGGCTGGTCTCGAGCTCTTGACCTCAAGTAATCTGCCCGCCTTGGCCTCCCAAAGGGCTGGGATTACAGGTGTGAGCCACCGTGCCCGGCCCACCAAATCTTTACATAAGCTTTAATTTGTTCTTCTTCTATGGACCAATACCCATTTAGAAGGAGCGTTATCCCCATTCCAGCTTTTAAATTAATACACCCAACAATGCTGGTATTTAGTACAGAATCTCAACCCTCTTTTCCTTATTCTAAATTCCCTCATCTTACAGTGCCAAAAACAATAACCCACATCCATCCTGGGGGATGAGCCCAGGGCAGGGCCCAGGGAAGTGGCAGGGGAGCAGAAGGGCCCAAATGAAGGTAGAAGCAGAAGCTGACACCTGTGCTCTGCTCCACCTCAGCAGCACCAGTTCAAACACAAACGCTTTGCTATCCGCCCTATGCTCTGGACCCCACACGAGCATGGGACATCCCCCAGGACATTTACAGAGAGCATTTTAAATTTCCTTAATCTTAATGTTTTTTACATATATTCTCTAATTTTCATCTATATTACTATAAAGAAATTTTTAGCGATTTTAAAAATGTCAGAGTCATCTCACACTATTCTCCTGTAATTCCACCAGAAATGAGGCTGAGAGAATACAGACAGCCAGAGCACAGTTCACACAGTAAAAATTATCAACACCTTAAGGCCTGTCCACATGAAGTGGGAAACTGCTAAACAGCCATTAGAGAACACAGCAGACACCCACTGAGGCTGACGCGGATGAACCGTGTATACAGCCACTATCATCTGTGGAAAGGTTAAAACTGAAAAAGTAGAGAATGTGGGACATTAATCATGGAGGCCATCGGTGTAGGGAGAACTCTCTGCACTTCCTGCTCAATTTTGCTGTGAACCTAAAGTCAATCTAAAAATAAACTGTATTAACCAAAAAAGAAAAAAGTAAGAAGACAGGCATAGGTAAGTATGCTTGTATTTTCAAAGAATATCTCCTGACCAGTATACCAGACACTAGTAACAGCAGCTACTTAGGGTAGAGTGGATAAATACAGTCACCTCTCTGTGTAGAGCAGAAGAGAGCCACAGACAGGGCCGTGAGTGAGAAGACCACCAAAGTCCCACTACACACCCTCCCATACTTCTCAAATTGCTTTTGATATATGCACACAGCATTTTTCAAAACACCAGTTGAAAAAAAAAAAGAAAAACTTTTAAGGAAAAATAGGAAGTTCAGGGTAAGAGGGGTACGAGAGCGGCAAATTTAAATAAAAGCTAGAGCAGCAAAATCACAGACGCTTGGCCCCAAAGATACAAAGCTGACCTCATGAGTGCATACTTTTGGGAAAGAAATGACCAGTGAACCCAGAACCATGGAAGCCTGGGTGGCATAGCCACTCCACATGAGACATCTCAGTGGCATAAACCAGATGCTTGTCAGGAGCCAGCACTGCACCAATGTAAAGCTCACAATGCCCCCTAGAAGCAGGGACAGCCACCCAGGGCCAACTTAAGGAAAAAAGCTATAAAACAAGGGAAAAGTTGAAGAACCCTCATCCCATCCCCTGAGCCATGCTAAATTGGAAAACACTCAGCAGACACAAAAAGCCCCTCAAGAGGGCACTGCCAACCCACTCGGGCAAGGGATCACACCCATATGCCCTGAACACCTCTGGGGCCACCATGCCTGGTTTCCTTTCTTATTCAGAGCTCTGGGAGGTATGTACATGGGGTTTATTGCTTGTTTTCCTTGGAGTGAAAAACAGTTTTCTGTTTTTCTTACTTAAGACCCAGTACAGTTAGCAGGTCCCCAAAGGCCTCAGGAAGGAGGCTGCTAGTTACCACACCAATCTGTGCAGTGCTCATCCTGCCAGCCACTCTGGTACCAGGCTCAGCCATGTGGTTCTGGGCTCAGCCATGCTGCCTTCAAAAATTAGGGGAAACAAAAAGTCTGTAAGTTTTTTCTCCTAGGAGAACTTGAGCATCCAAAGTGACATTTCTCCTGCTTTATTCAGCTTTTCACTAGGGACACTTGGATAATGCTAAGTGTTTTCTAGGTCACAGCTAGTCCTACCTACCCACTTATTGGGAAGCTCTAGCAGCAGCAGAACAGAATGCTCTGGGTGAGCCTGCAAAGCAGGAGGCATGCTAGTGGCAGGAGGGATAAAGTGTGCAAACACCCCTGCTTCCCATGAACCACCAGGTCACAAAGCCCCACCAGGTGAGGGAACGTGTGACTAGCTCAGACAGGTGTTTCAGACTCTGCCATGCGGGTCACGGGAAGACAGCACTGGCCCTCCTTGGGAGAAGATTCTGGTCCAAATCTATGGTGTGGCTCAGCTACCAGCAGTGAAGACTGAGGGGCACTGGCTGGTTTCTTTCCCCACATTCACCCTCACTGGCCCCCCGTGGTGAAGAAGGTTGGGTGTCACTTCCTCCAGCCTCTACAGGGCTGAGTGTGCTGCTATTACAGGGCCTGCTGAGCCAGCATCTCACCCCTACTGAAGAATGGGTCAATAAAGATAGAAAAGTTATGACAGAAAAGGGAGGGAAGGAGAGTCTCTTCCAATGGCCCTCACAATAATACCACCCACAGAGATCGGTGTGAAATTTTGCTTTCAGAAGCAGAATGTGCCCAGACAGAATCAGAACTGCTCATTTAACATGGGAACGGCGAAGCGCCCACTCCAAAACTTCTGCTAGTGGGTGGCCAGAAAGGAGCCATCC